>NC_142011.1:109310030-109620030 GCF_049901735.1 Notechis scutatus | reverse complement strand
CGCTCACGCTGCACACTGCCCCCCCTCCACCCCAGCAACGCTTAGGAAAAGAGTTACACAAGCATCCTTTCCAGAAGTGAAGGGGGGGAAGGATTCGGAGCAAAGGCTGAAACCGGGAAGAGAAAAATTCCCAAAGAAAATCGCACGAGCAGCATCCCATTCCTGGGAGAAAAACAAAAAAACAAAAACACGAACTCTTCCCGAAGCACAAAAGCAAGGATGGCGCTTTCTCAGCTTTGAGCTGCGTCGCTGCTCTCCCACCCTCCACTCGTCCCCACGTGCGGCGAAGTTTCTGCCACTGGGGGGTGGAGGGGGATGGAAGGAGGTGAGGGATGGGGCAAAGCCTGGAGCCTGCCTGTCCGCTCACACGAGCGGAGTGGGTGGGTGGGGAGGAGGAGGAAGAGAGACTCCGGCTGGGCTTGAAGGGGCTTCGCAAGTTGCGGAGCTCCGCCCCGTCGCTCTTGCACCGAGTGACAACAACGTATTTGCCGGCGTATAAGACGACCTTTGTTATATACTCGCCGTATAAGACGACCCCCCCACTTGGAGGCATGTTTTTCAGGGCAAAAAAGTCGTCTTATACGCCGGCAAATACGGTAGTTTGGATAATGAAAACAACCAAACCAGAGAGCACCAAGCACCTTTCATTTCAACCCTGAGCTACAAGTATTTTCTTCTGTCACTATCCTCTGATATGTTTGGAATCTTCCACGCTCTGTTTCCATCTAAAAGCACGAATCACTACATACAGTAATCGGCAGTAAGACCAACCACTTTCTCTCCAGTCTTTAACATCTTCCCTTGAAACTAATATACCACTTCAGTTGACCTAATAAAGACAATGCCTCTTTACATTTTGGGGCTATTTCCCCTGGAATTGTAATCAGTGAAGTTTGTATTTATGTGTTTTATTTTGTTTCAGTTATGTCCACTTTTAAAACCTTAAAAAGCACAGCTATTGAGTGTGGATTTTTTTTATATTTCAGATACTATCTTAGTTTTTTTTTAAATTAAGATTATAGCCATCCCTGTAAAATTTCTCAAACTAATCATCTTCTCCCCAAGAAGTTGTTGAGTGAATCGCTGCAATTGTTAAGTTAGTAACATGGTTGTTAAGTGAATCTGTCCTCCCCATTGACTTTGCTTGTCAGGTCACAAAAGGGGATCATATGACCCCAGGACCCTGCAACCGTCATAAATATGAGTCAGTTGCCAAGCAGCTGAACGTTGATCATGTGACCATGGAGATGCTGCAACAGTCATAAGTATGAAAAACAGTCCTCACTTTTTCAGTGCTGTTGTAACTTTGAACAGTCACTAAATGAACTGTTGTAAGTCAAGGACTACTTGTAGAGTCGCCCCTTGGAAGCTCTGTAGATAAGGAGAGGACAGGAAATCACCTACATGTGATCTGGATGGCACTTTCCCCTGTCCTCTGGTTGTCTGTGGGTTTGAACACTAGGAAACAATGGGGTGTATAATCTTGCTCATAACCGCAATAGACTTTTAAAGGACACTAATGCAAACCTCACTTCCTAATCTTTTTTTTGGAATTTGCTCATTGATTATTCTAAGGTATTAGAAATCTTAGAATGAAAATTTAGGAAATGTTGGGTGGATCTGTCTTTAATTCTGAATGATAGAAAAAATTAATTAAAAACTTATATAAACTTAATAATTTAAAGAATCTGAAATAAACAGCAAAAAGCTAAATAAGATTTTTGATCTCAAGAAAATTATAAACTAAGGATCATGATAAAATTGAAATATTGAAATATTTACAATAAGATTTTGGAATTAATTATAAAGTATAAATAGCTTATGGGAAATAAATCCTCTTTTGGTTTTTAGAAGACCTAAATATTTTCATGATTTCAATAGGTGGACACTAGAGGAACTGAATAATTTAATTAGAGGAAAGATATTCAGGTCTGAAAGGGCTGCAAAATGGATGACAATAAAAACAGGAGACTTCTGAAGAATGGAATCAAAAAATAGTAGCCAAAATATCAGCATTGTCAGTAATAACATCTGCTTCTATGGATTATGTACAAAATAAGTTATTAAAGAAATGTCAGCTGTAAAACAAATCTTATCTGACAAGATAGAGATGGCGAAAGTGAATTTAAACTAACTAACAAGGAGATCGTTTAGAAAAGGTCTATTGGTTAAGGCACCAGGCTAGAAACCATGAGACCCTGAGTTCAAATTCTGCCTTAGCCATGAAAGCCAGCTGGGTGACCTTGGGCCAGTCATTCTCTCTCTCAGCCCAATTCACTCACAGGGTTGTTGTGGGGGGCGGAAACAGGAGAAAGGATTATTAGGTAAGTTCACTGTCTTGAGTTATTTGTAAAAATAATAAAGGCGGGATACAAATAAATACATAAAATACATTAATAAATGTTCCAGTTGGTCTACAAAAGGAAGTGGCTCAGGTATTAAAATTTAAAAAGGAAATACAAATAACAAACCAATAGAGTGACCTAGATAATGTTTTTCCTATTAGAGTTACTGTTAAATATTTGAAGAATCTTTGTTTAAATTTAGTTTATAGTCGATTTTTCTATTATAAATATATAATGTATATTTTATTATACACATAGATATGAAAGAGAGAAAGAAAGAGAGAATGAACACACTTATATTCCAAGCATGGTATAATTCCAACTTGCAGAGAAAAAAAGTGTTAAAATTTATACTACTGTAGTATCTAGTATTCTGTCATTAAGACTCATTATATGGTTTTGTCTGATTATACAAATCTCACACCAACTTTGTTTTTCCCATATATATTTCACTTTATAACATCAAATCTGCTAGGTGAAATTTGAAGAACAAAAATGCAAAAATCCCTGAGCATTAAGCATGTCTGTTACAGATCCACTCAAATGATTGAACTTTCTTTGCACTTTTAATCCTCTCTACATTTCCTAACACCTGTTCAAGGTCTCTGTACAATCTGGCATTGCAAATGATCTTAGGTCAAGAGGTACAAACCAAGTAACAGGATGAGTTTTCACCAACATTGTTTGGTGAAACAACATGACAGTTTGCCAGTTACACAGAACTCCTTAGCAAAACAAACAAACAAAACCTCGATCTTTTGCTATAAAAGGGTATTATAAAATAAAATTTATATTAAAATAATCAGTAATTTTATAACACCTAGTTCAGTAAATATATAGCCCCTTTTGTATTTATGGAAAAATGTAGATTTATAAAACTATGTCAAATTCATATAAAAACAAACTACTATAACCTAATATTAAGAGAAACCAAATAGCCTGAAATTGTTGCTGGATTACAAAAAAAATTAGGATGACCAGAAGAGGGCAGCAAAGATTAGGGGTTTTTTTCCCCATATCACTTTGCTGCCTTCTAGTGATAATTTGATTGCTTGCAGCCCTACCTTTTGTTCTTCCCATATATACTTTTTACCTTACTAAAAATTGCACTCAAGCAAGTAGTTACCCTCGTATTTTTCATCTGAACAAGAGCAGAGGCTCCTTCCCCCGTTTCAAAAGGGAGGAAAATCCCCGTGGCCTGTGGGCTTCTACCGAGTCCCGCGAAGACGGCGGACTTACTTCTCGTAGTCCAGGCGGCAGTAAAGCTTCTGCTCCCGGTAGAAGCAGCTGCTTTCCAGGGGTTCTCGGCAGGAGGCGCAGCGCACGCACCGCTCGTGCCACAGGCGGTCGTTGAGGCGCAGCAAGAACCGCTCCGCGATGACGCCTCGGCAGCCTTCGCACACTGAGCGCGGCCTGGCGGCTCTCCCTGCAAAGACCCAGAAGGACGTTGACCGTCGCGCCAGCCGTCGCCGCCCCGCCCCGCCCGCCCCGCTGATCCAAGATCCAAGATCCAAGTTCTTGGAAATGTCCCGCTAACCCTTTGGACAAGTTTCTCGGGCGTTGTATTGCCCTGCACGTCTCCGATTCGTTTTAAACGTTTTGGGTTCTCTTGAAGGGTGGAACCAGAGAGATACCCAGCTTGGGTGTCCTATTGCCAACCATTCGGCCAGCCGTGCTTTCCCTCTCCTCCTTCCAGGTTTTTCCGAATAAAGACACTCGAAACCAACATTAGCCTCCGAAATAAAGCAAATTGGCCTACGCTTACAACTACGACAGGCCCGCCTTAGGCCCGTTTGCCCCATAAGGCCGCCTTTTCCCAAACATTATTTGAGGGGGGGGGATTGTGAGCCCCCGCCCCAAGGGAAACCCTACTGCCTCCTGTTCTGGTTTGCCTCAGGCTCAGGAGGGTTTCGCCATTCCTCCCTTTGAGATTAAGGTCACTTGGTAAAGCGTTGCATAGAGGTGGCCATTGCCATTATAACCAGGGAAACACCCTTTCCAGGCTGTCCCGCCGCAACAGTGGATTCTTATAAGTGGCTGGTTTTGAGTTGCGGGACGAAGTGGCACCCTATCGTCCGCCCTGAGGCTTGGCCTGGAGGACCAAACCCTGGGAAGTCACGAGGCTCGCTTCCACGCCATGGCCGCCCTAACTTTAAACCGATCTCCTAACTCTTCTTTCGGGGAAGAAATGTGAAACTGTCTCTCAAGGCTTACAAGCCACTATTGCCTTTTCTTCCTCTCGGTATAATATATGATATTGAACTGTTTTCCTTGCTTCTTTTGCGTTGGTCATTTTCTCTAGAAATAGAGGTGCATTCCCCTCTCCCTTTCAATTCTGATTTTTATTGTTTGTTTTTTTAATTTTAGTGAGAGGCTCTCTTGTAAAACTCTGGCATCGGTGCGATTTCCCCCGTTGATGTCACAAAACCAGCTTTCGAGTTGCTTTTCTATTTGTATTTCAGATGGTGACCGACTAGGTGCCCTGGACGGAGACGCTTTTGTTGGGGGGAGGGGCGGCGTTAAAGAGACGTTCCGGCGCTGGAAGAGCGAAGGCAGAACTCGGTATTGGCCATTTGAAGCACAAACGGAAGAACGAATGATTTTGTTTTCTATCTCTTCGTCTGAAAAAATATATTTGTATCCACTATGAAATAATTATTTATTCAAAATAGTTAAATCCTGCTTTTCTACTCAAAAATATCAATTTTGATTTAGGGAAACCGGCTGCTTTCAAATGAACAATTAGAAGCATTTTTCCCCCCTGAACTATCTTTATTTTTTTCTTTTATTTTGGAGTGGAGAATAAAAATTTAAGCAGTAAAAAAGGAGGAATTAAAAAGAAAACTGGACCCGTTCTAATGCAACCCTAACCTTAAAGACTTGCTAGAGCGGCTCACTATCATTGCCCGGTTTTTTGTCTTATTGTGCCTTGTAAGCCGCCCTCATAAGGAATGAATCCGCTGTGTATCTTCAGAAGAGCCTTCCAAAGCGCATCCACAGGGAAACAACGGCGCCGAGGCTCTGAGCAATCCCTTTCAAGCCTGCCTCAAAACCTGCTCTTGAAACAAATCTGGAGAGAGGGCTTTACTTACTTTTATTAACTACAATAGTTATGATCTGTCCAATCCGACCCCCTTTATGCTCAATTTAAATGCTGAGATTTGTTTTCAATTATAATTGTCTTTCACACATAATGCGTTAGTTTAATCGTTAATTAACGATATTAATTAGAACAATCGGTACATGTAGTACATGCAAGCACGCATATAAGTATCTGCTAATTATTATATTGTATTTTCTTATCTGTCTGTTGGGCTGAAGTCACTTCAGTGCCAGGTAAATCTTGAAGTCGTGTTTTCAAACTGCTAAAGGGAGCAGTTGTCTGTCCTTTTCACACACGCGCGCGCAAGAGAGACACCCCGGATTTCTCTTTTTCTCCCCCACAACATACATTTGTTTTCCTGGGGGTGGCTTTTGAGGCAAAACCGGCTAATATATATATACTCCTGCTCCACGATCGCATCTAGCTGTCGGCTTCTCTGCCGATTTCACGTGCGAAGAGGTGTCGAACGCACTTGGCCTGCCTCTCCTTCTTCTTCTGGAGGCTCCTTCGTTGAGGAGAGCAGAAGGGCCTGCCCTCAAGCTCTACAAAGGAGAAGGAGACCCGCAAACCGTCGGGGACGGCCAGGCTCAGAGACTCATCCCAAATCTGGCCGTGGTCCGACCCTACTGCCGGTACTTACCCAGCATCGGGGTAGAGAAAGAGGGCGGCGGCGGGGGCTCCAAGGCGTCCTGCAGAATTTCCTCCATTTTCAGGCCGCCCAGTTTGACAAGAGAGAAGGCGAAGAAAAGCGCTCCGATTCCGCTTGCGGAGAAGAGAAGAGGTCGGTAAGACAAGGAGTCCCCTAAACGGTTTCCCCGCAAACCTCCCCGTCTGCACCGCAGCGGGCCCTATTCGAACCTCCAAGGGACAGTCCCGGTCCGGCTACAGACCTGCGCTCCTTTTGCCTCCCGCAGGAGCTTCTGGCGCTTACCTGCCGGCCGGAGTGGCCCCGCGGCGTCAAATCTAAAACAACCCCTTTCTCGAACGGCGGCGCAGAAAGGGCTTAGCATCGCGCCTTGGCCGGGAAGCCCGCGGGCTCTCCCGAAGGCGGTTAGAGCCCCGTCCTTGCGCCTGCCCAGAGCTCTGGCCGCCTCTGCTGTGCTTCCTGCCCTCTGGGCGGGTCCCTCCGTCGAAGGACAGCGGGTTCTTTCGTCGGGGACAAGCGAGAGGCATCCCTGCCCCAGCCCGTGCCTTGTACTACTCAGGTAACCTCGGAGAAGGGCCGGAGACAGCGGGGGCTTTTCCGCGGCGCCGAGGAAACGGGGTCAGATGTCAGGGGCAGGAAGGGGTGGTCCTTGGCCCGCAAGCTCGGTAAACGGGAGGAGCAGCGCCACTCCCGGCCGAGGGGAGGTGGGGGTGAGGGTCGGGGCTTGGCGTGCCCAGATACCAGCTTCACACCTTACAAGGAAGAGGGAGCGAAAGCGACTGCGATGACGTCGCTCCACTGGACCTACCTGGTCTCAGGATCAAATCTTCGCGGTACTTTTCCGATTTACAGTACTTGGGTCGAGGTTTTCTTCTACCGTCTACCTGCTGCTTCAGGTCAGCCGGCTAGCCCGGCCTGGGGCAGGTTGGGAGCAATCTCATAAACGCGCGTTTCTTTCCGCTCAGTTTCCCTTCGGGCTAACTCTCGTCTGCCGGCAAGTCTTCCGAAAGAAATCCAGACTCAGGCAGAGGTTTTCGACCCGCCGCCTACTTAACCTGAAATTGACTCGACGCCCGGACGATTCCATAAGGGGGTGATCATACGATGGCTTCAAAAATGCCATTCAATAAAGAAGGGCCAACTAGCCACGTTGATCTCTGCCCCCCCATCTCGGAAGCCACACGTCCAGCCCGCTGCGCTGCGCGGAATAAACTTAAGAAAAGTTCTCCTCTGGCCTTTCCCCTTCCCCCAAATGACAGGCAAGATTATTAACCTAGACATGAGTGAACAACCAAACTCCAAGGATAAAACCTATATTCCTTTTTTATCAGTTACCCAGGGAAATTGTTTCCGAAGTGAAGCCCTGGAACAACGCCTAGTCCCACAATACCGCCCGCCTTGCCTATTCTGACCCCTTTGGTGCCGCCAGGATTTCGTCGGGGACAGACACACAAGTGGGATCGAGCCTTTATGCCCTAATTTACCGCTTTCCCCTGACGTAAAGTTTCGGGACACTGAAGTCATTCCGCCCGCTATCCCAAATATCACCTCGGCGGTTTCACCTGCAAGGTGGGACGAGCGCTTTGTCTCGGGCATCATCTGATTAGTTTGGAAAAGGAGTCTGAAGACACACAGTTGACTACCAGCGATTCCGGGGAAGCTGCTCTCTTTCTCTCTCCCCCACCCCCGCTCCAATTCTGCTTGGCATTTCGGGATCGCTTGCTGGTCGCGCCAGACCGAACACCAAGCGTAATAAGGACACCCCTTCGCTCTGGCTCCCTTGGAGGGAGGGCAGCCGGACAGGTTCGCTCTCCAGGCATTGCAGATGTGGCCCCCAGTGTCCCGAGGGGCGTCTTCTTCACAGAATGATTTGACAGGAAGAAATGGGAGACCTTTGCACCATCGGGAAAGCTTTCCCAGGCCTGGCCTGACCAGATGGGTCGGGTCTGAATCGTCTGGAAAGCACTCTAGAAATCTCCTTTGGTATGACCGATGGATCTCCTTTGGTGATGTTTATTACCACCCAGCTGTTTTGGCCGTTCTACAGACCCTCAGCAACTTTCCTGGCTGCCCACTGCCTGTTTTACTAAACGGTGAGGGCCTTTTCCCTTCTAAGTGGGTTTGGTGGAAGAATGAAGCACAGGCTTTAATATCACCCAGTACCTATTCCAGTAAGAAAACTGTTGGCTTCTAAAAGATCTAAGGTTTTCTGTCCAAAATGCTCTTGGTATTAAACACCTTTTAAAAAATCAATAAACACAATGATTGGTTTTATATTTCAGGATGTCATGTACCCTTTCAGCCTTTTCTAATCAGGTCTTCTGCAGATGTCTGGGAGCTCCCAGAAACCCCACCCGATATTATAAAATGGGGTTTAGGGATCCCCAAACCATCGGAGAGGGCTTGGCTGGGAAAAATATGATATTCTCATTATATTCATAGAATAGTAGTAACAAATATTGCAACTGAGGGGAACAAACAGAAGAAAAAGTTGAACTTCACTGTATTTTAAGCAAATGTTTGTGGATAAAAAAACACAAAATAAATCTGTTTAACAGAAAAGATTTACTGGAATCCAGAACTTCTCTGATGTTCTGTGCAATGGAATTTAGAAGATTAAACTTGAAAGTTAAGTAATTAGTAGTGCTTTTGGTTCCAGTGAATTTTTGCTGTCTTATGTCCAATAAATGTTTAGATCTAGAAACGGAAAAAATAACCTGCTATTGTTTAAGGTCAAAATAGCTATTAGAACACTGTATGCTGAACAGCATATTACACACAGGTAGTCTTTGTTTAGTACCTCAATTGGGACCAGCAACTCGATTATTAAGTAAAATGTTCACTAAGTAAAACATCACAATTTTACAATTGTACTTCACCTTTCCTTTGCTTTACAGGTCTGCAAAGGTTATAAATGTGACAACTGGTCATAAAGTTACTTTATCATCAGTGTAAATGTGAATGGAATATAATATTTCTTCTCCAGCCCTGTCTCCTCTAATTGTTTGTGGCAAGAGCTCCCTGAATCCCATTTAATAATATTGGCTAGTTAGCAGAAATGAGCTAAAGGAGGACCACCTGTAATTTCTCTTGGCACTGGGTCATCTACTGTGATGCCCCCAAACTTTTCTTTGTGGCAGAGATGGGTACAGCTGGGAGCCAAAGGGAGTCCTGAATGAAACCTGGGATGATAGAACTTGAATGCATCCAACTTTCTTCCTCTTCTTATATATACACAGCTGCTTCAATTACCTGTGAAGAAACCCAATTAAATTAAGTAAGTTTTAATAAATCTGCTGGGTTATGCACTGAGAATATGTTTTGCCTTTGATGAACATAAATAATGCAAGAAATTGAATCTCTATTACATTTGCTCCCTCTGTGGAATATAAATAACAACAAAAACAAAATGTAATTTCATTATCACTAGGTTAGGTTCACACAACAAAATAGACTAGACAGAATTAAACTGGACTGTTTGAAAGATAATATCCTCCTATGGACATGGTAAACCCATTTGTTTGGGGTTAACAAGTTATGTATTATGTGTTTATTAACCTGGATGTACTATAGGAAACCAGCCTTGGTAATCTTTACCTTTCATCCTGGGTGGGATTCAAATTTCTGAACAATCGGTTCTGTAGGCATGGCCTAATTTGTGGGTGTGGCTTGGTGGTCATGTGACTGGCTGAGCATGGCTTGGTGGTCACATGACATAGCTGGCTGGAGAATGCTGGGAATTGAAGTCCACAAGTCTTAAAGTTGCCAAGTTTGAAGACTTCTGACTTAAATCTTAGTATAACACCCATATATTTAAAGCCATTAAACATCTTGGATTAATCTTGAAACTTTTTACATACTTGTACTTAAACAGAAATAATTTTGTTTTAACACATATGGCTTCAATTCCAAAGCTACTTTTTATGAAGTCAAGAAAAGTCAAGAAAAGGAGATTGGAAAGAAAGCAAAGGTTAACCTTCTCATTCTTTCTAACCCTTTCTAAATGGTTAGTAGAAGTGAGTCTTTCTTCTTGCCATTTTATTACCAATAATTTACCACCATCTTCAAATTAAAGAGTTGCCTTCCAACAACAAAAAACACAAGTTTGGAAACTGCCTGAATAGTAAACCAGCACATAATTTTGTATGTTAAATATCGAACCGCAAAGTGGAAGAAGGCACATATTTGTGAGAAATATTTACTGTGTTTTTTGCTTGTCAAATTTAAAAGGCCATTGGACTCCATAAAGATTGTGACAGCAATAGAAGTAATGAAGCAGCAGCTAGGCAAACTGCTGAATAGTCTGAATTATGCTTTGGAAATTGTGTAATGTATGCTCTGAAATTGAGCAAATGACTGAGACCTAAAGGTAAGCTGTTCTCTACAAAATCCACTCTGAACTCACCACACTAAGCCTGGCATGAAAAAGCAGAACAACTTACTAGTTTTGAAGAGGAGGATATGGAATAAAGAAAGAAGATTGGCTCCAACAGTTTTAGGAGACTACAAAATAGTTTTGTTTACCTGGAACATTCCCAAAGCAGTAATCAATACTGTATTAGCTCCAAATGTTCTTTTGGCTAAACACTGAATCCAGGCATACTGGATGGCTAGACACTCCCAGGAGGCTGCAGGGAGGCCTCCTAGGCCCAAGCCTCCCTGGAGTCTCCTAGGAGCAAAAACAGGGGGGCGGCATTTTCGGCCTAGCAAACCTCCCTGAACAGGGTTGCCATCTGGCCGTTTTTCCGGCCAAATTCGAGAAATCTGGCCGTATAGAAATCTGTTTGGCCGTGAAAAAAATCATGTCTCCAGCCAAATATATTTGGCCAGAAATTTGGCCGTATGAAAGTTGCTTGGCCATGAAATCGAAATTTTGGCCGAATACCGGTTTTCAATACAATATATTCGCATGAAAATGACTGTCAGATTGTCCTTGGCCCCCCCTGAGGAAAAAGTTTATAAACAAGGGCCTCTGCCAGGCATCGGGCACGTGACTTGGAAAGAAGGGGCGGGCAAGGGCGGAGGGAGCGAGAAGCGGCTGTGACAGTGGCGGCCCCTGGACTCCGCCCCCCTCGGCTCAAAAGGGGACCAATCAGCGCCATGAGGCTCCTCCGCCCGCGGCGCGTGATGTCCCCTCAACAGTCCTCCTCCTCCCCCCTCCCCCTCCGGAGGAGCACGCGTGAGCTCGGTGCGCTTCCTTGCTTGCGGGGCAGGGTCTTTTTCTTGCCCCGCCCACTCCTTGAACGCTGAATGCAGAAGTGTTCTGGTTTGCTGTGGTGGGAGCCTAACAGCTGCTTTGCAGCAATGGAGCGATGGGGGGGCTGCTCCTCTCTTTTTTTTTTCCTCTGGGGTGCTTCTTCCCCCCTCAAGCCTTATTTCTAAATCTGTAACAACAGTTAAAAAACAGTAAAAACAGTTAAAAAAACAAAAAACCAATATATCCTCATGTTATATTGCATAAAAAAATTTGGGCGGAAAATTTGGCCATGAGAGAAAATAATTTGGCCGAATTTGGCCGTATTTTGACTTGAGTTTGGCCGCAGAGCCAAGCTGCGATCTGGCAACCCTGTCCCTGAAGCTTCCTGAGAGCAAAACCCACCCATGCCCCGCTTTCAACCTAGCAAGCCTCCCTGGAGCCTCCTAGGAACAAAAGCGGGGGGGCAGTGCCAGAACCCTCCCCCCCCCACGCACCATTTTTGCTTCCAGGAGGCTATCCTACACTTACCTGAGAGCCAGACAGGCCTCGAAGGGAAAAGGCGGGGTGAGCGGGGCCAGCTGTTCTTCAGAACTACCAGTTCATCGAACTGGGTGTAAAATTAACATCCGGTTCTCCCGAACTGCCCGAACCGGTTCCCACCCCTGCTTTCATCCATATCATTGGTCCACATTGGCAGTGGCAGAGTTGGTCCACTGTATTTGAACTGGAGGAGGCAGCTGCTGTTTTCTGCAGCTATCAATCCTGCACTTTTCTGAATATGTCCATTCATTTGTCTGCTTAACTCTAGGATGGGCAACCTGCAGTTCCTGGGCCATAGGCATCTTCCTGAGGCCCTTTTCTGCAGCCTTCAACGTTTTCTCATGAAAATTGAAGTGAAAGCCCTAAAATTATCATTTTCAGCTGGAGCCCTGGCCTTCAAATTCCCCTCAAACTTCAGCCACTGTCAGATATACTATGAATGTCTTACCAACTCTGTAAGTTCTGCTGTTAAATGCCATCTTTGCCATTCAGGGCATTGATTGGTTGGTTGGTCTATCTATCAAACCTGTAGACTACCTAACTTCCAAGGATTTTGGACAACTAGCAACTCTCAGCAAACAAGGAAATTACAATAACACCAGTTAAAATGGAGGAAGATGAAGTATGACAAGAATGACAGACCAGATGGAAACAAAGCAAGAGGTGTCATTCTCCCTCCACAAAGGCCTGAGTAGAGAGCCAGATCTTCATGATCATTCTAAACAGCAGCAGAATGGGGCCACCAAGATCTTGGGCAGAATCTCACTTGAAAGGGCAGCACTCACTTGGGCAGAATCTCACAGAGAAGACGCAATTCATCCTGATCAATGACATTTTTGAAAGAACCTAGAGCATGCCAACTGTAATAGTATGTGGGGAATTACTTTGGGAAATAAGAGGAAGGGATAAGAGGCAGCTCAGCCCACAGAAGGAATGTCTCGGAAGGGACATTGTAACTAGGTGCTTTCAAAACAAGCAGCTGGCTGGGGTATGTATGGCAAGGTGGCTGGTTGCATAATAGTGCTCTTGCCTCCCTGTGCAAGCCCACCAGCATTGGTAAGCCTCAGTTTCTTCCTGCTTTACCTATCCCTTTTCTGATCGCAGGGACCAACTAATAAGTAGGATCAGTGTCTTCAGAAGGAAAATGGCAGACTTAAAAAAAAAAACTATCAAGATGAGAGAAGTGACAGGCAAAGGTGTTTGGGGCTGAGTAATACTGGGGAGGTCTCACTCCTTTTGAAGACTAATAGTTCTTTTTCCCATAACACACTAAGCCCACATGTGTGGTATGTTGTGACATGGAAGATACTCTTTTATGTCCTGGTGCAGACTTCACCATCTTTCCCAGTGCCATTTAGTGGACCAATCTATCTTCAAAAATCGGGTATCCAAATTTTTGATCAGCTGGAGACTTGATAGATTCTGGGGGGAGGGGCTGATTGGAAAGAGTCACATTTTCCCACGATACAGACCTCTGAAGAAAATGCTCTATAAGAGCTGGACTGATCCCACCAACCAACAACAACCTATCAGATTATCAACACAAACATATGGAGAATGAAATATTGTATCTGGCTATATCCATGTGAAACCACCACAGTTTGTTACCTGTTTAAGGCAAAAAATAAGACATTAACATCTCCTAAGAATGATCTTCAAGCATAAACTGGGAACAACATGAAATAAAAAAGAGTTCAGTAGAAGTTGTTGATTGGTTAGATGAAAGGGTAGCAAGGGGCAAAATGGACACAGCCATCTTGCAACCGCCAAATCACCTGCAAATTAACTCTCACCAAGTTGTAGCAGGACAAATCAACACAGCCAATTCTACACAGGGACAACTCCCTCCCAGCTGCCCACTGTGAGTTGTTTCTCTGGAAAATCGGCTGTGGTTTTTGTTTTTGTTTATAAATTTTTATTGGTTTTTAAGACAAACATAGACAGACAAAACATAAAAACATCAAGCCATCTTCCATATATATACATACAGTGTGTCAGTTGGTTTACAAAGTGTTTTGTGCTTCCATTTCATAGTCTTCAATTACAATTACATTGTATATATTCTCATATTTTCAAATCAAATATTAAGTACATTAATATCATTATTAATCAATCATTTGACTATACTTTTATTCATTCATGTTTTATGAAATAATCCATATTTTACTTAATTTGTTTTATGACAGTTCATATTATCATCTCAAATCTATCCTATAATCATTTTGTAGATATAATAAGAAAAAATACATCTTTATGTATTTATTATTTTCTAAGAATCTACATATTTCATTACCATGTTTTAGATTCCGAATCTTATAAAATTGTTTATCATCTTGTTCCCTGATTTCAAATGTCAATCTACTCATTTCAGCACATTCCAATATTTTCTTAATGATTTCCTCCTGTAATAGTATTTTCTCATTTTTTCAGTTTTTGGCAAATACAATCCTAGCCGCTGTTAATACATTTACAATCAGATATTTCAATTCTTTACTATATATTTCTGGCAAAACTCCCAATAAAAATATCTCTGGTTTCAAGTCTATATGCTTTTTTGTCATTTTTTCCAACCACGTGTGGATTTTAGTCCAATGTTTTTAGGCATCCGCACAAGTCTACCACATATGGTAATATGAGCCTGGTGTCTGATGACATTTCCAACATTTTTCGGATTTGTTCTTGAACATTCTTGCTATTCTTGTTGGGGGGAAATGCCACCTGTAAAACATCTTATACAAATTTTCTTTATATGCTGTTGACATTGTCATCTTATAATTTTGAGACCACAATTTTTGCCATTTCTCTAGGTCAAACCCATATCCAAAATTCTTCCCCCAAGCAATCATAGTTTCTTTAACTTGTTCTTCTTCTAGTTTAATTTCTAATAAATATCCATATAATTTTTTAATCACCTTTTCATCAGTACCTGTCAAAATCTTATCTAGATCAGTCAGTTTATCATAGAAACCTTCTGTTTTAGAATCTTTGTCATACCTTGAATGTATTTGCGCATATGAAAACCAATTCATCTTTATACCTTGTTCCTCTAATTTTTGCATAGATTTAAGTTCACCCTTTTCATTCAATATTTCACCATATCTAACTGTTTGTTCCTTATAGGATAAGAAAATGCTTCAATAGTTGATAACCAGACTGGAATTTTCAAATAACATTGCCTTTTAGTCTTCTCCCAATTTAACCACAGAGACTCCCGTATGTAATGTCTTCTAAAATACCCCTGTGTTTTAGTTCCTTTATACCATAGAAAAGCATGCCACCCCAACAACAGATCATGACCTTCTAATGTCAACAATCTAGTATTTCTTAATGTTATCCATTCCTTAACCCACATCAAATTTGTAGCTTGGTAATACAACTCCCAATTAGGCAAACCAAATCCTCCTCTTATTCTGGCATCTTGCAAAAGTTTTAACTTTATTCTCGCTTTCTTACCTTGCTATATATATTTCAACACAATTTTATTTAAATCTTCAAAATAATCTTTTCCAAGCCTAACTGGAATTGTTTGGAACAAATATAAAATTCTGGGTAGTATATTCATCTTGATTTTTGATATTCTCCCTATTAATGACAGTTGTAAATTTTCCCATTTCACCAAATCTAGCGCTATCTGCTGCTTAAGTTTGATATAATTATTCTCTTTTAGTGTACTACATCTTGCTGTCAAATGTATCCCCAAGTACCTGATCTTATTCGTGACCTGAATTTTCAGTACATCCACCAGTTCTTCCTTCTGTCTTGATAGCATATTCTTTGTCAAGATCTTTGTTTTATCTTTATTTATTTTCAAACCAGCCACCTTTCCATATGTCTCTATCTTTTCTATCAATTTTGATGCTGTTTCTAGTGGGTCTTCTAAAATGAAAACCAGATCATCTGTGAATGCTTGCAACTTGAATTCTTCCTTTTTAATTTTCATCCCTTTTATATCCTTTTCTTCTGTAATATTTCTGTTTAACACTTCCAAGGTTAACACAAACAACAAAGGTGATAGTGGACACCCTTGTCTTGTTCCTTTTCTTATATCAATAGAGTCTTCCTCTATCATTACCTTTGCTGTTTGGTCATGATATATAGCTTCTATTGCTTGAATAATTTTTTTACCAAAGCCCATCTGTCCCAGCTATAATAACATGAATCGCCAAGCAAATTGGCTGCGTTGAGTTGTCCTGCAACAACTTGGAGGCAATGAGTTGGCAGAGGTGACTTGGTGGTGGTAAGCTGATCATGCTGAGCTGGCTATGTCAAACTGACTGAACTGAGTTGTCCTAGACCCAACAAGGGGAATGTGATGAGAACTAATTGGAAACTTAGATGTGGAAATGACCAATCCTGGAGTCCTAGGAAGGAAGGGATTTCTAATTTGATGCAAATCTCAATAATAATTGGTTCAAAACTTCAGAAATGACTGAATTGTCAAATGCTGAAAGCAAAAGCAATTATATCAAATCAGTTCATATCCTGTGCTTGGATCCCAGGTTAAAGACCTTATTGATCTTAATGAGAAAGTTTACATCAAATAAGAAATCTCTCTCACATATGTACAGTGTGTATGTCCATGAAGACTCAATCATCCAGGCCAAAGGTGTCTAAAGGTTGAATCATGGCAACTGAAACTTTGTTAATCTGAGATGTTTTGTTGCTCATCCAAGCAATTTCTTCAGTCAGAGCAAAATTAGTTTTCAGGAGAAACCCCTGAAGTTCGTGTGAAAAGAGTTGGTACATTCTAACAACTTTCTGACTCACTGCCTAACGAATTTTGCTCTGACTGATGAAGTTGTTTGTATGACCAACAAAACATCTCAGATTAACAAAGTTTGGTCCAGTTGCCATGATTCAACCTTCAGATGCAGTATATGTGTGTGTTTTTGTTTATAAAATTTCATATAAGGAAGGAGACATATTCTTCAACAAATTGAAAAATTCTTTAGGATACTTGTACACCAATTTCTTTTGATACTCCATTCATATTATATATTTTGTTTATGTATCATACAATATTTCTTAACTGTGGCTATTATATTATCTATAAAACATTTTTCCAGAATTCTGATAATTTGCTATTTTTCATTGTGGCTGTTGAGTAGTATAGGTCAATTGTATATACATATATTCTATCAGTGTTTATTTATTTTATTTTTATTTATTTATTTATTTTTTCAAGCAAGTATTAGATAACAGGTATATGTATAAACATGGTTATGAATACATGAAATGGATACGAATAAAAAAGAAACATTAGGACAGGGACGATAGGCACGTTGGTGTACTTATGCACGTCCCCCCACAGACCTCTTAGGAAAGGGGTGTGGTCAATAGTAGACAGTCTAAGGTTAAAGTTTTGGGGGTTTGGGGAAGAAGTCAGGTAGAGTATTCCAGACATTGACCACTCTTGCTGAAGTTGTATTTCCTGCAATCAACTTTGGTGTGGTTTACTTTGAGTTTGTATCTATTGTGTGCTCTTGTATTGTTGTGGTTGAAGCTGAAGTATTCATTGACAGGTAGGACATTGCAATAGATAAACACAGCATAGTTCTAGGTTGTCTAGGTCTAAAATGTCAAGTCTGGTGGCATAAGGTATTCTGCTACAAGTAGAAGAATGGAGAACTTTTCTCGTGAAATATTTGTGGACTTTCTCAACTGTATTAATATCCAATATGTAATGTGGGTTCCAGATTGATTAGCTGTATTCAAGTATTGGTCTAGCAAATGTTTTGTATGCTCTAGTTAGTAGTGTGATATTACCAGAGAAAAAGCTACTTAGGATTAGGTTAACAACTCTTAATGCCTTTTTGGCTATATAGTTACAGTGGCTGTAGCACTAAGATCATTAGAGGTGAGTACTCCAAGGCCCTTGACATAGTGGCGGTCATCAACAAGGTCTTGACTATTCAGCTTGTATTTTATTTTCGGATTTATTTTGCCAATATATAAGACAGAGCATTTGTTTGTTGAGATTTGAAGTTGCCACTTGTTTGACCATTCTGCTCTCCTATTTATGATTAATTTGTATATCCACATATGACTAAATTTAGTACAATTATTATTTCTCCCCACTTCTATAATGGTGTGGAAGTGATAATCAGGGTGCCATTAACAAAATATCTTGATTTTTAGGAACTCTTAAATAGAGACCATTCTATTCTTAAACTTTCCCTAGAGAGCTTAATGAGTGCAGCCCACTCCATTAAAGTGAGGAGAAATAACAATTGTATTAAATGTACAAACCAATTTGAATCGTACACAAAATATTGCATTCATTTTTTATATTCTGGGGACTATTTAATTTAGGAAAGTCTGCATAGTACTCTTCTGTAGCCTGAAGAACAGTCTCCACCTCTTTATAGCCAATTAATTAATTACGTTTCAGATACATTTCAGACAAATTATTTTTAAAAAGATACGTAGAGAAGAAAATTATGATTTAAACTGTCCACTATCTCAGGAATTCTTAAGTCAGGGAGAACTTTTTGAGAATTCCAAAGCTGGTAAAATATTTCTTTACTAGTTTGTTGTAGAGAAATTTTAAAAAAAAATTATGCACATGTTCTACATTCTCACTCATGCAGAGACACCAGGAATCAGATTCCCACACAGTTATGTAAACTTTTTTTTAAAAAGTTTTTTTTTCAAAAGATATGTACATCTTTGTAGGTCCAGCCTAAAACAGCCTGGGCCTTCATTGCAACCTCATGACAACTTTGTAGAAAATAAATATAAGCAAACAACTATGATTCTGCACCCAAAATACTTTGGAACAGCAGAAATAATACTCTTACACGAGCAGGTATAAATCATTTGTGCCATGCAGATGAATCAGACCTAGTCCAATGCTTTTCTGTAAATGCAGTAAAATATGAATATATGGAAAATCAGACAGAATTTAACAAACCATTAAGGAAAGTTTATAAAATCTAAGATAACTGTATAATTATCAGTGAAGAAGATGATGTCAATTAGTTTTCTGACAAAAGATCTCCCTCTAAGGCTCCCTCCTCCCCACATGTTTATTCAAAAATTCTAAATCAAACTCAGTATTAATGTATTTACAGAGGACAAAGGAAAATGTAGCTTTATACAAAAAAAGAACCTAATTAAGTTTTAAAGACCTGATTCATATGTTTTTATGATCAGAGAACAGAAAGATGGTATAACACTAAGGTTATGCTTCCGTATACGTGGACATATAATTTGGGAGTGCCATAAGAATATTTTGAGAGGCAGACTTCCAGTTTGCGAGGTTTCGGCAGCGGCAGGGATTCGCGATACTGCGCGATCCCTGCTGCGCTCGCCGCCAAGGTTCCCCCGATCCATTTGGATCTGGGGGATATAGCTGCCCCATAGAGGCAGCTGAAGACAGGGGGGATCTGGACAGGGGCTTGGGGGTGTCGCAGACCCCCTCCCCAGCCGGCAGAACCCCCTTTTCCCAAGGCGAAGGAGCGGCGGTCAGCAATGGCCACCATGAAGAAATCTGCAGCCGGACAAGCAGGTGCAGGAGGGAGAAAGTTGGAAGAATTATGAAAGTTGCTTTCAACCAGGACAAGGCAAGAGAAAGTGCCCTGGAATCTTGAAGGCTGCCAAGGATACATTGTTTCCAGTGAGAGTTACAAGCTGCGAATATCCTAAAAGGGAAAGTTTTTTTTTTCTCGTTTCACTCTCCTTCCTAACGTGACAGCGGATGGAATCATAAGAGAAATCCGAAAACCTGCATTGGAGGTAATTGAATGCTGAAGGGATAAGGATTTCTGAACATTTAAAGGGAAAAAAAATCTTTTTGGCTGTGAGTGGGAAGGGAGAGGAAAAAAAATTGGAGCAAAATTTGAAAATAAGGAGAAGATTGCCTAGAATTCTAAAGAGTTACTAAACATCAATAAGACTTCTAAAAGATATATTTTAAAGGGAACTTTGTGACTAAACTTTAACCCCAGAAAGAGAAAGTGAAGAAGGAGAAAGTATTTAAAAGAAACAGCTTGTTTGGATTGTTTGGTGATTTTGGAACTTCTGAGAATTATTTCTGATTAAAAGCACTCGGGTGGTTGTTTGGAAAAACTTTTTCTCTACACAATGGCATCACTTGTGGATGGACTGAAACTTGCATACCAAAAATATGAAAAAGAAAAGCAAGAAGGAAAAGATGTCCTTGGCACTCTTTTTCAATTTTTAGAAATGGCGGTTTGTACTTGTGTAAAGCTGAATGAGCAACAGGATGACTGGGACAAAGAAGAAGCCATCTTTGATGAACAAATAATTTTGGTCAGAGAAGGAAAAAAGAAAGAGAAAAAGGAAAAGAAGACTTTAAGACCTGGAAAAACAATCCAAAAAGAGAAGAATAAGGTGAAAAGGGGATATTATGTTAGGAAACAACAGAAAGGGGGAAAGCAGAATAAAAGGGAGGTGGAGAGACAAGGGGGTAAAGAGGACAAGGAGAAGAATAAGCAAGGGAGAAAGGAAGGGATGAGAAGCCTTAATGGTGGGGAGCAAGATGTAAAGAAGCAAAAGTTTTTTAGAGATAATGGATAAATTTTATTGAAAAAGGGATTCTAGAAAAGTACATAAGATTGCATTTCTATATTTGTATTTAGAAATAACCATAGAAAATTGGAAATAATATGTAATTTAAAATGCGATAAAATAGTATAATCTAGTGAAATTTTTGTTAAGAAAAGGGGAGTACTGTAATGAAACAATGATTTAAGATATGTGATGTGGGGGCGGGGGGAATAATTTTGGAAAGTATAAGTGTTCCCACAAAGGCATGATATTTAACTGAAAGGGGTAAAATGTTTAAGATATAAATGATTGTTAATATTAATGATTAGACTATGTTATCCTAGTGAAACTTTTTGTGAAATGAGAGATTTGAAGTAGGAGAAGGGGGAACATCGTAATGAAATAATGATCTATAATATGTGATGTGGGGGGGGAATAACTATGGAAAAGAGGTGCTCCCATAAAAGTATGTGATTTAACTGAAAAGTAATGTGCTAAATGTTTAAGATATAAATGAATATCAATATTAATGAATAGATTTGTATTGGTTTTGATAATACTGTATAATTTTAGAACGTACCAGACAGAATCCCAATGTAAGTTATGTGTTCTATATTAAGTATTATAAATATAGGGGAAAGAGATAAAGGCATCATACTCCATTTAGTGTACAGGAGAAATTTTTTTCAAAGAAGAAAGATAAATGGATAGCTGGAAATAGAACAGACAAAGAATAATAAATATTATGATTCGAATTGAGAGGAGATAAATAAAATTAAATTGAGAAAATTTAAAAGAGAGGAGAAGTTATATAGAAAATTGAAAATGCTAATAAGATATGGAATGGTATGTAAAATGAATATGAATTTGAATTTGTGTCTGTACCAAGAGTTTTAACCCGGGACTAAGCAACTTTCAGAAAAGAGATTTCTTATGCTTTTATGTTTTGTGTTTCTGTGTATTTATGTTTTGTATGTCTTTAAAAATTAATAAAATTTGTTCAAAAAAAAAAGAGAATATTTTGAGAGGCAGAAGTTCAGCTCTTTAGGCATTCCTCCTAATTTTCAATAAAGAGTTATGACCAGAGGTGGTATTCAGCAAGTTCTGACCAGTTCTGGAGAACCGGTAGTGGAAATTTTGAGTAGTTCGGAGAACTGGCAAATACCACCTCTGACTGGCCCCGCCCCAATCTATTCTCTGCCTCCCAAGCCCCAGCTGATTGGCTGCGTCTTCTTTTGTTGCCCTGCACAGGAGAACGGAGCTGGAAAGCAGGTTAATGGGAAAGGAATGGGATTTTACAGTAACCTTCCCCTGCCACACCCACCAAGCCATAACCAGTGATGGGATTCAATTTTTTTTACTATCGGTTCTGGTTATGACATACTTTTGTTCTATGCATTGAAGAAAGCTTTGGCTGGATGAGACAAAATCTTTAATCATCCTGAAATATATGATTTGAGATATTTGAGAGAGCCCAAGGATAATCGTGGGGCTCAACACTTCAGACATTTGGTTTTTTTTGTATTCGCTTATCATTATGACATTTTGCTGCATGTAATCATTTATTTTCATTATGTTTTATATTTATCTTGAAGATAGAGTATTTGATCACAGAGATGCATGATCTATGTAAGTTCAAGTGCACAATAATATAAATTTTAGATTTATAGTCACTCTTCTGATTGGGTTATTTTGTGTTTATACAAATAAAGTATGATTTCGTCTCTTTTTAAAAATGAAAAATAGAAAAGGGTTGAATAGGATGCATTATAAGCAGCAATTTCACAAACTATTTAAAAACAGAACAGTAAAATACAGAAGAAATATTAAATGTGGACATAAGGAATTATAAGAATGTGTATGCTTTTTGTTGCCCAAAATATATAAAACATAACTACATGCATACAACACATCCTTGTCATCCTCATTTGATGGTTGTTATGGAGACCACTATCTTTCAGTTTTAGATTTTAAATATTCTAATTTTTCCTCCTTTTTCCACCTCCCTCTTCCCAATCCTTCCTGTTCTGCTATCCTTTTGTGTGTGGGAGCCCTCTGGTGCCTCATAAGAGTAATGTAATAATTTTTTTGGGTTGGTGGACTTCCAGCAAAATGTTAAGAATACTTTTACCAGGAACACAAGAGAACAGAAGCAACATCATGAAAGTTTGTTCTTAGGCCAAATAGCTCAACCTCCTTGTTCTAATTTGAGCTATTCTATGTAATGAGAACTTGAACTGAATAAACCTACTTACAAATAGGTTTGGACATTTGGGTATTGTCCTCCTTGCGCATAACGAAGTACAACAGGAATATTTACAAAGTAATTGTGTAAAGATTGCCCCTTTGGAGAATTGATTTCATTCCCATGTAAAGTTATATTGTAGTATGAACCTGGAACATGCTGAAAAGGTTGTTTATAAATATTGTCACAACAAAATAATAAAATAAAATATGGAGTCATGTGTGTGGTTTTGCTATCTAAAATAAAACAGGCCCAGATTCAGATCGTGTAAATGAATGGAAGTCTATTCCAAATTATCCTGTTCCATCTTGGAATTATGATGTCAACAATATCTAGTGCAAGTTTCTTATCATGTGTATATATATATATTATGGGTAAAATATGAACATAAGTATACAAAGATATAAGTGACATGTTGTAAGGGTGACTCCACTCTTCAGGATACCCAGTAAGCAAGACCTCAGCAGTGACTTCCATACTAAGTATTCATATATTTTATTTCTCATCTTTTGGGAAGTGAAAAAAATAGTTTAAATTCAATCTTTCATACAAGTTTTTTGTGATGAGCTACAAGTAACTTTCAATGAGCTGCAGGATGCCCGGTTCCTCCTAGCCGCTATTTAAAAGTTTGCATATGAACAACATTCCGTTTTTTTAAAAGCTAAACACTTATAGGAGTTCCTATTCCTTTCTGAAAGTCATTCCATACAAACGTTCAGGAGAATGGAATGGGTGAAAGCAGGCAGGTCAGGAACAAAACCTCTTCAGTGGTGTCATTTGCACTTTCTTGTTAGCATCCTGTCCTCATTAGGTGATTTGCAGAGGTGTCTCTAACATCTCCATAAGAAAGGTGTCAATAGGGGTATCACCAATTAGCTTGAAGAAGAAGAGATGTTCCAGGCATTTCAGACCAATAGATCTCAGTGCAGGCAGTCTGAGAAGAAGTTTAGCAAATCTGGAAGAAGGAGGGAGGGAGAAAGAGAGAGGAAAATCTGTAATGAGTTATTGTTGGTAACACCAAGGTCAAAGAGAACCCACCTTTTATGAACTGGGTTGCCAGCAGAAGCCTGCATGCAAGTGCTAAAATATCTGACATCATTAAAACCATATGTCCTTTGGATGCCACTGATTTTATACACACCCACACACATCAAGAAAGAGAGAAAAAGAGAGAAAGAGAAAGAGAGAGAGAATTATTTGTTATTTGTGTGTGTGTATTTGTGTGTGTATGTACTGTATGTGTATGTATATGTATATACTTTATTAAAGATTATATTTACAAGTAAAACATTAATACAGATTAAAAAATATAAGTATAAAAAGAAGGTGCAAAATAGGAAAAAAAAGATAAAAGGATATAATAAAGGGAAAAAAGAAATAAAGAAGTGACATCCCAACAAGCGTAATTCCAGTAAATTATCACCTCCTCTTAACAATGCAGAAATGATCTCTCCTTCCCATATAACATCTCTTAACTATAAGCAAATCCATAATGCATTGTCATTTCAGTCCTTTCAGTCATTTTTAAGAGTTACGAGGAATAACATATTTATTTTAACCTTGATCAAATAAACTAACTTTATATTCCTTTCACTTCTAACAGTCTTGATGTTTAGTGATCAACATCAAATAATGATGTAGAACTCTCTTTCCACTGTTTCTTTCTCTCTTCCCTCGAGATTCTTCAAAATTTTAACAATAACTCTTTTGTAAATTGAATATAGGAAAATTATCAGATCACTCTCTTGATATATTAATTGAACATCATTTGTATATTGCTTTTAATGAAGATATTAGACGTCTTCTATACATTCAGTATAACATCTTTTTCCATGTTGTTGCCTGTCATTTATAAATATGGGAGGCATGGTGGCTTAGTCACTTAATGACACTGGAGATAATCTTTGCTCCAGAGGTTCAAATCCTAGCACTATGTGGTGTGGTGAGCTCCTGTTGTTCAGCTTCTGCCCTCCTAGCATGCTACACATGAGTAAATAAATAGGTACTACTTTGGTGGGGGGAAAGAGGTGGCACTTTGTGCAGACAGTTAGAATCCTGCTGGTGCTGAACCTTCCAAGTTGCAATGCCTGTTGGTGCAGCAGCTTCAGTGGAGGGAGAGGGCCTTGGATGCTGTTGCTACAGGAAAGCCACATGCCTTTCTTGCTGGTGTGGAGCCAGCTCGCCCTCATGTGGCACATCTTAAGAAGCACGTGAGTGGGAACCAAACAGGGCTAGCTAACAGGCAGCCAAACTACAATTCTGCATTAGCATTGTAATCTCCTGGTTAATGTAACATTGCCATATTCTAAATAAATAAATAAATTTGTAAATACACTTTCAGCTCATTCTTGTCAGGTAGAACTTGTTCCTCTTCCAATAACATTTTTAGATGCAGACTCGTCATAGAGGCAGATGTCTCTGTTGACACTAATAACATTCAGAATCCATTCTTGTATCAAAAATATCATTCAATTTGCCTAATATTAGAATAATTTGCTTCATTCTGTAACTATGTCAAATTTAAAATAAGTTTTTGGAATTAATTATGAAGAATTTTCCCTGTAGGAAAATGCTGTTGTTCTGAATTTAAAAAGAAAAAAAATAACATTTTTTTAAAAAATTGGGCATTAGAGGGAACTAAAGATTACAATTAAAAAGAACACACAAACTTGACATAGTTACAGAATGAAGCAAATTATTCTAATATTAGGCCAATTGAAGGATATTTTTGATACAAGAATGGACTCTGAAGGTTACTAGTGTCAACATTTTCCTACAGGGAAAATTCTTTATAATTGATTCCAAAGGCTTATTTTAAATTTATCTGGATCCTTAGTCCATTTGTAACTTTCTAAAATCAATTTTTATTCACTTTTGCTGTTTATTACATTTTTAAAAAGTTCTTAAACTTGAATTTAAAATTTTATTTATATATATTATGTTATAAACTTAAAAATATTTTTTTATAAAATTATTTTTATAATTTATAAAATTGCTTACTGTTGATACATATCTTCAGAGAAATTGTCTAGAAATATATATTTTGGAAATGGGAATAACAAGAAGGGACATATCATGTTATCATGTTCAGTGGATGAGTAAAAAAGCTACATTTTTTTTTATTCAGATACACATGTTGATTCAGAAGATTTTAAAAGAAGGATATACAATTGAGGACAGAGGTTTTTGCAGGGGTGGGATTCTACTGGTTCGGACTGATTGTATAGAACCGGTAGTTATGATTCTGCACAGTTCAGAGAACCAGCAAATCATGCCCATGGCTGGCCCTGCCCCTCTCCATCTGCCCCTCCCCTCCCCACCAAGTCAGTCCTTATCACGCATGCACAACATCGCATGTGCATGCCCAACATGTTCTCCCCCCCCAGTCACTCCTTAAAGGTATTTCTTTTTTTCCCCTTCCGATGATCAGCTGTTCCAGGACCCCCCTCACTCTCTTATTGCTTTGCCCAGGAGGCTTCCCTGAGGCCCAGGAGGCAAAAAGGGGCGTGGGGGGGTGGGGACGGGGGGTGCTGTGCCCTCCCACGCTCTGTTTTTGCCTTCCTGGGCCCCTTCCTGGGAAGCTTCCTGGGAGCAAAAACACCCCCCAGGAGGCTTCCCTGAGGCCCAGGAGGTTAAAAAACAGGGGAGGGGTGTGCTGAAAAAAGAAGAAGCCACGCTTACCCAGTCACATGGCCACGCCCACCTAGCCACGCCCACAGTACCGGTTGTTAAAAAATTTGAATCCTATCCCTGGGTTTTTGTCTTGGGTTTGATGGACAAACTATTGGGAAAATGTCATGGAACATTGTTTTTGTACATGATAACTGCAGCAAGATTATTATTTGCCACAAAGATGAAAAAATTGGCATTACACACAATGGAGGAATAGTTGGTAAAGATGGTGGGAGTTGCTGAAATGGCTAAATTGACATTGAATTAGAGAAAAGACATGTTTATTGCTAATTGGAAAACCCTTACGGACATTTTGTGTAAAACAGAAAAAAAAATAGCATAATGTATGGTTTTGATGATCAGACAGGGTAGATTATAGGAAGATGAGATTTATGTAGATTATAGGAAGATGAGAGTTATGTTGTAACCATAGAGTAAGTGGTAAATTTATAATTATACTTATAACTGTTGTAAAAAAGATTAGAAACTACTTTTTATATCTTTTTTCTTTATTTTGTATTTTTTTTCTTTCTTGCATTTTAAACTTTCTCTTTGATTTCTTTTTCTTACTTTATATTCATTTGTATTAGTTATCTTCCTTTAATGAAATTGAGGGTATGTGGTGTGTTTATGTATGTGTAAAATTCAGTATTATTTTTTCTCCATCTATTACTAAATTTGTAATAATATAATTAAAATTGAACACTTTGAAATGCTGTTGGAATGCATTGCAAATGCCAGTATTCCTTTCAGTTAGAGGTCTCTTTTCTCTTTAAGTCATCTCCATACAATACTACTCTCTTAGTTATGCATATTGGACAAGAAATATTAATTGGCTGGTTTAAAATACTGCTGCTCAAAAAAGAGATGAAGAACACAAAAGGATTTTAAAATAATTCAGAAAATGCAAGGGTTTTTAAAACTTTAGCAATCTAAATATTGTCCAGCAGATGGCAGAATGGGACAGCATAAAAATTATAAAAGTTAGCTTGTGGGAGATTTCTCTTTCAAACTAAGAACTGTATTTTTTCCTAGATAAGTTTTCAGCGCCAAATACACTGGAGTACTAATCCACACCAAGCCACATTTATACTCATACCTTCACCCTTCCCCACTTTTTGTATTCTATTTAAAAATAGCTCTCAGGACTTTTCCACTTTGCGGTACTACAATGCCAGGCTGAAATGAAGCTGACTTCAGAAATCCCTGCATTATATATAATATTTATAATCCAGCAATCCAGGCAGAATATCAGGTCATCACTGGGGTCAAAGCAGAATAATGGACTGAAATTCATCAGTCCATGATTCTGCTTTGACCCCAGTGATAACTTGAAGTTCTGTCTGGATTACTGGATTATAAATCAGGATACCAGGCGTTTTAGTCCCCCCTTGGGCATGGAAGTCTGGGTGTCTATTGGCCAGTTGTTTTATCTCATTCTAACCCATGTTATGGGAAAAACTTGTTATGGGGAAAACAGGAGGCAGGAACATTATACATACTGCTTTGAAAGGCAGAGTATACCTACAGAGTATAATTAAACTCTCTTATTGGTGGACCTACCCATTTCTTTACCAGTACAGGATGGCGGAGGAGGGGAATCGAAAAGTAAACACCACAAGTATTACATTTTTTATGTCCCTTGGGCTGGAAGGAGAAAGTGACTGACTTCTTGTCAATTGCACTTTAAAAGATTAAATTAAACCAGGTTAGGCCAGTCTTCCACTGTTATATCAGTGAACTTGTATATACAGTCATTCTCATTTAGTGACTAACCTTGGTTAGTGACCAATCACATAATAGTAATAGTAGTAGTACAGGATGATGTTGTGCATTCCTGCCCTCTGAAAAAACTGATCATAAAAATCAGCTCCAAATCTTTTCCTGTCTATATAAGATTCAATGGCCTGAGAAGTTAGTAAGAAAAATAAAGCAAAGAATTCCTTAAAATGAAGATGCTAAAAGAAAAATCCTTCTCAAATCCAATATGAACAGCAGAAACAAACCAGTGTATCTCTGCCAAAAAAAATTATGAAAATCTGATTTAAAACGACACACACACACACATACTATATATAGGTAAAGAAAAAAGGTCATCAAACAACACATAGAGGTAGTCCTAATATGCAGAGACGTTGTCAGGAAGGCTCAACTTCAACACGAGTGGAAGGTAATGAAGCATGTGAAGAAAAACTCAAGTGCTCTTTAGATATGTTCAGAATGAAACCAAGAGAAAAGAAGCAGTATGCTAGCTACTCTGAGACGATGGCAAAAGATAGCAAGTAACAGAGAAAAAGATAACATACTCCACTCCTAGATTGGTTTAGTCTTCTTGGAATGGAGGACATGTTCTACTTGATAATTTCAAATAGATGATTAAAAAGCAGGATTTGAATCTGAGCTTGACAACAGAATAGTCAGGAAATATTGACTGACCTTGAATGCATTTAGATTTCTAGAGCCAGCTAAAGCATCCTAGCATACTGAATGAATTTCCTGGCTGTTTTCCACGTTCAAAAATTGACATTAGGTTAGTCTGGTGAGACTTATTCTAAAACAAAGACATGTCAACGTCTAGTAACCACTGTTTTATTTACAGATACTTAAATGTTTTTTTTCACCTGCTCTTGAATCCTTAATGTCAAAGTGCTTGATTTTTGGTTCTTTGAGAACCATCTTCTTTTTGAAGATGGAAACCTTTATTCTCCTTCAATCAACCAGTATGTCACCCAGGTTATTTTAAAGGTAATGGATAATATTCAAGCTAGACATCAGCAAGTTTCTTCAATATCTTAAAATGCAGGTTTGAATTTGAACCTACTCAGAGTCAGTAGGTATTCTATGTCGTGTCTATGCTTGAGCTAAAATCTTACTCTTTCATTCAGCTCCTACAGTTATCCAGTGTAACTCAAGTCCTCTTTTCAGAAAAGATGAAGCAAAAAGAAGAGTTCAGCAGTTTTGCCTTTTTTCTATTATCTATTATCCTCATACTGTTTTCATAAAACTTCTGATATACTGAATCTTTTCCTTTAATTCCCTTTTCTAAAAAAAATTAGCATCCTTTGCCAAGCTTGTTTTGAGATTTAGCTTTCCTGGCACCTTTCATACTTATTAAATCACTTTTTCTGGTGACCTGTTTCTATTTCCACCTCCCATATATGCTTTTTAAATTTTTAGATATACACCAAGCTTTTTGTTTAGTCACAATGGCTCCTTCTGCTGTTTTTCAAAACTTTTCCTTCTCTGGAATTGTTTGTGATTGTGCTTTTAGTTGTAAAATTAACACTATTAACACAAATCTTGCATGGTAGGATTCCCCAAATCTTGTTAGAGTGTGCTTTGAGGAGCTCCTTCCTTAGAAACTCTCACCCATCAGAGCAGAAGGAGGAGTAAAAGGGACTTGTATTAAGGTAAGGGCACTAATAACCTTACAAGGTCTTTGGAGGGGTGGTGGGAATAGAGAGATAAGTTTTGATTGTCATCTTCAGCTGAAAAAAGACTATGCAACACTCTGGGAATAAGTGCCTCTGACTCGCATGGCAAACTTTAAAATCACTTTGGCTGATTTATTTCCCTTCTTGAACAATGAAAACCTAAAAGAAATACAGTATGTATTTACTTGTAAAATGTCTCAGTACTATTACCTCAAGCTAAGATACAAAAACATCATGGTTGATGTACTTCTGTAACATCTTAATATCATTATGCATTAAGCAGCCTAAACAATTTCTATTTACCTTCCAGGTTGCTCAGGGTACTTCTGTTTTGTGTATGCCTCCAGGGTAGCATAAACTTTCTCACGTAGCAATTCTATCTCTGCAGGACTGGACAGGCCTTTGGCATCTGATGCAGTGACAATAAAGGAAAATGAGGGACAAATATTCTAGTCCCTGAAACAACCAATTAAAAAAAATAGCAATAACACTTAGACTTATATACCACTTTATAGTGCTTTACATCCCTCTCTAAGTGGTTTACAGCGTCAGCATATTGCCCCCAACAATTTTGGGTCCTCATTTTACCCACCTCGGAAGGATGGAAGGCTGAGTCAACCTTGAGCCTGGTGAGATTTGATCTGCCAAACTGTAGGCAGCTGGCTGCAGCAGACATAGCCTGCAGTACTGCACTCTAACCACTGCGCCACCATGGCTCTAATCAGCTGTAATCATTCTTAGGGATGAAAGTGCTGCACCATTTCGGACAAGTATCAGAAACAGTCATATTGATTCTTAAATTGTGTATTATATGAAGAAAATCTAACAATTTTGTTATCTATTTTAAGAAATCTATGAAAAGACATGTAGCATAACGGCATAGTTACAGTTGCAATTTGAGAAGTTATAACATAGCCAATACTGAATACTGGGGACAATCTCAGCATTCCCATTTTCCCTTCTATTTTGTGAAGGATAATCCCTTCTCTTTTTTCTTCTGCAACCTTCCTTTGCTATTCAATTACTCTTCTCCACGTAGCATTCCATTTCTCTTTATCTTTCATACATCTACCCCTATTGTTTCTTGTAGATCATTGCTGCCTCAGTAATGCAGCATGATAATGGCAAATATTGAAAGTCAATTAAAAAGAAAAAAAGAAATCAATTATGAAAAGTCACAAGAAAAAAAAAATACTCTCTGCTCCTCAGAATCCAACATAGTCAATGGCTATATTAGCTGGGTGTAGAGAGGTATGAGAATTTCCTGAGGAAGATTGCAGCCTTCCCAAGATACTTAACCTGGATTGAACAAGACAATGGCTCGCAGACACCCCAGTTCAGATTTGTCCATCTGCATGTCTTTCATTTTGGATACCAACTCAGTAAGAACCCTGCATACAGAGACAAGGAAGAAGGGGAATGAGTGAATCAAATTATATGTATGCATTACTGGTGCTTCTACTGGTTAAGTGGGTCTAGGACAACTCACCACAGCCATTTGGCTATGCCCAACTCACCGTGGGGCAATTCCATGTGGGACAACACAATCCAGTAAATGTTATCCATCACTGTTTCTTTGACATTATTTTCTTTTTTGTCCATTTCTACAAAAATAGAAATAATGTCAAAGAAACATGGCAAATAACATTTCTCACATGGAGTTATCCCATGTAGAATTGTCCCACAGTGAGTTGTCTGCAGCGAGTTGTCCTGTGGCGAGTTGGCCGCCGCAAGTAGTATGGAATTACAAGGAGGTGGGTTCTTGTTTTTTGGTTTAATGAGCCATCAATTCAACACTATAATCAATTAGAGTCACACTGCATTTCGTCTATTTTCATGGTTGTGGAAAATCTGAATTTTTTAAACAGGGAAATAGTGTAATCACGCAAATGGATGTTCATACTGTTTTTTATCCTATTTCAAACTGGGATTTTAATCTAAGCAGTGATAAAAGCCCCTGTATGTTTTGGAATGCAGATACCTGCAGAATTATCCATTTCAACTAAATCCCACTCATTCAGTTTGCATGTCCTAGAGGAAGGTGCTCTTGTGAGAAATTTGGGGGAAGGGGGACAAAGCTTCTCTATGGGATCTCTAATGCTCTGGCTTTCTTGTAGAAATCAGCATGTCACCTTTTCTGCCAGATTTTAGGCTGTTGATGGAAAGAGAACTTTCAAGAGAATTGTTAATGCTTAGATGTTAGAGCTGTATGATTCTGGCAATTTTACAGGCTGTTGTGTAATTTTTATTCTGTTTGAATATGCTTTATGTGGTACATCACCAGGATTCTATTTTAAACAAATAATTGTGTAATAAACAAATAACTGTATCACTCAACTGATATCACGCCTTCATTACTTTGCAATGTCTTTCATATTTTTGTCCCAATTATTTTATATATTTATTCCAAAGGAGAACAATTCTAAAGGAACATGTGAATTAAATCAGGGAAAGCTACAACTTTACAACTGAAGAACTCTTATAAAGTGTTAATCTTTTTATCTGTTTGAGCAACTAGAGGTACAAATCATTCCTTCCAATCTCCTGTTGTCTACTATATTTGCAGTGTTGATTCTATATAGATTTCATAAAATATCCTTAGCCTACCATATCAGTTACTTTTTAAAATCCACTTCGCTGATAATTCCTTATGAATCCTTTCTATGGCTTGTACCTTTAGAATATGCCTGTGCATCATGTCTGTATTTCCTCTTTCTTACAATAGACTACCTAGTTAGCTAGGCTACATATGTGGAAACTGAAATGTCCCCATATCTTCTTTAGATCAACACATTCCATTCATCAGAAAAGGAATTACCATATTTTTCGCACTATAAGATGCACCTGACCATAAGACGCACCTAGGTTTAGAGGAGGAAATCAAGAAAAAAAATATTCTGAACCAGAGCCTGAAAGGACTACAGATCACCAAAGGATTGGCACCGTGACTGGCATTCGCTCCATAAGACGCACAGACATTTCTACCCACTTTTGGGGGAAAATAAAGTGGAGTAAAAAATATGGTACTTTTCCTGTATATGACCTCTATTAACCATATCCAATATTATTTGACATTGTCTCATAATGAACATATCACAGAGGAGGGAGACATGCAATTGAGATACGCTCTTATACAGGCAATATGTACATATAATCTTGCAGAAAAAAATAAGATCCTATATTTTTGTTAATAGGGTACAGTTTTAATAAAGTGGCCACTAATATTTTGAAGAGAATTTGAAGAGAAGAGAATTTAACTAGGGTTCTTAAGCTGTGGCTTTTGCCCAAGACTACAGCTGATGGCAGTAAATAGAAAGGATTTAAATTCATTCATATATGCTGTCCCATTCACAGGAGCTGGATCATTTCCACTCATGGACACAGTAAGAAGAAATGGATAGTCAGTAAAAAATGTTAACATCACTTTATTTTTTTTAAATTTCCCTTGATCTTTACAGCAGAAAAGCAACAACAAATAATGCTAGAAACCATCCATCTATAAGAAATTGCAGAATAATATGCAAAACAAGGAACTAACAACATGGTATATAACTGGCGTGTAAGCGAGTCCCAAGGCAATTTCTGAAAATCAAAACTTTTTTGAAGGGAACAAAATTAGAGCAGAGAACTTTCACAAGTGTCTCCCTGCATAAACGCAAGCAGCCTTTCCTTTCTGACAGATTTCAGAAGTACTTATTTAAGCTTTTCTTACTCTGTCATAACTAACCAGAAGTCATCTAAGAAAATGCAAATGCTGGAATTAAGAATAAAAACATACCTGTCAAATATGGAGCCGACTCCAGCGCTGTGTGCACTGCTCCGGTGCACGTGTAAGCCAGTGGCCAGTAATATACCATCCTGTACAGAAACAGAGCGATGGGAAAAAGAAGCAATCAGCAGTTCATTCCAACCTAAAAAAGGAAATAAGAGTGATATATACTTTTTTTTTTTCTTTAAAAAGAATGCTGCTTGATAAACTGGCTGTTAATTTGACTGCGCGAATTTATGCTACACTAGAGTGTGCAAAGTTTTATTTATTTAATTTCACCCCTGTAACTATTCTCCCTCCCAGAAAGTTCAGTTTGTTTGCAAAAGAACAAGTATTACTGGTATTACTTATAAGCAACAAAGATCAAGAAGATCTTTTTTTTTAAAAAGCAACTGAAATAAGTAATAAGGCAAAAGATAATAGCATGGATATTGAAAACCTATTTCTCATTTTGCACATTATTAGAAAATGTTTGCATCTCATGGCATAATCTTTGAAGAGAATTCAAATATATGACTTGCTATTGAATAAATATGTTTCTGCACAGGGACACCAGATATTAGTAAACCAGTAAATGTTTAAAAGAAGTTATTTTAAACTTCACAATGCAATTGGAGAAAAATGTGTTTTACTACTTTCCAATACTAAGAAGACAAGCAAACCTACAAACCAACCATCAAAAACCTGTGTGCTGAGGATTTGTTTGAAATAAATTCATTTCCTAACTTAGTCACTGCTTAACTTTGTTCTTATTTTTATTCTTTTCAATCTCACTTTAAAGAAATGCACAAAGGACAGTCATTTGACTTGATGTGTGATTCTACAGATCAGCACAAGCACCATGACAATATCTCAATATCAAAAACCTGTGTGCTGAGGATTTGTTTGAAATAAATTCATTTCCTAACATAGTCACTGTTTAACTTTGTTCTTATTTTTATTCTTTTCAATCTCACTTTAAAGAAATGCACAAAGGACAGTCATTTGACTTGATGTGTGATTCTACAGATCAGCACAAGCACCATGACAATATCTCAATATCCATGGGGGTTGTACAATCACATCCAATTGGGGAGATGTTTTTTCCCCCAAGTACAGGTAGTCCTCGACCTATGACCACAATTGAGCCTAACATTTCTGTTGCTAAGTGAGATAGTTGTTTTGCCCTGTTTTATTACCTTTCTTGTCACAGTTGCTAAGTGAACCACTGTGACAGTTATTAGTAAGCACTGTTGTTAAATGAATCTAGTTTCTCCATTGCTTGTCTGAAATTCACAAAAGGTGATCATGACTCTGGTTCACATAAATATGAACCAGTCATAAATATGAACCAGTTGCCAAGAATCCAAATTTTGATCACATGACCACAGGAATGCTGCAATGGTCATATGTGTGAACAATAAATCACATTTTTCAGTGCCATTGTAACTTCGAATGGTCACTGAACCAATGGTTGTCTAGGACTGCCTTTGGTCCATAGATAGTGAGAATTTAGAGGATTAGATTTGAGGTTCACAATATTACTCATAACTGCCCTGGTAGTAACTGTACTACCTGTACTACACTCTGGCTGTCAAGATGAAGCACTTCCTTTCAGCCTTGAGACAGGATAAATCCTACCATTCTGCCTTGTTTAGCTCTGAGATTCATTTGCATACACAATTCCAAAACCCACCGCCTACCTTTTCCTGACAACTTTGGACTTTATTTTAGGAATGCAGCATGAAGTAAGATTCAGAATCCCATTCCTTTGGGATGAGAGAATCTTACCACCAGCTGAAAATGATGACCTCGATGACTGAGAAACTCTACAGACCACCAGCTGAAAAATACTAATGTTTAAGCTGAAAACCAGTTACAGAGAAAGTAGGAAGATTGGATTATATGAAAATGTGAGGAAGCTGAACAGCTGCCCAAATTCTGAAGGGCTGGGCATTTCTTCCTTGTCTCTAGCCATATTCTGTCCACATTTTTTCCAAAATGGGAAGATGTCTTATCTTCTGGAAGAACAAAACCAGTGGTGGGATTCATATTTTTTTACTACCGGTTCTGTGGGCGTGTCTTGGTGGGCATGGCAGGGGAAGGATACTGTAAAATCTCCAGTCAGAAGTGGTATTTGCTGGTTCTCCGAACTGCTCAAAATTTCCAGTTCTCTACCAGTTCTCCAGAACTGGTCAGAACCCTGCTGAATAAAACCACCTCTGAACAAAACACCTTGCAAAGAGCGATGGCAAAGAGGAAGCCTACAAGTCATTACCTGCTCGAAGGAGGATAACTTGGTCTTCTAATGTCAGGTCTGAGAAGTGCGGAATCCGCTTGGCCCATTCAACCAATGTGAAAAGCTGTTTATCAGCTGCATGGCAAATATTGGTGACAGGATCATTGGTCTAAGGGAGAAACAAGTATATAAGCCAGCAAAAATACCTTGTTTGGGCGTTTTTCTATAAGAAAAAAACTTTTAAATCTTTTGTAAGAGTCTATCCATCTTGCCTATCTACCCAAGGACAGTCCAGGGTGATGGAGCAATTCTTGTCTTCAATTGGTATTTTCTGCCCCCTTTACCCCATCTCCTCATCCAGGGAAAGAGAAGAAGAAGAAAAAAGAACGAAATTGCCTTTCTGTCAACTGAAAAGTCTTAAAGGTCAGACTGCGACATGAAATTGGTGGCCAATCAACAGAGCTGAATCTGAAGCAGATTATAAGATACACCTTGGCACCAAAAATATATATTTAAAATTGTACTTTGTTTATTAGGGAACAGAACAGCAAAGAGAATCATGGATGAGTTTCTCATGGCTTAGACTAAAAAGGATTCAGGGAGCAACTTTAAATAAGGGTGATCTTGTATTCCGGTTTGAGCTTCTTCGGCAACAGACCGAAACCATGTCTCTGTGCGGTTTCAATCCGTGCTCGCCGCTGGAGTGCCCCGAGCTGGCTGGTTTTGGGGCTAAGCCACCCCATAGAGGTTGTGAAGAGGGGGGGAGACTGCCTGCAGGGTTGAGGAGAGCTGCATCTCTCCTCCCCAGCTGGCCATTACTCCCTTTCCTGAAGGCGGTTGTAGCGGTGGTCAGTAATGACCACCACAGAAGAACTCGACTGGAAAAGAATGTGCAGGAGGAAGATAAGAAGAGAAAGTTTTGGTTGACTGGGTCAAACAGCAAAAGCAACAAATAAGGTACCCTGGAATTGAAACTATTTAAAAAAACCCAATAACATTGTTCCCTAAGAAGATTTCTAAGCTGTGAAGGAGAGAGAAAAGGGAAAGGATTTGATTTTTTTTCTCCTCTTCCTATACTGACAGCTAAGAGACTTAAGCAAGAAATTGGAAAAAAAAAATCCACTTTGACATTAATAGGCATTTAATGCTGAAAATAAAAAGTCAAAGGGATAATAAAGATTTCTGGATAATTAAAAGATTTTGAAAACAGGAAAGGAGAGAAAAAGAATAAAAGGGCAGGATCTGGAAGGGAGGAGACTGCCTGGAAGTAAAAAGAACTTACAGCAAAATCTCAACAAGACTTCCAAAAGATACATCTTAACTGAAACATCGCAACAAAATAGTAAAACCCCAGGAAGAGAAAGTGAAAAAAGAAATAAGAAGAAACAGCTTGGGACTATTTGGATTACTTGGTGATCTCTGGATTCTTGGTTATTATATTTGAATTACTAAAATCAATCGGGTGGTTGTTTAAAACTGTTTAAAATGGCTCCACTTTTAGAAGAACTGAAAATGGAACTTAAAAAGTACAAAGAAGATGCACAAGAAGGGAGAGGTTCTTTTGGCTTCATATTTCAGTTCTTAGAAATGGAGATTTGGAACTATGAGAAACAACAAGAAATGCCTGCAGAACAAGAAGATTGGGACAAAGAAGAAGCCATCTTTAATGAACAAGTAATCTTAGGTGGGGGGGGAAAGGAAAGGGGGGGAAAGAGAATGGAAAGTTTAAGATTGGGAAAAACAACCCCAAAAAAGAATAGACTGAAAAATAAGTATAAAATCAGAAAGCAACAGAAGAGGGAAATGCAGAAGAGAGAATTAAAAGTAGAGAGACAAGGGGGTAAAAAGGGGAGGGAGAAGAAGAGAGGGAAGAAAGACAGGAAAAGAAGTTATAAAGGACAGAAACAAAATATAGAGAAACAGGGCCTATTTAGAGATAATGGGTGAAAATCTAATGGAAAAAGGGATTCTGCAAAGGTACATAAGATAGTATTGTTATATTAGAAATAGAAATAATTTCAGAAAATATGAAACAATGTATGATTAAATGTTTGATAAAATAGTTATTGTAACTAAGTGGAATGCTTGTCAATAAATAAATGTGACAAAATGAATATTTAATGATTTACAAAACATATGTGAAGAGAAATAAGGGAAAAATTAATTATGGAGATTAGATGTGTCTTTAAGGAAGTATGATATTAAATTGAAAAGAAATGTTAAAGATGTTAAGACTTTAATGATTATTAATGATAGAACTGAATTGGAATGGAATGAGGGTTTATAATTACATATATTTATAATCCTTTTTTTTAAAAAGAATATAGTATGTATTATAAGAATGTACCAAGCAGAATTCGATTGGAAGTTATGTATTATGTATTATATTAAAGGTCATAACCTTAAGGTATATATTGAAGTTTAAATAAGAGTTGAATGGATGTAATTAAAAGATATAAAGGTGTCATACTCCAATTAGTAACTACAGGAGAAAATTTGTTTAATGAGAAAAGATAATATGAAATTGAAACAGAACAGACAAAAGTATAAATATAATGATTTGAATTGAGATGAGATAATCAAAATAAAATTGAGAAAATTAAAAGAGGGGAAAAACTATATAGAAAATGTAAAATAGTATAAGATATGGAATAGAATAGAAAAATGAGCATGAAATTGAGTTTGTGTCTGTATAAAGAAGTTCAACCCGGGACCATGCTATTTTCAGAAAAAGATGTTTTACTTGTATTTTGTGTGTGTGAAAACCCAAATAAAACTTTATTAAAAAAATAAATAAATAAGGGTGATCTTTCCAAAATGCAGAACTAGTCTCAAGGAACTAGCTTGTAAGGTTTGAGTAAGAAGTGTCTAAAATAGAATAGAAAATAGAATAAATAAGTATAATAAAATCTCTATTGCACTCTGTTTGACTTCCTACTCTATTTTTAAGTTAGGTTTGCCAGTTTTTGCTTCCTGAATTCTGAAAGTCTTACCTTTGAGCTACTGCATATGGATTGTAACACTCCATTAAGACCACTATATGGCTGCACAAGGAATATTCTATAATTATTTAGTGCCATCTAGGAATTATCCTGATTTCTGTGGCGCAAACCTGAGGTTGTACTTAACTCTGTGATAACCTAGAGTATATTTACATTTTTTCCCTTGCTGCTGTTAACTCCAGAAGTTTTCCAAAAACAAAAGTATTAGGAAACCCCCATTTAACTGTGGGAGAGAATTGTGCTTGCTCAGGGATTTAGCCAATGGCTTTTCTGGCATTCCATACTAATGATATAAGGATTAGGTTTGTATTCTGGTGCTACAAGGATTTTTGAATGCTCCTCTTTCCAGAGGTGCCTATTTAGCATTTAGTTTCTGAACTTCCCATTTGTCTTTTGCTGCTAGGCTACTAGGAATGCAGGAAGGGAATTGGACAACTTGCCATGGCCAACTTACCACAGGACAACTCATTGTGAGACAATGTAACAATTCTATGTAATTATTTAAAATAAATTTAAAAATATTTTAATTTTTGCCATTCACATTTTATTCTGTCTTTCTTTTTGCATCCTTTCTTTAATGATTCTTTTCCACCATTTCTTTGATATTGTCCTGTGGCGAGTTAGCTGTGGTGAGTTGGCTGTGGCAATTTGGTCATGGCAAGTTGGCCATGGTGAATTATCATAGACCCTGCAGGAAAGCTAACTACATAGCAGGATCTGAAGCAGATCCAATCCATAGTCATACCCCATATCAAGCAAATGTGCATCTTAAGAATCTGAAACACTGCCCAAATGCCAGGCTTGCACATTGTAGGGACAGCAGCCCAGGCCGTGAATGTTGGGCATCTTTCTTCCATTTCATCCTAGGAGATCAGCCCAAGACAGCTTGGTTCAAAGCAAGGAACTCTCCCATTGAGCAGGATGGGTGATGACCTCTGTGAATTGAACTACTGCCCTTTTGCCTGTGCTTGTCCACAGAATTCTTTGGCAGCTAACAGATCAAAATTAAGCTGAACTCTTATTTTTCTTCTGTTTTCTGGCTTTGGTGAGGGGAGGGGAGGAGCAGAAGTTAAGGTTTAATGATGTTGGAAGCCCAACCCACCTCACAGGAAAATAGGAGGATGAAGTCTCTTTGTGCTACTTATAAAAATAATGAAGTCAGGAAATAAATAAATAGGAAACCATTTGCATATGCATATGAACATTCCTGAGATTGGGAATTTAATCCAAGTAATATTAGTAAAGCAAAAACATTTTATTTAAAGTAAATACACTCTAGAAATTTAACACTTAGCTAAATACAATGTATCAGGAGGAAATCCAAACAACATATGCTCACTGTGTGCATGTCTGGAAAAAGAGGCAGAACAAGCAACTTCAGATTAGTACTTTCTTAGACAAGGAGAAACCAAAACGGATAGATTTTTTTGTCCTAACTTTCAAGTTTCTGCTTGTGTGTGTCATAAAAAGACCCCAGGTGTCTATCATTACCAGTTGTTAAAAACATTTTAGATTATGAACCTATAGTGCACTTGCCAAAGAGGTCATTTTTTTGAATGTGCACTAACTCATGTGTTTGTATTCAGGATATTCAATGTTACTCACATTACTCACAGTTACTCACAGCCTAAGGAACAGCACAGAAATGAATCTCACCTACCGAGGTTTCTGCACTCACGTCACCATATGATTCAGACTTTGGTTCAACTGCCATTTCAGCTTCTAAAATCCTTTCCACGGGCATATCCTCAAGACTCCCACCATTGCTGCTTGTAGATTCCACTTCATTCTCACTCCGCTCTCTGCTTCTTTGCCTCTCTTCTTGAACCGCTTAGTGCACAAAAAAAGATCCACAAGAATTTTGACACACTCCACTCTGTGTCCCAAAATGTAATCCTATAATTATACTGTGACTTTCTTACATTTTCTCTGACTCCCGCCCATCAGCAGGGTGCTTAAGTTCAGAACAGGGTTTTCTCCTTCCTTAGATTCTTTTCTATGTTCAGTTATTCTACTAAGACTTTCCTAAGCAATGGCTGTGCAGATTTTTTTTCCCTGCCTAAATGCAGGACCTTACTCAACACTGAATTGCATTTTGTTGGCTAGGCCCCAATATCCAAGTCTGTCAAGATTCTTCTGAATATTGAGTCTAGCTTCCAAAGTTTTAGCTATTCTCCCCAGCTTGGTGTCATTTGCAAATTTGATGACTTCCCCTTTTATTCCCTCATCTAGATCATTTATGAAGTATCAAGTTTGAAAAATGCTTAAGCTTCTTGAGACTATTACTGCTTTTCAACTTGCCAAAGAACTGGGGGGAGGGAAGGGCGAGATGAAATGTGGAGGCTAAAATCTTCAACTGTGAGAGTCAAGGACACTTCTGCAAGTGTCAGCCAAGACATGGACTGTTATCAAAACAAAAGGCTGATTCTTAATTGGACAATGTAACCAGTTCCGTGGGAGGAGGGGATGAAACTCATTTTTAACTATTCAGGGTTGCGTGGGGAAATTTAGAGTTGGTTTGGCTTTCTTCAGTGCTGAAATGATGTACTCAATAAAGTTTTGCTTTGGGGGTTTTAAAATTCCTGAAGATACCTGCTTTTATTGGGTCAGTTGGTCATACGGTTGACAGGAAGATGGTGAAGAGTACCAGGCCAAGGACAGAATGTTGAGGTACTCTACTAAATCCTTCCCTCTATGTAAATGTAGTTCTGTTCAGGGCTACACATTGAGTATGGTTTGTTAGCCAGTTACAAATCCATTGATGGTGATGCTATCTATACCAGTGGTCGCCAACCGGTGGGCCGTGAGAAAATTTTGGTGGACCTCAGAGAAATGTCACCCCCAGAGCACACACCCCCAAAGTAATTAATCCAGGCTGCACAGAAACACAAGGCTGCGCCGCCCACATGGCCCCCGGGAACCCTCCCTGCTCACTCACTCCTTACTCAGTAAACTTGCCTGCTAAATTTCTGTTTTTTCTTTTTCTGACCATCAGGTGTTCTGCTGTGCCAGGAGATTTACATTAGCTAGAAAGCAGGAAATGGTTGGATTTCTTTTTTTCTAGTTAGGCTTTAGATCTTCGGCTCTGCTTTAAAATACAGCCGAACCTCCCTTAGGACTGAAGGTTCTGTTATTCAGTGCAGACTCATGGCAAGCAAATTTGGAGACTGAGCTAGCCGATGGCAGATAGATAGATCACTGAATGATTCTGTGAGCAACTCAATCTGCCTGCCTGCTTTGCCTGATTTTGGGTAAAAGTTGTTCTTTTTTTAATAAAAAAATTCAATATTTACATACATGGTGTGTTGTGAGTTAATTTTGTGAGTTTGCTTGCAAGCAAATTTTATGTGACAGACTGAGCTAGCCAATGGCAGATAGATAGATTTCTGAATGAATCTGTGATTCTGTGAGCAACTCAATCTGCCTGCCTGCTTTGCCTGATTTTGGGTAAAAGTTGCTCTTTTTTTATAAAAAATTCAATATTTATATAAATATTTATAATATTTACATACAAACCATGCCCAGCTAGTCACATGACCACCAAGTCACACCCACAAATTAGGCCACACCCACAGAAATAGTTAGTGGTCCCTGGGGTCTAAAATTATGAGTTTGGTGTTCCCTGAGGTCCAAAAGGTTGGTGACCCCTGATCTATACCATATTTTTCTAACTTACCAAGAAGTAGGCTGTATTCTAGTTCTGTTCTAGTTATAAGCATCTTTTTGTTAATGGTGGTTTGTTCTTTGGGCTTGCTGTTTGACATCCAAACATTTCATTGCTAGGCTAGGCAACATCTTCAGTGGGATTTCGGTTGAAGAGTCCTGTCTCAATTTCCCTTTGCTTTTATCTATCCTGAGTGGTGACGTGGTTGGTTGGTCACATGACTGGATGGTCATGTCATGTGAAGGTCACCAAGTGAGGAGGTGGTTGGTGCTGTAATTGGTTAGTTGTCCAATTAATCTGGCTCCTTTCGGGCTCATAGGCTGGTTCCAGATTGATATATTTGTTGAGTGGCCTATTTGTTGAATACCAGGCTTTGACAATTTGCGTGCATGGCATGTGGTGGCATGGCCAATGATTTTTGTTCCATCCCAGTTGAATTGGTGTTGCTTGGTGTCACTTTGGGTCAAGATCAGGGATTTGCAGTCATGCCGGTTGGCTGCTAGTCAGGATTCTTGTTTTTAGTTGTCATCCTGTTTGTCCAACATAGATGGTCATAGCTGTTGCATTTGATCTTGTGGATTATGTTGCTATTCCCTTCCTTCAGTCCTTGGTTTTCTTCCTTTCTTGTCCTTGGTTCTGTACAGCTCTTGTTGGAATGTTGATGTTGGTTTGTGAGCCATTATTATTCCCAATGGTTGTAGAATTCTGGCCAGATATTGCTTTTCCATGGAATTCTTCTTAACCTCCTTATTTTTTTGAGTTGATTCTGCTTGCTGCAGGGTGTCTCCTAGTTGATGTCAGGGTAGTTAAAGTCCCCCCACAGTAATATGTTTTCTGCACACCTTATTTAACTGATCAGCAAAACATTCATCTATTTCCTCTGCTGGGTTAGGTGGCCTGTTCTATACACCTGCTATAACCCACTCCCCCCCCACCCTCTCTCTCCTTGAGGAAGTGACAGTTTAGGAAAAAACCCACATCAATTTAGTACTTGGCAAATCTCTTTATAACTAGTGCCCTGCTTGGATAGAGTTTTAATTTATGAATCGCATCTTGTTTTCTTTCACTTACTGTGACTGCCACAGTCGCACTTCAGAACACATTCTCCTATATTCTTCAAAATGGCAGATCATCAAACGTACAGAGTAAACTGCATAGCAGTGGCCTGACTTTCAGTTGTTGGAGAATTGATTCATCTATTCCAGACGAAGAACAAAAACAATGGGGCTATGTTTCTTCTGATGTAATTAAGGATGGTTTGTGTATGCATATCTTAGTAAAGTATATGCTAAGTATGTACTTACTATATACCGTATGTTCATATATGTGTATGAATGTGTATATCTTAGTAACATACCTTCTCTTTTCATGCCTGTTGCTAGACATTTCTGATAGCGGCAATACTGGCAACGGTTTCGCTGACGCTTGTCGATCAGACAGTCTTTATTATCTCGACATGTGTAGACAAGGTCCTTTCTTACTGTCCGCTTAAAGAATCCTTTGCAGCCTTCACAACTGTACACCCCATAGTGCTTCCCTAACAATACAGCAACATACATCAGTACATTCCAATTGGGATATATTTAAACGTTTTCTGCACTTTTGAGTTGGGACATTCAAATTATATGTGACAGAACCACTCAATATGCCTGAGAAGTCTAAGAAACTGTATAGGAAACAGACCAGACTGTGATACAGAATACTGTGAAGAACCCAGATGTGGATCAGAATAGCAGCCAACCAGGGAAAGGGGTGTAATTACATGAGGCATGGGTGTTTTACCACTGCAAGAGTGGTTAGCCCCTCTCATCAGCTGAAAATTTGGCCTCAAATAAAACAATAGTCCAATGTTCTCAAAAGCTATACATTAAAAATGATTTTGACCTGAACGAAGAAACAAAGAGATACTTCCTGCATGACCAACTGAAAGTGCTACACAGAGGGAAGAATCCTGAGGCAATATTATATCATAATAGTTATTTAATACTTCCCAGACAGTCCCCTTGACATGCAAGCTGTGGGTACCTGATGATCTGTCTCCACAAATTGCGCAGACATGCTTTGTCAGGGATCCTGGACTTGGGGATGAATAATTCATTGCTCCCATCTGTTGGAAATTTGGCAAAGGCTTTGTATCTTCAGAGGTTCCAGCACTGTTCACAATACTGGACTAAAAGGGAGAAAAAAGCAAAATGGGTTATACAACCTCAGATTGATCTGTGATCCAATATTCAGGACAGGACAGAAGAAATAGTCTTCTGTTGGTATTTCCATATGAGAGCAGAACATGTGAGCATCATACTTTCTATGATCAAGCAGACTCCATTCACAAAGTATTTGTTAACATAAGTTTAGAAAATAACCACCATAACCTGGCAACTCATGGAACAATGTGGGATTGAAAGGGGTGGGACAGGGGCAAAAGAAAAGAAGTATATTATTTACTTTATTTGCTGATTCATATAAATCCTAAATGTGTCTGTGTGATAATAGAACACGGGGGCGGGGGTTGCTTGGTTCTGCCAGATTTTAGTAACACTGATATGACATGATATATATTCTAAAAATCCAGACAAATAAACATGAATAAGACCAGAGAGTTTTTATTTGTCCCAGAAAGAGGTTGAACAACTGGTCCTGTGATGCAGCTGTAACATTCTGCAGCTGAACATGTTTAAAACAGTAAAGATGAGAGTGGATTTTAGGAGGACCTCTTCTATTCTACTACCTCTTACCATATTAGACAGCATAGGATCAGCAACAGAGTCCTTCAAATTTTGGGGTTCTATAATCTCCCAGGACTTGAAATGGACACTTAACATTAAAACCATAATTAAAAAGGCACAACAAAGAATGTTCTTCCTACATCAACTCAGGATGTTCATACTGCCCCTGTTATGTGGCAGGGGCCTATCAGTGGTGGGATTCAATTTTTTTTACTACCGGTTCTGCTTGAGTCCAGTCCACTATTCCAGCTGTGTATCTAATGACTGAAATTGTCCAGGTGTTGATTGCCTTGCTGGTATTTCCTCCATTGAGTTTGGACTTTAAGATCTTCTATTCTCTCTTGATATATTGACCCCAAAAGTATTCTTGACTTTAGTGTGCTTAAAGGATACCCAGGTACTTGTAATAATCATCTTCACCCAGACTCTTAATGTTATTTTCATGGGGCATCTTGATTCCTTCAGTTTCCACTGTTTTTCCTTGTTTGATAATGAGTGTGGCACATTTGTCCAAGCCAAACTCCATTGCATTATATTGACTATATATACGGACAGTGTTGAGCAGCGATTCTATTTCAGATGGAGTTTTTTCCATACAGTTTCAGATCATCCTTGTAAAGGAGATGGGATAGTCTGGCAGATGTTTGATGTTTGATAGCCACGTTTGATAACTGAGTTATTCAGTATTATTGACATAGGTGCAATGACAAATAGTAGTGGTGATAGTGAATCTCCTTGAAATATTCCTTTCTTGATATTAACCTCTCTCAGGCTCTCACCATTGACCTGCAACTGCCATCGATCTTTGCACAAAGCTTCTGATGTTTCTACTGACTCCTGTTATTTATAGGCCCTTGATTATCTAGTCATGTGGCAGAGAGTCGAATGCCTTTTTGTAGTCAATCCAAGCTACATTCAGGTTGGTCTTCCTTCTCTTGCAGTTTTCCAAAGTCATTTTGTCAATTAGGAGTTGATCTTTTGTTCCTCTGCTATTGGGGCAGTTTCCTTTCTGCTCAGGTGGAAAGAGATTGTTTTCAACTAGATACTGTTGGACTGCATCAGCTACCACACCAGTTAATAATTTGAAAGTTGTTGGTAAGCAGTTAATTGGCCTGTAGTTGCCTGGTGCTGTCCCTTTTGCTGGATCTTTCATTATCAGGTAGGTTCTGCCAGATATAAGCCACTCTTCAACTTCACCTCATTGTAGTACGTTGTTACATTGTTTGGTAATGAATGGATATAGACCAGTTAGATGTTTCAAGCAAAAAACATGCAGTTCATCTTCACCTAGTGCTGACCAATTCTTGATCTTCCTTTCTCTTTTCTGTACCATTTCAGCTGTTATTACTAGTTCTTTCATTTCAACTTCTTTTTTATTCTTATCCACATATTTTAACCAAGCTGCGTATTTCTTTGAGTTATCCCATATTTGCACCCAGAACTGCACTGTTTCTTCCATATCAGGTACTGACTGATTCACTACAGTTTCTCCATTGATGGATTGGTAGAAACGTTTCTGATTGGATTGAAATTGGAGGTTCTGCCTATAATTTGCAATTTAAATTTTGTATCTGCTTATCTTCTTGGCTATTGCTGTTATTTGCTGTTTTATTATTTCCAGTGCTTCCTTGTTTCTCAGAGGTATTTCTTGGTTAGGTATTCTTTAGTCTTCTTGTTCTTCAGCTTCCTTTCTTTCATCTGTTCTACCTTGTTTGCATCTGATCTCAACTTGCTGATCTTATTTTCCAGTGTAATCTTCCATTTTTGTGGTGCAATGTTTGGTTTTTTTTCTTCTCTGTTGATTTTGCATCCAAGATATTCATTTATAACTACAATGTGCTATACATTAATTGGTTTGTTTCATGCAGTGAGTTGGTGTTTAGATTTGATATTGCAGTATTTGCATCTTTTAATGCTTGTGCTAGCAGTTTCTTTGGAACAAGCTGTACAGTCTTAATGCAATATCATCCATGCACTAATTAATTTATTAATCAGTTCTGTGTTCATGAAGCACAGAACAGAGCAACAATGATTAGGAAGTGCTACTGAATACTGCACTTTCCTAAAAGGAAGAAATGTTATCAATATTCCTTCAATCTAGCTTCTTCAAAGTCAACTTCCTGCCATAGTCTGCTTAACACTGCCTAGAGCAACAAGGGGTGTCCATAAAAACAAATATAACTCAAAAAATATTCAGATTTATGGAATTTGGTTACTATAAATTCTGCTATGAATTTACCCATTCCTAGGCTGATGTGCACATCTGTATATAATCAATTTCCAGAGTTCCATTTTTCTGGTTTTTAACATGAACAAATGTACCAAAGAATGTTTTAAAACTGTGTTACAGAATGAAACATATTTTAGAAATGCATAAAGAATGTAACATTTAATCATGTTTAGATGAAGCTTCAACTGGCACAGAATGTAATGGTGAAAACAGTGGTGGGCCTGCCTAGGATTAAAAATCTTCAGAGGTGGTAAACACAAAATTTAGAACGTAAAGTCATAGGGTGGGAAGAGATCTCAGAGATCTTTTAGTCCAATCCCCTGCTCAATTTGGTAGCCTTATATTATCCCAGTCAAAAGTTTTTACAGTCTGATTTTGAAAACCTCCAGTGATGAAGCACCCACAATTCTGGGAGGCAAGCTATTCCATTGGTTAAGTGTTCTCGCTGTCAGAAAATTTCTCCTTATTTCTAAGTTGGATCTTTTTATGAGAAGCTTCCACACATGCAGAAGGTAGACTGTTTTGACAGTGTGCAGATCTTACCTTCCCAATTAATTGTAATTCTTTTAAATACAAGAATTATAATTATATTGAGTCAAATTACAAGCATTATAATAATTAAATGTATTTATATTTCAATAAAATCTTGGTAACTGAAACTTTTACCCATTATTTCTGGTCCAAGTTTCTTTGGCAGTGGAAAATAGTTTCTGACCATGTGACCATGACACATTAGTGATTGGTCTCATTCGAGACAACAACGAATCTGCATACAGACAGGAGGTTATATAACTTGCCTCATGGTGTAACCGGAACAATCTGGAACTTAACACACTCAAAACCGTAGAAATGGTGGTAGACTTTAGAAGAAACCCTCCATACTACCACCTCTTACAATACTAGACAACACAGTATCAACAGTAAAAACCTTCAAATTTCTAGGTTCTACAATATCACATGATCTAAAATGGACACCTAACATAAAAAACGTCATTAAAAAAGCACAACAAAGAATGTTTTTTCTGCGCCAACTCAGAAAGCTCAAACTGCCCAAGGAGCTGCTGATCCAGTTCTACAGAGGAATGATTGAGTCTGTCATCTGCACCTCTATAACTGTCTGGTTTGGTTCTGCAACCCAACAGGACAGACACAGACTTCAGAGGATAATTAGGACTGCAGAAAAAACAATTACTACCCACCTGCCTTCAATTGAGGACCTGTATACTGCACGAGTCAAAAAGAGGGCTGTGAAAATATTTACAGATCCCTCACATCCCAGACATAAACTGTTTCAACTCCTTCCCTCAAAACAACACTATAGGGCACTGCACACCAGAACAACAAGACACCAGAACATTTTTTCCCAGAAAGCCATCACTCTGCTAAACAAATAATTCCCTCAACACTGTTCAACTATTACAAAGTCTGCACTACTATTACTGTTAATCTTCTCATCACTCCTTATCATCCATCCCCGCCCACTTGTGATTGTAGGACTGTAACTTTGTCGCTTGTATCCTTATGATTTATATTGACTGTTTCCTAGTATGATTGATTGCTTATTGTACCCTTTGACTATCATTAAGTGTTGTATGTTATGATTCTTGATTCTTAATGAATGTATCTTTTATTTTATGTAGTATTTCTTAGTGGTTCTTTTATGAGTATTTACACCAAGACAAATTCCTTGTGTGTCCAATCACACTTGGCCAATAAAGTATTCTATTCCATTCCATTCCATTTCATTCCATTCCATTCTATTCTATTCCCTGTAGCATCTTCCTGTGTACCTGAATCTGTCATCCTTCTTTTCTACAGCTTAAATAGCAGTAACACTTAGACTTATATACCACTTCATAGTGCTTTACAACACTTGCTAAGTGGTTTACAGAGTCAGGATATTGCCCCCAACAATCTGGATCCTTATTTTATTGGGCTAGAAGGATGGAAGGCTGAGTCAACCTTGAGCCAGTCAGGATTGAACTCCTGGCATTGGGCATAGTTATCCGGCAGTACTGCATTTTCACTACTGTGCTGCCACCACTCTAAATATCTCAAAATCTAATTAAGACAGGAAAATGTGGAATTTTATCAGCAATTTCTCTCCCGAAGTACTTTGATCCAGATTGAAATAAAAAACTTTTATTTTAAAAAAAGAATTGGAATTTCTAGATCACTGAGGTTGGCAGCAGCCCCAATCTTCTGCATGTGACTATGGTATGTTCCATACCCTGTACACACTTTCCTATCAACAGTGGTGGAACTAGGGGTTCCTTCCATTTTCTATCTGCTTCTTTTAAATAAAGGAATTTAAAAAAACAGATAGGGTTGAGGAAAAACTGTACTATCCTTCTGACATGGAAACAGAGATTTATTCTGTCTATTAATTAAGCAAGTTAACTTGCTTGCAATCAGTCTGACTGATGGCAGAAAAGTGGAGGAGACCAGAAGATGGCAGAGCAGCACCACTAGTAGGAACTTGCATTCCATACCTTCCCTCAGGCTCTCTGGCAGTGAGTAGGGCAGTAGTAGCTCCTTGTGGACTGGTTCTATTTGCTTTGAGTAGAGGAGGAAGAGCTCTACATTTCTTCCATCCCAGAAAGCAGCTCAGTATAATCCATCCCTGACTGGCAGCTTCTTCTGGATTTTTTTTAAAAAATGTAACTAAATTAAGGCCCTTTCATATAAACAATTTCTTAGAAAGTGGCTTTGGACCTCTATGATTTCACAACATTGGCAGAGCTGATTTATTTCCTTCTCAACTGTCTTATATTTCAAATTATAACAAATTATAACAAACTAGTCTTTCTTTGAAAGGCTGGACTCTATATAAGCAATCAATTTCCTTCTTTGCAGAAACTCTTTCAGAGAAAAGTTAGCTTCATAGCTTTGTAGTATTTTCCTTCTCCAAGTCCAAAGGAAGTATGGAGCAGGACAGTAATTCTTTCACTGGCAAAAGAAAAATGACATTTATTACACCCTAAATAGTTTTGAAGGCTTGAGTGTAGAAACTATGGTAGTGTGTTTCCTTAGGGCATCAGGTGTAATATATATATATAGCAGATGAGAGATACAGAACTACTCTGTGTGGCAACAAGGAGAAAGCCACTGAAGCACCTTTAAACATTATTGCAAATGATCAATATAATATGCCTGTAAATATATAAACTAATCTTCCTTAAAGAGGAACTTTTTATTGAGAGAGAAAGAATATAATTGACCAGCCTCAATATGTGAAAAATCAAGACAGAGATAGAAAATTTTAAATAGCTACTAACTCAATCTATTTTAGTTGATTATGGACTCCTGCTTTCTTTCTGCACTAATTCTAGGATGCATTTCAGTACTTTTAAAAAGAAAAAAAAGGAGGCTCAATTTTGTTCCTCTTATATTGTATTTCCAAATTCTAATATAGAGGGTGTTGGTGTTTCCTTAAAAAAATATTGGTTCCTGCATGCTAAGTTCAATGATATATGACATTTGGGACAGCAGCTTGAATCCAAATCCATTAGCTGGCTGCTTGCTAATCCCTTAGGACCAGCTGCCTCATCCCATTAGCAGAAAAGCAAATGTAGCACACTTCTTTGAACTACTCAACACGACAGCTTGGCATTACAATCTTGTTCTGAAAGCCATTTCATGACAACTAGGAGGACCTAAATTTGGTAAACAGAATTGGGGTTGTTTTTGTTTGACTGAGTATCTTCCACACACAAGTGATCCAGCACTGGGAAGAACAGGACCAAGAAAAATGAATATATGCTATGCTATCAAAACAGCATAAAAATAAGTTATGTCAATGCTAGAAAGAACCACCTCAGGGAAGGGCTCTTGATTTTGTCAGAAGACTTCTGTTAAGATAAGTTCCATTAGGAAGCTGCATTTTAATTCAACAGGGTTTCTGAAACTGAACGAAAATAAAAATATATTGACTAATCATTTTCTTTTTCTTTTCCCTTAAAAAAACTTCATTCATTTTCCGCCTGTGGTTGAATTATCACCAGTCATTTGATTACACACTACAAAAATTTGCATTGCATCATTGGTGAATATTTATTTTTAGTTACATTTACAATTTTTACTTTTCTCTTCCTCAGGGTGGGTGGGCAGGGGAAGGACAATAGATACTCAGAAGACAAAAATGAATGTTCCATAGGTCAGAAGTGCTCAGTCTACATTTATTTATTTATTCAATTTCTGTAGCTCAACCAGGTAACTCTGAGTGGCTTAGAATTCTAAAATTATAAAACAATGTAAACAATTTAAAAAGCACTAAAACAATAAAAATATATACAAAATAAATAAGTACAAACAGCAGTCAGGATGATTAATCAACTAATAGTAAAGCTAAGGCCCATTACTTGGCTCTATGATTAATTGATTAATCAACTAATATTAGTTTAGCCCAAGATCTTAGCTGAATCTCTGGTTACAAAAATAATTTTATTGTGAGCTACATAAGAGAAGGTAACATATAAATTAATCTAGAGAAGTAAATAAGTAAATTAATTAACTATGTGCCTATAACATGCAAAAGGTAACTTCAAAAAATAAAACCTTTGAGTGAGGATAGTTAGAGAATAGTTCCACTCTTTTCCTACTTATCATTTCTCCTTTTTTATTGCACAAAATGTTGAGAAATCAATTATCCTTTAGAAAACATATTCCTTAGAAATAAAAGGTAATTTTCAGAAGAAAGATGCAGGAATGGACACTGATTTGACCCACTCTATACTCTATGGTTCTTCAACCAAATTGTTCTACAAAGCAACTATTAGGATATTGCTACATGGAATCCCATAAAAGATTAAATGCCACCTCAGGCTTTAAAGCTGGGGGGACTTCAGGTGGCCTAAAGGACAGAAAAAATCTGGTCTTCAGTGGCAGAAGCAGTTACATAGAATTGACTGGATTGTCAATTGGGAAGTCAGATTTATTTAACAATTGCATGATTCACTTAACAACTGCAGTTAACAACTATGGCAAAAAAGGTCATAAACTGGGGCATAACTCACTTAAGAACCGCTTTGATTAGCAACAGAAATGTTGGGCTCAGTTGTTGTCTACCTGTATAGCTAGACATTGTTTCCCATGGCCAGTCGGGATCAGGAAACAGACCATTTGGCATAGTTGAGAGACTTTTGATCTTAACCCTTGGTCACCATTCTGAAAAGCATCTGTATCCCTAGTTATTTTTTGTCATTTAACACCTGTGAAAGAAATGCCTTTAAAAATTAAGAGCCTTGATAAATAGTGGGTAAGAAAAAGACAGAACCTTTTATTCCAGTATAAAAGCTTCTTTAACTGCTATTGCTATTTTTTATTTCCAGACTGTATAACTTTGTATTGATGTAACCTATAGAAATATAAGCACAAGGCAGGCTTTAATATAGAACAGAAAAAGAACATTTACATCTTTATTTTAGAAAAAGGAAAGAACTCATAGATAGAAATAACTCCACACATGGATTAAATTTATGCTGAGGATATGAAATAATAAAAATGCTGATTTTATTATACTAAACAGAAATTATGAGATTTGGTGCCTACCTGTGGGCTGCTATGCACAGCAAAACTCATGTCTGGTGGAGAAGTCAAAGGAACAGCATGGGATGCAATGGGGCTCGTGATTCTCATAAGTGGACAGCCTGTTGTACTGCCGGACCCTATGGAGTTTATGGGGATGGACAGAATCTCTGATGCACCAAGAGATGCTTCCAGATAGTTGGATTTGCTGTTTATAACAGAGTTCCCGTTTGGTGGCAGATTTCCACGTACAGACCTGGTATGAACTGGGAAACCTGAAAGAAGAAAGAAAGAGGGTAACTCACAGGGAAGACAAGAGCATATTTCCCATATAAAATGTTCTCTCATTCCTTAAGTAGGGATAAGTATAGGGTTTAGTTTCCTTTTGTGGAAAAAATAGGATGCTGGAGACTTCTGTCACCTTTGTCTCTTCCGGGCAACCTCTCGTGTGCCATTTCTGGCACGCATGCCATAGGTTCACCATCAAGGATATATAGTATCTTCTTTGCTGACCTAATAAAACTTTTTTTAAAGTAAGCCTTCTGTGCTATTTACATTCCATCTAGTACTAAGCTAAAGAATTAGGTAAGGCTCTCAGGGAAGGCATGGTGGTTATATCTTCTGTTGCTCATGCTTGCTGGAAGAACTTAAGAGAGAAGGATAAACAGATGAAGACATAGAACATAGTCTTTCCATGTGCAAAATTAAACCTGCCTAGACTCCAGAGTCCATTGACTCTGACAAATGTTTTTAACGTGATTTAGCAAGCTGAGCTTTTCTTATCTTTTCTTATCCATATTCTCTTTAAATCAGATTTGACTCTTATCTCCAGTAAAAACACAATCAAAGGAACAATTCATACAGTAGATTAATAGGTGGGTAGGACAGAAAGAGAGATGAATGTGCCCAATTTGACTTGTATTTATTCACCAGGAAAAGAATCAGGCCAGGTCTAACCTTTCTGTTAAGCGTCTTTTGGGGGATAAATTCAATGAAATAATTGTGCACTGTTTCATGTTAAGATGCAGTGAATTAATCATTTCTATGTTCTTTAGGATATCAGATAAAAACCCTCCAAATAACTTCTTAGTTGTCCTTAATGTGGTGTGGCTTTTACTGCATTTCTATAGTGTATTTCATATAGTATAGTATATAATTTTGGTATATATTGTTAGATAGGAAAGAAAGGAGTGTACTCTAACACTAACATATTTTAATAGTCATGCTTGACCTCTGCATGAAACTCTTCCATGTAAGCAACAACTTAAGAATTATGTAAAGGAGACTTGTACACATGCACAAATGCACAAACATACAAACATATCTACACACAACCATACATGCCTACTTCTCACAAGCACTAATATACAAACACTGAAGGCATGGGCAGCCAATGTTCTATGTTTCTTTTGTCATATTTCATATAAATATCTTCGGAAACATTCTGTATCTAAGATTTTAAATTATGGGAATTGCAAAGTGATTTTTATTCTTTGAAGTTGATAAAACATTGCATGGCCCTTGTACAGTTTTCAAATGTCTAGGGGTCAAGATTACCATTATCTAACTCAGACTAACTCTCAGACTAGCTCTCCAAGGAAGAAGAGAGGTTTCACAGTTGTCTGCCATTACCAGAGGGTGGCGTTTAGCACAAGTGGTTTTTACTGTGGCTCAGCACCTCTTCAGCTTTTCCCTTTCCCCATGAAGATGCCCAAGGGGCAGTAATGCTTGCTTGGTTCTGGGAGCTGTCAGGACACTCTACAGAGGTGCCAAGACCAAGCAAGCAGGCCAAGAACCTATTCAGTTTGGCACTGCAATCTTCCTTCCTTCCTTCCATTTCTATAACCACCCAACATATCCAAGCTTACACAGATAACAGATAATCAGAGTTGGAAGGGACCTTGTAGGTCATCTAGTCCAACACCCTGCCAAAGCGGGAGACCCTACACCATTTCTGACAAATAGCAGTCCAATCTCTTCTTGAAAGTCTCAAGTGATGGTGCTCCCACAACTTCCGAGGGCTAAGCTGTTCCATTGGTTGATTGTTCTCACTGTCAGAAAGTTTCTCCTTATTTCCAGGTTAAATCTCTCCTTGTTCAGTTTCCATCCATTATTCCTTGTCTAGCCTACAGGCGCTTTAGAAAGTAGCTTGACCCTCTCCTCTCTGTGGCAGCCCCTCAAATATTGGAAGACTGCTATCATGTCTCCCCTGGTCCTTCTCTTCACTAGACTAGCCATATCCAGTTCCTGTAACCGTTCTTCATATATTTTAGTCTCCAGTCCCCTAATCATCCTGGTTGCTCTTCTCTGTACTTTTTCTAGAGCCTCAACATCTTTTTTATAGTGTGGTGACCAAAAGTGGATGCTGTACTCTAGGTATGATCTTAGTTTGGCCTTATAGAGTGGTATTAGTACCTCATTTGATCTTGATTGCATCCCTCTGTTAATGCAACTTCGGATTGCATTAGCTTTTTTGGCGGCGGCTGCACACTGCTGGCTCATATTTAGCTGATTGTCCACTAAGACTCCAAGATCCCTGCTATTGAGCCTGGTTTCACCCAGTCTATATGTGTACTTTTGGTTTTTCTTGCCTAAGCGTAGGACTTTACTTTTCTCTACACTGAATTTCATTTTGTTAGATGCTACCCAGTGTTCTAGTCTTATATAATTAAAACAATCCCCTAAATAAACAAGTATCAACTGCAGACATGATGACACCAACACCAAACTGTTTTCAGGGAAAATGCCAAATGATCAACTTGGTTTTAGAAAAAGCCAAGGAACAGACAGGCATCATTGCTGATGCAAGCAGGATATTTGAAAAAGCCAAAGTGTGCCCCAAATAAATCAATATGTACTTCATTGTACATATTGATTTCAGAAAGGCTTTGATCATATAAAGCTGTGGAATGTCCATAATAAAATAAGAATCCCATAATATTTCATTCTCCTTATGTGACACCTAAGAACAGGTGTGAAATCACAGGCAGAATGTTCACAAAACAGACTAACTCCAGGTGGGCAAAGGAGTATCATAAAGCTTTGTAATCTCTCCCTGATTATTAAACACATATGCTGAATATTTATTGAATAAAGCTGAATTGGAGGCTATGGTTTTAAAATTGGAAAAGATATTAATAAGCTGTACTATGCTGATGACATTATTCTCATAGCTGAAAATAGAAAAATGAACTCCAAGCTCTAGCAATGAAAGTCAATGGAAAAATTGAAGCTATGTTTCAATACAGTATATAGATCAAAAACTAATTGCAACAAATGAAGTAACCAACATTACAGTAGAAAGAATGGGGAAGGCCCTGAAATGATAGGTAGTTTCTGCCTTTTAGATGCAAACATCAATAGTAATCCTTTTTAAATACACCACTCTCTAATTAGATTATCTATTGTGATTAACATCACATCAGTCTGAGTCAATTTCTTGCAGAAGTAATCAGGTGAAACTGTTTCTCCTAGCTACCAGTTACTCATTACAATATTTAGTACAAACATTTCAAAAACCATGCTTTGTCTCACAAAGCTCCCAATGTTCACCACTGAAAAATGGTACTGGTATAATTTTATGTAACTTTTGTAATGTGGAAAACAGTCATTTGAAATGGTAATTAGCACTCCCTTATTGTAACTTTTCAGGTTTATAGTCTGAAGATGGATAAGACAGAATCAAGATAGCTACTTAAGAATCAGTTACATGTTATGAAATATGCAGATCTGCCACCAATCTAGCTATCTCCATACTTGACCCTCATAAAACTAAGAAGTGACAATGTCATTTTATTTTTGTTGTCCTTATTAACTGCATGTTGTCAATGCATCTTCCATTTTTGAGGAAGAAGGGGGAGAGTGACATAGTGGAGAACACAGTCCAAGTCTCACAATTATTAAGCTAACATTTTAGATCCAACTTTGGGTCTAAATATAAAGATATATAAATGGAAATCTTTGATATTTCAGTTCAATAGTACATGTGTTAATTTCCATCTCTTACATGTATACAATGGTTAAACTTTTTTGAGGCAAGCAAGTTGCATACTCATACAGCCCATTATCCTATCTTGGTAAGTTTACTGAGGAGTGATACCACTATATGGCTACCCTACTTCAAGCTCATAAGATTAAATACTGATCCATAAAAGATATAATTAAGATCTTTTCTTCTGATGTGTGTGCATCTGAGATAGAGAAATAGAGAAAGATGCATCCTATAAAATATGTGGCACCAATTTATCAGCGATCAACTATAGACACTATAGATGCTGAAAACAGTCTTATAAGTCTTAAAATAAAAGCAAGCAATGGCTTTTATTTATGCATTTATGACAGCTATTTTACAGAATTCATATGGGATTTTAAACTCATGAATTCATCTGAAATTTAAAAAATAAACTCACAATGAACTAACTAAAAGAAGGGTTATGCATTCACTTTTTTTAAAGGTCATCTCCTGAGCTCCAGTAATATAATGATGAAGGAGCATCTTCCCAATGAGAATGTATCTTGGTAGATGTAGGAATATCATTTTCTTTTCCTCAACATGAACATAAATCCAGTGCCTGTTCCCATCCTCCAATCTAGTGTTCATCTGCACACAAGCACCTAACTTACTATTTGTGTTGAAAATCTGAAATCCAGAACTGTGCATGATGTACTTACTCACAAAGTCTGTGTGAAATTTCATGAAGTGTGGCTGATCCCCGTACATGTTTAATCGTCAATCCATCACCTCACTGGAACAGCAACAGTGCCTCCAGTTTCAAAAATCCTTAAAAATGTTTTCTTCTCATGATCAAACATGACCCAAAGACAGCAGTTTCCAGCAATTCCAGGGTAGAGCAGTCTCCTCAAGTGGAGAAGAAATTATGTGCAAGCAAATCCTGCTTAACCACAAGACAGCAATAGCAGCTGCTGGCTGGCTGGTTAGAAACAGTTGGAGCTGCTTTTCCCTCCTTCCCTCCCTCTCTCCCTCTCCCTCCCTTCCTTCTTCTCTTTGCTTGCAGCAAACTTAAAATCTCTTTCAAAGGGAGCTGGATTCTTGCTTTATGATATCCTGATAGCTGAATTCATTAATGAGAAGACCAATCAGTGTATCACTTTACTGGTATAGCTCTCAAATCAAAAGCTGGGGGAATAAGACTGGGTTGGATATTATTCAGTGTGTTCGTTTTTAGAAAAGTTCAGTGCTTTGTGAAGTCAGTAACAATGACATAGAGCTAAAGTTATAAATAGCTATTTCTGTGCTGATCTCTGTGAGATACAAATTAGATAATATCAATTATCCAATAAGGAGTTTTTAAAATGTAAGATTGAGACATTGATTTGACATTGCCATAATTTGATAGCTGGTGCTCTCTGTCTAATAACAAAACAACTGCAATTAACAAGTAAACCCTTTCCATTGCAATTTGCATCTGCATGCTTAGAAGTGGCAGACCTGTTGAATTTGTTGATTAATTAGGTACCTTCAAGTTGGTGTTGATTCTTAGCAATCACTTAGATCTTCTTCAGACTGATTTGTCCCCAACCTTGTCTCTCAACAATGCACTCCTCACCACTAAAATCAGGTTAGGACATCAAAGTGATTCCTTGAAAATGGTGAATATATGTTCAAGACCATATCATGCAAACTAGTTAGTCTCTTCTTCCACTTTACCTTAACCTAGAGCTTGCACCATCCAACCTGAGGAACCTAGCATATGGCACTGCATCATCAATCACTTTACCTTGTTTAGCCATGTGGTTTCTTTGTAAAACACAAGAGTGGTTTACAATTTGCTCCACCCACGCAACAGAAATTGATGCCTTTGCTATTGTCATACTTCTGCTGCCCAATACCGGTGTCTTCTTGCTTTAGTTGAGTAACTGGGGCCAGATATTTATTTATTTTATTAGTTTATAATATTCAATATAAAAATACAAAAGCAAATAATAGGAAAAATAGGGAAGGGAAAAGGGAATGAAAAAGTGTAGAAAAGAAGGGGAAAAGAAAGAAAAGGCATTGACTTCCAACTCCCTTTGGTGCAGTAGAATAAGATCAAAACTCAACTTTTTACTTTTATATAATAGTATAAACTAGCCATTTCTATAACAATAAACCTATCTAATCGGTATAGCCCAAAATCAAAGTTTCATTTTTTTCCACCTCAAGCACCAAGTCCAGAAGCCGTTTCCAAGTAGAAACAAAAGTAGATATATTTTTTTCTTTAATCAAAGCAGTCAAATTTAGCCATTTCTGCAGACTTCATCAACATTTGCAACCATTTGTCCATTGTGAGAATCAAAGTGTCTTTTCATTTTTGTGCATTAAAGTAATCTTGCTGCCATCAATATACATAACATCAAAGTTCCATTTTTTCTCCAAGTCTTTTTCCATTAAACCCAAAAAAGAGGTTTTGGTTTTATCTTTATATTCACTTTAAGAATCTTCTGTATTAGTATATGAATCTTACTCCAATATTTCTTTCCTTTATCACATATCCACCATAAATGATAAAAAGTCCTTTCTTTAAATTTGCATTTCCAAGATTCGTTTGAAATATCTTTATACATTATTGACAACTTATTGTCTGGTGTTAAATACTTGACAATTTGTCAGATTTTCTATGAAGCTATCTCTTTGGGTGTCATCCAAGGAAACTTTTTGTAGAAAAAAAATGGTGGAGAAGCCAGACTGGGGGACTTATAATCAAATAATACTTTTAAATTTTTGTGATCCTATCCTCAAGTGTAAGAAGGACATCTGTCATTGGTTTACATATTTACAACTACTCCAACCCCTTGTTCAAGATAGGAATCTTCATACCAGCATACCATCTGAAGTCCAATATTTTATTGAAAACCTCCAGTGATGGGACATCCAGGCAGACTGTTCCACTGCTTAGTAGCTGTCACAGTGAAGAGAGTTCTCCTTATTTTAAATTTGGATGTTTTTCTGATAAGCTTCTACATATTGGTTTTTAGCCTACCCTTGAGAGCCATGGAGAAAAAATCTGCATCTTCTTCCCTGTGAAAACCCATCAATTATTTTAAAAATTGCTATCATATCTTCCCACATCCTTCTTTTCTTTAAGCTAACTCTAAGATTTTGTAAGATTTTGCTTTCAAGTTCTCTACCATCATTTTTGTTCTTCTTGGCACTCTTTCTTTTTGCAGAAAGTGGTTTGCCATTACTTCTTTCAGGTTTTTTTAGATTTCCCTGTCAGTCCATGGCCCTAGATTTCCTTTTTTTTTTTTTTTGAAACAAATTTTATTAATTTTAAAGACAAACAAACCATCATTAACCATTGAATACATAAAACCTCTTTCCATTATAAATTTTACAAGTCGAATAAAACATTATTTTATACAACATAATTCTATTTTACACCATTTCCATATGAACATATAAATATCTCTTAGCAAATTTCTCATTATTTCTCTTTATTCTTATTCAATTTCATTATTATTATTATTATTTCCTATATTTATCCAATTTATAGTTATCATCTTCATTTCTCTCTGACTTGGTTACCGTTATTCTCATCCAACATTCCTCCAAGGTTTTATTAATTCTCACACAGACATAAACACACAAAACACAAAAACATAAAACTTCTTTTAAGAAAGTAACTTGGCCCCAGATTACCTCTCTCTATATGGACTTCAATTAAATTCATGCTCATCTTATATACCATTACCTATCTTATTTACCATTCTATATCTTCTATATAGCTTCTCCCCGCTTTTCACTCTTCTTAATTCTATTTTATTTAATTCATTTTAATTTAAATCATTGTGCTTGTATCTTTTGTCCATTCCCAAATTATCCATTTATCTCATTCCCTATAGTAAAAAAAAAGAATTTCTCCTGGAATCACTAATCAGAGTATGATGCCTTTCTATCGTCCCCCTAAATTAACATTTAAAATAACGCCTAGTACCCAATCTGATTCTGCTTAGTACATTCTACCTACTAACTTTTAAAAAGAAGAAAAAATAATAAATCCAAAATGATTAAATACATAATTAAATAATAAATCTAAATATTGAATCTTGTAACATTCCAATTATCTATTTCAAAAACAAATGCTACAGTAATAAGTTTATAATAACATCAACACAATAGTCAATTAAACTCTTTAATTAAACTCAATATTCTAAACATTCCCTTTAATATTTTATTAAATTTTAAAGTCTATCATTACTAAACATTTCAATATTTTAATCTTTTATTAATTCTTATAACATTCTCATTTTCTATTTCTAATACAAATACTACAATACCATCTTATGTACCTTGCAGAATCTTCTTTTTTAAAGAAATTATACATTACCCTTTGTCCCTAAAAAAATTCCTTTTTTCCCATCTTGTTTCAAACCTTTGTGGCTTTCCCCCCACTTTTCCCTTCCTTTCTTATCCCACCTGACCTTTTTACCCCCCCTCTCCTAACCTCTGCCTTGTTAGCTTCCCCTCTCTGTTGTATTCCTTTTTTCTTTTGCTTTCCAACATTGTGGTGATTTTGCATCTTATTTTTCCTCTTTCTTGGGTGTTTTTTAAAGTCTTAAGTCCTTCATTTTCCTTCCTCTCTTTCTCCTTTCTTTCTTAATTAATTTTTTGGATTCATTAAAGATGGCATCTTCTTCTTCTTCTTCTTCTTCCGCTTTCTCCATCTGTTGTTGTGTTTGCTGATAAATAGCAAGCGCCATTTCTAAAAAATGAAAGGCTTCTTTCACAGCGTCCTTGCCTTCTTTCTTTATTTTTCCATATTCCTTTCTAAGTTCATCAACAGGTAAAGCCATTGTGAATCTTTTCTTTTTTTCCTTCTTCTTAAAACAACCAAGATGTTTCAAAAGTTAGAACAGTCCCAAAGTCCCAGAGTCATCAATCAGTCCAAGCAAAGCACAAAGTTCTCACTTTCTCTTCCTAGGGTAATATCAATAAAAAGAAAAAAAAAGCCCAATCTGTATTTTAAAGCCTTGTTGCAATTGATTTCTAGTCTCAAAATCTTCAAGGCATCTCCTCCAACAAGATCTCAATATTTTTTTGTCCTCTCCTTCCCACTTATCACAAGAAGCCAAATTTTTACCTTCTATAAAAAGACAGGTTTCTCAATATCCATTTGTTGATTCCATAGGGAAGGAGAGTAAACTTTCCTTTCAGCACCTCGAATTTGCCGCTTGAAATTCTCCTCTGGAAACAAAATATCATTCAAAAAGTCATAGCTTTCAGGATGTTAGGTGCGTCTTAAAGTCCTGGGTCAGCCAAGAAAAACTTTCTCTTCACAAACTTTCTCCCTCTTCCTCCTGCACAGTCTTATCCAGCTGTCGTCTTCTTTGTGGCGGCCATTACAGACCGCCGCTCCACCGTCTTGAGAAAAGGGGGTTTTGCCGGCTGGGGAGGGGGTCTGCAACACCCCCAAACCCCTCTCCGGATCCCCCTGTCTTCGGCTGCCTCTAGGGGGCAGCCCCAGCCTCCAAACCCGTCCGGATCGGAGGCACCAAGATGGCTAGCGCTGCAGGGATCGCGCAGTATCGCGAATCCCTGCCGCTACCGAAGCCGACAAACCGGAAGTCCCCCATGGCCCTAGATTTCCTGATAGCCCCTCCTCCATTCAATTGCCCAGCACGCTCAGGGGTGGGATTCTATCAGTTTGCACCTATTCGCTAGAACCGGTTGTTAACATTCTAAGCAGTTCAGAGAACCGGATGTTAGAAGAAATTACTGGCCTAATCCTGTAAGGAAGGCAGGAAGGAAACATTCTGGTGTTGCTTACAGAAACTGCCTCTCAGTTAACCCTTATTACATTCTTGGCAGGACTAGACTTCCTGCCACAGGAACGTCTCTGGAGTTTTTTTCCCCTCCTTTGCTGGTACTTTGCTTGTGTGGAGTGACCATTCAAAGTTACAATGGCACGGAAAAAAGTGGCTTATGACCATTTTTCACACTGACAACTGTTGCAGAATCCCCACAGTCATGAGAGGCCAGGTGAGGAGATGCGTGCCTCGATGTGAGTGATATTGAGTTGGCCACGCCCAGCCAATAACATGACCACCAAGCCATGTCCACCCAGTCACATGACCACCAAGCCACACCCATCACCTAAACCACACCCACAGAACCGGTTGTTAAAAAATTTGAATCCCACCCCTGAGCACGCCCATAGTTGACACTTCCTGGGTAAAAGGATATATTAAATACTATGTCCTTGATTATTTAGAAGAGCAACACTTAAAGGAAAGTGCTAGTGTGCTACATGCTTGTGCCACTGAATTTGTTGTGAAAGCACAGGAACAAAATATAAGTGGGATAATAGATGCAGTCTGGGATTTATGTGTCTGTTTTCACAGTTTGATTTCAGAGGAGCCTGCTTTTTCCTTCCACTTAACACACTTAGAATGTGGGTATTAAAGATGTACCTGCTGGGAACATTAATGAAATTAACCCCAGAAACCTAAGCAACCAATTCGATTACCAAGAGTGATATGTTAAACCATGACACCCTAAGAACACATGCAGAATACATTTCTCTCTGAGTACCCATCTGCTAAAGCATATCTTTACTAATAGAGCTCTTCCAATTTTACTCATCCTAGCTTAGAACAAAACTCTCAGGTATAAGTATTTAAATAAAATAACATGCTAGGGAGATGTTAAACATTTCCTACCTTAGAAAATGTACTTCCAGAGCAATCTGTCCCCAGAAAGCAAACCAATTTACAGGCTATTTAAACCTCAAGAGATCTTGAGTTATAATGCTAAGACCTTAATGAGACTGAACATTAATGAGTAGGGTCATTAAGTCATCTTAGACCGACTTAAGAATCTTCAACAGATGTACTTTATTGTAGGCACAGCTGCCTTTTTTGCCTTGAAAATTATCAGTCACTTTTGACATAGAGCAGGCAAAAAAGAAGGTAGCTTAATTGTTTTGCTTACTTGTGTGAGCAAAGTTTTCATTGCCTAGGACTGCTGTAACTCTACAGTGAGTCATAACAATGTTAGGATTCATTTTAGGACTCATATTATTATCTTAGCATATTGCAATCACATAAAAATGCGGGTGAAAGAATGAAAACATTGGCTTGAAACTTAAAATTAAAAAACCATCATGGCATCCAGTCCCATCACTTCCTGGCAAATAGAAGCGGGGTGGGGAATGGAAGCAGTGACAGGTTTTATTTTACAGCATACAGAACAACAGAGTTGGAGGTCTTTTAGTCTAACCTCCTTCTCAAGCAGGAGAACCTATATAATTTCTGACAAATGTCTTCTTAAAGATCTTCAGTGGTATAACACATACAGCTTCTGAAGGCAAGCCTTTTCACTAGTTAATTATTCTCACCGTTAGGCAATGTATCCTTAGTTCTAGGTTGCTTCTCTCCTGAATTAGTTTCCATCCATTGCTTCTTGTCCTGCCTTCAGGTGCTTTGGAGAATAGCTTGACTCCCTCTTCTTTGTGGCAGCCCCTGAAATATTGGAACACTGCTATCCTGTCACCCCTGCTCCTTATTTTCACTACATTAGATGTACCCAATTCCTGAAACCATTTTCCATATGTTTTAGTCTTCAGTCCCCTAAATCATCTTTGTTGCTCTTCTATATGCTCTTTCTAGAGGCTTTTTTTTTTGGGTTCTGAGATCACTGTAGATAGTGACTGCAGCCATGAAATAAAAGACACTTGCTCCTTGGGAGGAAAACTATGGCAAACCTAGACTCATATTAAAAAGCAGATACAAAACCTTGATGACAAAGGTCTGTATAGTTAAACCTATGGTTTTCCCAATAAATGGCTCTGAGAGTTGGACCATAAGGAAGACTGATCACCAAAGAACTTTGATTGTTCTTTGGAAAGACAAATACTGAAGCTGAAGTTCAAATAGTTTGGTCACCAGAGGAGAAGAGAGAACTCATTGGAAAAGATCCCGATGTTGGGAAAAATTGAATGCAAAAGGAGAAGGGGACGGCTAAGGATGAGATGTTAGATAGTGTCATCAACACAGTGGGCAGACTCCAGGAGACAGGGGAGGATGTGGGGGGGGGGCATGCTGTGGTCCATAGAGTTGCAAAGAGTCAGACATGACTTAGTGACTGAACAACGACAAAAGATATGAATCTTAATATGAGTCCTAATAATTAGAATTGTAACCCTTTCCTTCCTTCTTTCAAATTAAATGACAGATGATAGATGGATAGATAGATAGATAGATAGATAGATAGATAGATAGATAGATAGATAGATAGATAGATAGATAGATAGATAGATAGATAGATAGATAGATAGATAGATAGATAGATAGATAGATAGATAGATAGATAGATAGATAGATAGATAGATAGATAGATAGATAGATAGATAGATAGATAGACAGACAGACAGATAGATGATGATAGACAGGCAGGCAGGCAGATAGATACTCACCATTCTCTTCGTGAGATTAGAATTACACTATGTCCAGTCTCCACAATTACATTTGTCTTTATTATTTCCCCTTCCCTTAATGTTTATCCACATAATTAGTCAAGAGCCATAAAAGTCCAGTGGCACTGTTCTGTGGGCAGTTAGCTAATATTGGCACTAGATGATGATGATAGCTTAATTAAGAGCATACACTTTCAGACAAAAAAAGTACAGCATTTTATACTGCAGAGAATTTGCTCAGAAATAATTATTTCCTCCACCTGTTAAAAATATCTAATATCTATAACCATGTCATGTTGAAAATATCCACATCATAAAAGGAACCAAATTATAGATGGAAATTGAGAAATACCACATTGATTTCACTTCTTCTCAGCATATACACAGAACAATCCTCCAGATACAAGGGTTATTCCACAATATCACCTTCAATGTTAGCACAAACAGTGTAAGTCCAGCAAGTAATAGATTGGACAGAGGTTGACATCCCATATCCACCAATTTTACTGCTGATTACAGTACTCAGGAAGTGACAAATTAAGCAGCAGCATATTTTAATTACCTTTTATGCAAGAAATGTGCAAAATGAAAAGGTTAGCAACCTCAGAGTAAAAAAGCTGGCCTAACTTTTGTTTGAGATGTTTTCGGTTGGAGGCATTAGAAACTTTGAAACTTTGGTTGCAAATCATAGGCACCAATGTTTCAGCTATAATATACTATAATGCTGGCTCCATTTTTATCACTCATTTGCAAACAATGATAGGAGAGGTTTTTTGTAATTTGTTTGCATGTGGCAATATCAAAGAACAACTTATCTCATGTACTTCTAATAGTTGTAATGCCCTCAGGTTCCAAAAGATCTGAATATAACACTATTTCGTTTAATCAATTTATTGAAAAAAAATTGAATGCCTTATTGTAGTTGATTATTAATGCTTCTAAGGAAAAGAATGGAGACTGCCCAGCTTGCTGCTGTTGAAAAGCAGCAAAGTGAGATGCAAGGAATCATTTAAGACCATCTCCATGCTCCCAATCATCCCACTTTGATTTTTGCCTCAAAAAATATTTGTATTGTTTGTAGCTGCATTCTGTGCCAACCTCTTGACATTCATGCAGTGGAGCAGAAGGAAAAGTAACAGACTTTGTGGGATTCTCTGTTTCATCCATATTCTTCATTCAGTGTTTTTGGCTCACTTAGAATTCTCTGTGTTTTCCTTTCCAGCATTACTGTGTGAGAGATTTGTTCCAGATATGATCGGAGTTATTCAAGAGACTGATGGCACATTCATTTGGTCTCAGTCTCTGACTGAACAATGCACTCTCCCCCCAAATAGCGTGAAAGTGGGGGAGGGGGAAAAAAGAGAACTACTGTAATGCTGAGATGTATCCTGAGGAAGAAAACACATTCAGAACTCAGGCAGGGAAAGTTGAGTCAATTCGATGCTCTCTGAGCCACAGACTGCCAACAATTCCGTCTTTTGTGAGAGCCGAAGAATCAGAGTCTATGTACTCTGCCCTCTCTTCCTTGCCAGAGAGGAAAGGTCATGAAGAGGCACATAATGGAAAAGCATGAGACAAACTTTCCCGAGGAAGAAGAGAAGTGGCCCAGCCAGATCTCTGAAAAGGAGCCTCCGCTTCTTGGTTTTCAGAACAGGTCACAGGCTGGGTGAGACTCCTCTGGGCATGAGCAAGGGAAATTTCACAGCCCAAGCCACCGAGAGATATTTGGGCAAAACGAGACTGAGGAGGAAGTCCAGACAGCACTATACAGTAACATCTTCCAGTCAGCAAGCACATTTTTAATTAGTCATTTAATTTCTTCTCTTGGCAGAATATCCTAGTCTTTTTCAGCGTTAATTTGGAGAACCATATGATCAACATTTCATAAATAAATTGCATAGTTTTTCACATTCATAATACTGTATTATATTATTATTTCATTATAAATATACAGTATAAAAATGAATAGGATAATCAGTTCTAGTCCCACCTTAGGCATGAAAGCCAACTGGGTGACTTTGGGACAGTCACTACCTTAGCCCAACTAACCAAGGGAAAAATAGGAGGAAAGAATATTAGGTATATTTGCTGCCTTCAATTATTTATAAAAATAATAAAGATGGGATAAAAGTAAATAAATAAATAAATAAAATAAAAGCACCTCATCTAATACCCTACATTAGCACAAAAGAGGAAAGAAGCAGATTCCTAAGAAGCTATGAATTCTGGATTTTACCATCAAAATTTGAAGCAGTGCAAGGAAAGGAAAGCTGAGGGACTAACCAAGAAGGAAATCAGTGATTTTGGAATCAGATTTTGGAAAAGCAAAGACTCTTAAATCATATTTTCACATTCTGTAATTGGGTTCAAGCTGAACTTTTTGTTCTGATATTCCTGCTTAGATGAAACTGGAGGAAGTGAGACTAAACTTTCCCTGGTTTCTGCAAGGGAGCAATTGAATAGGAAGAAACTAACCAGTGTTTCATTGACTGCAATCACCATTTGGAAAAAAAAATTAAAAGTCTGTTTTGCACAACATACTAGCAGAATGGAGTTGCCTGGCTTGTACTTCAGAGTGTATTGTATGATGCAAATCATGCAAGTGAGGTTAGAACATAGTATGTAGATTAATAGGGTTGAAAGGGACCTTGGAGGTCTTCTAATCCAACCCCCTCTCCATTGCAGGAGTTCCTATTTCATTCTGGTTTTCTTTGGGCTTGATGGATGGATACACGTGATTATAGAAAGAATCACAGAACAGAATAATAGGGTTGAAAGAGACACCAGAGGTCCTCCAGACCTGCCCTCCAGCCAAGCTGGAGACCATTTCAGACAAATGGCTGTCCAATCTCTTGTTAAAAACCTCCAGTGATGGAATACCCATAACTTCTAGAGACAAGCCCTCCATTGATTAATTGTTCTTCCTGTTAGAAAATTTCTCCTTAGTTCTAGGTTGGTTCTCTCCTTTATTAGTTTTCATTCATTGCTTCCTATCCTACCTTCAGGTGCTTTAGGTTGACCTCCTCTTTTTTGTGGTAGTCCCTCAAATATTGCAACACTGCTAACATGTCCTTCTTTTCACTAGACTAGACCTACCCAATTCCTGCAACTGTTCCTCATATGTTTTAGCCTCCAGTTCCATAATCATCTTTGTTGCTCTTCTCTGTACTCATTTTTTCAGAGTCTCAACATCTTTTTTACATTGTGGCAACCAAAACTGGATGCAATATTACAGGTATGGTCTTACCAAGGCATTATAAAGTGGTACTAACATTTTACGTGATCTTGATTCAATCCCTCTGTTAATGCAGCCTAGGATTGTGTTGGCTTTTTTGGCTGCTGCAGCCCAATTCAGGGTCATATTTAGGTAAGAGGTTGTCCACTTGGACTCCTAGATCCCTCTTGCAGTTACTAGTATTGAGCCAGGTTCTATGCATTTAGTTTGCATTTCCTAAGTGTAATACCTTACTTTTCTCACCATTGAATTTCATTTTGTTAGATAGGACCCAGTGTTCAAGTTTGTCAACATCTATCTGGATCTTGAGCCTATCTTCTGGAGCAGGGGTCACCAACCTTTTGGACCTCAGGGACCACCAAACTCATAATTTTAAATCCCATGGACCACTAATACGAATCCAGCATGCCGCTCGCTAAAGTGCCTGGGCTCCCACTGACGGGATGGAGTCCTTCAGGCATTTAGCTTGGCGCCTGTTTCTACAAACTTATGTGTCATTTGGACCAGTTTCCCACAGAAAACAAAACACTGGGATCTCTCATCTCTCTCTTTCCCTCTCCCCTCTCTTTCTCCCTCTCTCTCTTTCTCCCTCTTTCTGTCTCTCTCTTCCCCCACCTCTCTCTGTCCCCAGGATGGGGGTGGGGGGAAAGGAACCTCTGAACTGGTGCTGGGTGATGAGAATCTGATGTCCAGAGGCCGACAAGCTACGTGCTGAAGACTAGATGCCTGGAAGGGAGGTGGGGCAACAGGGGTGATTCCGGTGGAGGATGGACTGATATGCATGGGAGATTGCAGCATTGGAGCCCTTCCCGGGTGTTCCCTGGCCTGCGAGGGGGTGGGGGTGGTGGGAAAGGAACCTCTGAACTGGTGTTACCTCCTGCCTCCATGCATCAAGGAGGTCGAGCCTCTGCCAGCAATGCCCTCAGGTGAAGATGTTGCGAGGGGGAGGCTCAACCCCTCCTCTCAGGAGCTTCTCTTCCTCCTTGCTAGAAGCGTTCACCACTTCTCTGGCACACACCAAGCTTCCTCCTTCCTAATGGGTGTGTGAACACTTCTAGCGAGGAGGAAGAGGGGTCGAGCCTCCCCCTCACAACATCTTCACCTGAGGGCATCACTGGCAGCCACTTCCTGTGCTCTTCCAGCTGCTACTTGGCCTCCTCGATGCACTGAGGCAGGAGGCAGCAGCCACAACATGGGTTTGCTAGGGAGACAGCAGGATTGCCCCACCTCCCGCCAGCCATCTGGTCTTCAGCACATGGCTTATTGGCCTCCGGACATCAGATTCCCACCACCCAGCACCAGTTCAGAGGTTCCTTTCCCCCCCATCTTCACCCCCTCACAGGTCAGGGAACACCCAGGAAGGGCTCCAATGCCGTGATCTCCCGCACGCTACCCTCCCTCCCCATGCACATCAGTCCATCCACTGCCAGTATTACACCAGTTGCAGACACGGGTGCACTGCAGCCCAGCAAAATTTTCTCACAGACCACCAGTGGGCCACAGCACACCGGGTGGTGACCACTGTTCTGGAGTGTTGGTTATTCTGCCAGTTTGGTGTCATCTGCAAATTTAATGAGTTCCCCCCTTCTATCCCCTCATCTAAATCATTTATGAAGATGTTGAAGAGTATTTGTCCTATGGTGTTGCTTCCATGGGATAGGTAGAACTTTCTAGCCTAAAATCCTTAAAATGTATAAATGAACAAATTATTTGAAAAAAAAATCATGGTTTTTGGCAGTGATTTAAGTATATGTTGCTTGCTGCTAAAGAAAATCTCCTGGAAGACAAATACTCCTTTGAAACAAAAATATAAAAGGTATTCATCGTTCATAACTTGCAAAGAGACATATAAATTGATGCAGGAAATAGCTCTCTTCATGTCTATGCAAAATGTGTACAGACTTATGGGGTTTCCCCGCCACCCCTGTGAAATTAATAGTCTTGTGGTATGTCTGAAGGTATGTGACTGTCCACTCACCCTTCCTTCTAACTGCTTAGGTGCTGGGATATAGGGAGGGAAGGAGATATAATTGGAAGGAGCAGCCAGTCTCGAATCTTTTCTTGTCCCACATTAGATAGTGCTTGAAGGCTGTTTTTCCTGCCCTCTAGGTGGGAGGAGAAAGAAGCCAGGAAATCCTTCAATTGGTGACCTGAAAACTATCCCATATTAAAGGCCACAAGGGCAGCACAGATTGTGTCAATGTACGTTTTACACTACAATATACAATATAGATTAGGAGTCGGATGATGTATTTTTTAAATAAATTAAAAATGGCATACATAGACTATTTATTTATTTATTTATTTGTTTATTTGTTTATTTATTTATTTATTTATTTATTTATTTATTTATTTATTTGTTTATTTATTTATTTATTTATTATCAAATCTAGAAACCATCCATCTCCCTCAAGAAGAACCCTGAGCAGTGTACAAATAATAATGGTGAATATACTTTAATTTCTGCAATTCTTTTCTACATTTTTAATACATTTCTAAAAAAAATTAATTTTCTTTTAGATATGGAGAATGTTAAAAAGACCTGACTGATGAGAAATGATCACTGGGACCAATCAAAGAATAACACTTGTTCAACCTCAGTGTCACAACTGGAAAAGGATAGGAAGTTCTGAAATAGAAAGAGTAACTGCTGAGAGTTGGCAGTATTTTGGGTTGTGAAATACAGGTGAAAAACAGAAAAAGGTAGCAAGTTCTGCCCTGAGAAGAAGAAAAAAGATTTTGACTACAGCAAGGGCTCTAGACAGAGACAATTTTGATTATATGATAAGTAGTTCTCTTTTTTTGTCATCATTTGTTCTTTTATTTAAAGCTTGTGTCTGGTGGCACTATGTGAAAAGGAGGGATATAAAAAAAATCAAAATGGCAGTCATGGGAACATGACTGAAACTAGTGGTGGGATTCAAATGTTTTTACTACCAGTTCTGTGAGCATGATTTGGTGGGCGTGGCAGGGGAAGGACATTGTAAAATCTCTAGTCAGAGGTGGTATTTGCTGGTTCTCCGAACTGCTCAAAATGTCTGCTACCAGTTCTCCAGAACTGGTCATTACCTGCTGAATACCACCTCTGACTGAAACCCTGCTCCTTTGAACATGCATATGATGCTATTAAAAGGGTCTGGCTTTAGTCATATTGCCAGAGCTGGCTTCTGATAATTTTTACACATAAACACACACACAGACACACACACTGGCAGATGCTGGTCGTGTATCCTGTTAGAATTTTATTGTACAGTAACTAGAGGTGGTATTCAACAGGTTCTGACCAGTTCTGGAGAACTGGTAGCAGAAATTTTGAGTAGTTCGGAGAACTGGCAAATACCATGTTATATTCTGGGCATGGGTGCAAGTAATTGAGACGAGTCAGTGACTTAGTGAACTTCAACTCTTTATTAAGAATCAGAACAAGAGAGAGCCAAAACCCTTGGGCAGCAGTAGCCCTTTTATAGAGCTAGCTGCTGACCTGTTAACCAATGACCTGTGTCCACATGCTTAACTTTTGGCCAATGAAAGATGTTAAACTAATAGCCAATCAGGTTGCTCCATGAGAACCAATCCCAGTTCGCTATCCAAGGGCCAATCCAAAGTGCAGGATTTCAAGCCTGCTTAACATATTGTTAATAAGTTTATTAAAATGGTTTTTTGTTAGTTCATAACACCCCTCCCCCCCTAGGTTCCGTTTGAGGGGTGCGGTAACATATTCACGTAGATATGCAGGTCGTTTCACCTGCCTGTTTGATTTTCGCAGTTCCACTGGTTTTTGTCTGCAGTCCGATTCCGGTGGAACGCTATCAAGGGGTTCTACGGGAGGACTCGGCGCGGCTCTCGTTGTTGTTATTCCAGTCTCCTAGGCTTGCTTCCGGGTCCCGTGGGCTTGCCTCCCTCATGCTATTTCTGGACGGAGATATCACCCCGCTCCCTGATTCTTCTTCAGGTTGCGCATTTCTTCGGTTAGGTTTCTGGGTCCCCATGATTATGTCGTCATCTAGCCCATTTTCGGCCTCCTCGATATCTCCTCCCCCCTTAGTTTGTGAATTATGGGAGTCACGGGAGGTGGGTGCCATTCTGGATCGAAGTTGATCTATATGGCGTTTCCAAAGTCTCCTGTCATTAGTCTGTAGGCAGTAGGATCTGGGGCCGGTGGGTTGGGTAATAGTTGCAGGGACCCATAATGGGTCGCCTGAAAAGTTTTTAGCAAACACCAAGTCGCCTACCTTGAATTCGCGGCACTTCCGCTAGATCCACAGGGTTTTTCTGGTGAATACGAGGGATGGAGGCGGTCGAGGGTGAGTGAAGTCTCCGCCCCATTAGTAGTTCGGCAGGCGTCTTATTCGTGATGCTGTGTGGGGTGATGTGTTGGAGCAGGAGTATTCGGTTGAGCTTGTCGTCGATGTCCCCATAGTCCATTTTATGTAGGGTTTTCTTGACGAACTGAACCATTCGCTCCGCCCTTCCGTTGGCCGCAGGGTGCGCCGGCGAGGTGAGCGCGTGGCAGATGCCCGGTCCACTAGATACTGTTCAAAAGCTAGGGCCGTAAACTGGGGCCCGTTATCAGAAACTAAAACGTCCGGTAACCCATGTGTTGCAAATAATTTATTCAGTTTATTAATGACTGACTCTGTTGTGGTTGTCTTCATCTTTTGGATTTCTAGCCAGTTTGAATAGGCATCAACTGTTAATAAAAGCGTGTGTCCTTTGGTGGGTCCCGCAAAATCAACGTGGATACGGGACCACGGACCCGAGGGTTTCCCACTTGGTTGGCGTCGCTCTAGGTGGGGCATTGCTAACATCTTGGCACTTCTGGCACGTGGTTACCCAGGCTGCAATTTGTTTATCAATACCCGGCCACCATGCGTAGCTTCGTGCGAGCGCTTTCATGCGCCACGATGCCCGGATGTCCCTCATGTAATACTTTTAAAACAGTCTGTTGTAGCCTCTCTGGGATGACTACTCTATCCCCCAGAGAACGCAACCTCTCTGGGAGAAAAGCTCTGTCTGCCGATTCTTGAATGGTGCGAAATCGTCGTGGATCTGGTCGACTGGCCATCCTCTTCGACCCAGCTGAGGACTCGTGCCAGGATAGGGTCCCTTTTTGTCTCGATTGCGATGTCTCTTGTTGTTAGTGGTGGCGAGTGCAGCGTTTCGATTTGGAGCGTCGTGAGGGTTGGAGCTGGGTCGTCGATGGCTTCCGGAAGTGGAGAGCGACTCAATGCATCAGCGTGGGGAATGGCTTTCCCTGGGCGATGTTGTAAGGCAGCTAGGAACTCAGACCATCGAGTCATTCTTGGCGATAATATGTAGGGGTTGGCTTGTCTCCGCTATAATACCAAGCAATGGTTTGTGATCTGTAACTATCGTAAATGCTCGCCCATATACGTACTCGTGAAAACGCTTCACAGCAGACACAACAGCAAGGGCCTCCTTATCGAGTTGGCTATAGTTCCTTTCGGCCTTTGATAATGTTCGTGAGAAAAATGCAATAGGTGCTTCGTTTCCGTTTGGAAGTACATGGCTTAAGATCGCTCCCACTCCAAACGGTGAAGCGTCGCAAGTAATAGTTAAAGGTAAAGTCTCGTTGTACTGCATCAAAACAGCATCGGAGGTTAGCAAGTCTTTCACTTGTTGGAAGGCGCGTTCCTCTCGATGTCCCCAAACCCAGGTAGCTCTTTTATCAAGAAGTCTGTGTAAGGGCTCCGCTACAGTCGCCTTCTGGGGCAAGAAAATGTTGTAGAAGTTAATGAGCCCCAGAAAGGCTTGGAGGTCTGTTCTATTCTTGGGCGTTGGGCGTTTTTAATCGCTTTTAGCTTGTTATCAGTGGGGTGGATTCCTTGACTATCGAGAAGGTATCCCAGGAACTCCACCCTCTCGGTACACAGTTGACATTTATTTTTTTAACCTTCAGGCCGGCGTCTTTAAATTTTCTTAGAACCATTCTGAGACGCTTTTCTAAGATGTCTCTATTAGGGGTGGCGATTAATACATCATCAAAGTATGGTACGACCCCTTTTATGCCTTGTAAGAGTCTCTCCATTAAACTTTGAAAAATTCCCAGAGCTACGCTCACTCCGATTGAGTCTATTGCACTTAAAAGCGCCTCTATGCGTAACGATAGTTTGTGCTCCGCAGTTTCTGCATCAACGGGCAACTGTTGGTACGCTTGTGCCAAATCCAATTTAGCGAATATCTTCCCACCACCCAGGGAGTGGAGAAGGTGTTGAACCACCGGTACCGGGTAAGCACTTTGCTGAAGTGCGTGGTTCAAAGTGGTCCGATAATCCCCACAAATTCTTAATGATCCATCTGGTTTAATGGGTGTTACAATTGGGGTTTCCCACAGCGGGCGTGGTCGGTTGGTTCTAAAATGCCCTGGGCTATTAATTTATCGAGTTGCTCGTCGATCTTTGGTTTTAGTGCAAAAGGCACCCGACGAGGCTTAAGGCGGATGGGAGCTATCTCAGGGTTGAGGTTAAACGATATTGGGATCCCCTTGTACTTGCCTAGTCCGTCTGAAAAAACGTCCTGGAATTCTTGGACGAGAGACTCCTCCCAGTCGTTGCTCTCAGCTCGGTGGACGCCGGCTACCACGATCCCGAGCGGGCGAACCATTGTAGGCCTAATAAGCTAGGCCGATCACGATCGACGACAGTCAGTGGTAGTGATGCGATACGGTTCTTGAAGGAGACTTGGACTTGGCTGGAACTGACGACCGGAATTCTGTTGCCCTGGTAATCCTTGAGTATGATCCTCTGGGGGCTGAGGTCCTGTCGACGGATGGCCGGGATTAGTTGCTTGAAAGTTTTCCAGGAAACCATTGAGAGGGACGACCCCGAGTCGACTTCCATCACGCAAGGTTGGTTCTCGATGGCGACCTTCACTCGGATCTTCCTTGCGTCTAAGGATGTAGCGTGGCCGATGGTAATGGTTTGGTGTGCTTCTTCCCGTCTCGTGGAAGAGGCAGGTGCTTTATTTCTGTAGGAGTAGTTGTTCCATTGGTGGTTCGGGTGGTTCCGATTCGCGGGTTCGAATCCTGAAGACTGGCTGCAGTTATTCTCCCTGCGCTTGGGACTGGACCCTCGCTTGTTTCTGCAGACCTTTGCAATGTGGCCTCTTTTTCCACAGGAACGGCAGAGTGCGTCGAGGAATTTGCAATCGGATAGTGGGTGGTTTGCCCCACAACCCGCGCATTGTCGCGGGAATCGTTGGGTTTGTTGGTCTCGTTCGGACCGGAGTCGGTTGACCTCTTCCTCATCACTTTCTGATGGGGATTCCAGGTCTTCATGATGCGCCGTTGTTGAGTGCCTCTCAGAGCGAGGCGAGGTGTCATTCGCGAGTTGACGGAGCGGTGCGTTGTTGCGGCGCATTCGAGCGGCCGACTTCCTGGTTGCTTCTGTTGCAGTAGCGTCTGCAATGGTATCGGCAAGATCGATGTCCCCTTTGCCATGATCTTGCTTTGCACCGTCTGGTCATCTAATCCCAGAACTATGCGGTCTCGCAAAGCTTCTTCGAGGTTGGAAAACCCACAGAGGCCTCCCAAATTCCGGAGGTCAGCGATGTAGTCTGCGAGACTTTCGCTTTTCCGTTGGTCCCTCTGGTAAAATTCATGTCTTCGAACAAGTGTGGGCACAGCGGGTGCATAGTGGGCCTTTAGGAGGGGAGGGAGGGCGTCCCAGTCCATTGATTTCACTTCAGCCGGTTTTGTGAGTGATTTTGCCATTTTAAATACGGCCGGCCCGCAATGGGTCAGGAATATTGCTCGTTTCTTGCCGGTTGTCGCGTCCTTTAAGTTATTGGTCTCCAAAAACATTTGGAACCGATCCATATATGAGTCTCAGTCTTCGTTTGCCGGGTCGAATGGAGCGGGTGGTATAGCACCGCTGGCCATGTTGCCGTCGTTGGTGCGTGTTCAGCCACGTGCTCTGCTTGTCGCTCTTTAGTGTTCAGTCAGCTCTATCATCTCTTGCATCCCACCCTCGTCGCCAGTGTTATATTCTGGGCATGGGTGCAAGTAATTGAGACGAGTCAGTGACTTAGTGAACTTCAACTCTTTATTAAGAATCAGAACAAGAGAGCCAAAACCCTTGGGCAGCAGTAGCCCTTTTATAGAGCTAGCTGCTGACCTGTTAACCAATGACCTGTGTCCACATGCTTAACTTTTGGCCAATGAATGATGTTAAACTAATAGCCAATCAGGTTGCTCCATGAGGACCAGTTCACTATCCAAAGGCCAATCCAAAGTGTAGGATTTCAAGCCTGCTTAACATATTGTTAATAAGTTTATTAAAATGGTTTTTTGTTAGTTCATAACATACCACCTCTGACTGAAGATTTTACAGTAACCTTCCCCTGCTATGCCCACAAGCCACGCCCACAGAACAAGTAAAAATTTTTGAATCCCACCACTAATGGTAACAGATAGTATTTTTGAATATGTTCGTTCAGAGCTACCATTAGAAGAACCCAAAGAAACCCTATCCATCAAATTTGTACCCAGAACCCAACCTGAAAGAAAATGGATTTCTTATGTTATGATATAGGGGAGGAGTTAGAAGAACCAAGGAACTAAAAGGGAGGGATGGGATGTGGGAAAGGTTTTATTCCCTGCCTCAGGGTTAAGTTGCTTGCTGAACAACATCCAATAGCCAGTGTGGTATAAAGTTAAGATATTAGATTGACACTGGGGAGATGCAATTCAAATATATCCTTAGCCAAAAAAAACCATAGAGCCATTTGGGCCATTCACTCTTTTTCTGCCCAATCTACTTCACAGAGTTGTTGTAGTGTGAAAAAACAAAAGGATACAGTGCTATGTTTGCTCCCTTGGGCTCTGGAAGGAAAGGCACGATATAAATATAATAGATAAATAATCCCAATGAAATTAAAAAGTATCTCAAAAGCAACAAGCGCAGTAAGATTTCACGTTCCAACTAACAACCTCCAAACCAACCAACTCCGGCACATCTGGGAAAACTCAAATCTGAAAGTTCTGGGATTTCCCTTCCCAAAAGAAATTCAAAGATCCATCCCCTGCACCCACCAGTCCATCACATGGCCCAATCAAAACATCATCCCAACTGAAGACATTCCTCCAGACATCCCTCTCCGGGTGCAGGATGACATGTCCTTGACTTTCTGAGAAAGAATGTTGTTGAGTCTAATCTTTCACCTCACCATGAAAAAACCCCTCCCAAATTCCCAGGCCCTAAATATGGCAGCCTTGAAGCTTCCAAGTAAAATATGGCTTCCAAGGCTGACATAAGAGGCAATAGGACAGATGAATAGAAAATAGGGAAGAGAAGGAGGGAGGGAGGGAGGGGGAGGGAGGATCAAAATAGAATTCAACAGCAAAGAATCTAGCTTTCATTAAAAAAACTACTCAAGAATCTAAACACAAACCTTAACATTTGAAAAATCAGAATTGGACATAAAAATTATATCTTAGCACTTCTTTTTTCCCCAGTCCACAGCCTGTAATAATTAGTGGAGCATTGGACATCTCATTCATATATGTATATCCATCATTATGTCATAAGGTAAAGGTAACGGTTCCCCTCACACATATGTGCTAGTCGTTTCCAGCTCTAGGGGGCAGTGCTCATCTCCGTTACAAAGCCGAAGAGCCAGCACTGTCCGAAGACGTCTCCATGGTCATGAGGCCGGCATGAGTAAACACCAAAGGTGCATGGAACACTGTTACCTTCCCACCAAAGTGGTCCCTATTTTTCTACTTGCATTTTTACATGCTTTCGAACTGCTAGTTTGGCAGAAGCTGGGACAAATAATAGGAGCTCACTCCGTTATGCGGTGCTAGAGATTCAAACCGCCAAACAGCCAACCTTTCTGATTGACAAGCTCAGCATCTTAGCCACTGAGCCTCTGTGTCCCTCATTGTGACATAGACATTTCATTTATGTGAATGAATTATTAAATATCCAAAATATGAATAACATAATATCTGAAACAGTGCTTTATAGCAGAATCAGTTAAACAGACCTTAAGGGACAAATTAGAGAAATGGCAAAAACAGTTTGAGAACTGGATATTATTGGAACTGGAAGAAAATGAAGGGAAGGTGCTATTTCTGTTTTCCAAATCCATTCTTGTCCCCCTCCCCAAACATTTCAATCATATTTAGAAGAGTATGGAAGAAGAAAATTGCTCACACAATTTGGTACAGGAAAAGAATTAGTATAGACATATGTACTCAAACACATCTCTCTTACATGGCACTTCCCCAATTGTAGCAATCGTTTTAAAAAATGTTTTTAAAGTTTTTTTCCCCTTTCTTTTTCATGAAGGCACTGAAGCAGCAGCAGACTTAGCTCTTTTCAGCAATATCAAGTTATTTTTATTTAGTGTATACTATGCTTTTTAGTTTAATATTTCAGCTGTTAGTTATTTTTAGTAAGTCATATCTTTTCTTTTTAGTTTACACTTGTAGAATTATATTCTTAGAATACTTTGCAAAATATCTGTCAGCCCTGCCCCAGCTGGCTCTCTAAGAGAGAAAGACGTTTGACTCCATCAGAAGATTACAAGGCTCTTTTACTAGAGACAACTGGAGGCAGCGAAAACAGGGCCAGATCTGAAGAAAACCCATGCAAACTATTAAATTGTTTCAAACCCTTAGTGCTCCCCAGTGGTGGGATTCAATTTTTTTTACTACCGGTTCTGTGGGCGTGACTTATTTAGTGGGTGTGCCTTGGTCATGTGACTAGGTGGGTGTGCTTGGTGGTCATGTGACTGGGTGGGCGTGGCCAACTCAATGTCACTCACATCAAGGGGTGCCTCACCTGGCCCCTTCCATCCCAGCCATTCCTTGTCACCCAGCCTCAACTTATCTATAGTTCTGTAAAAATGTTGTTCACCTTTATTGACTTTATTATCTGCATACTATAAATGTACTTTCATGGACCACTGAAAGGAGGAAATGGCTCACATGCTTTACCCAAGAGGGTGAAAGGCAACAGGCTTTTAAGGGGCTGCCACAAAGAAAGGGGGACAATGTATTTTCCAAAGAAGCAGAAGGCAAACAAGAAACAATGGATGGAAACTGAACAGAGAGAAGCAACCTAAAACTAAGGAGAAACTTCCAGACAGTGAGAACAATTAACCAGTGGAACTGCCTGTCTCCAGAAGTTCTGGGTGCTCCAACACTGGAGGTTTTTAAGAAAAGACTGGAGAGCCATTTCTCTGAAATGGTATAGAGCTCCCTCCAAGGCCCTTTCTAAGTGTTATTCTGTTATTCTGATATTCCCAGGATCTCTACTCAGAGTTTGGCATCCTCAGTTTTTTTGCCTGAACTAGGGGTTGGACTAGAAGACCTCCAAGGTTCCTTTCAATTCTTGTTAAACACATGAGTATTTAATGCTCTGGCATTATAATGCTATTGACATTGAATGCATGTAAACCCTGAAAAATATGTGGTAGCCCTGGGCAAAAGAAAGACAGAAAAATCACTCTCGGTGTAGGGACAGTGTAAAATATTAACACATGATAAATAATGGAACAATTAAAAATAATAGCACAGAGTTTTCTCTCTTTCTCTTCCTATTTTTTTCTTTCTCTCTCTCTCTCTCTCTCTCTCTCTCTCTCTCTCTCTCTCTCTCGTACACACACACACACACACACACACACACACACACACAGCACTTTTGTAGCTTAACAGACATGCATTTTGAAGCAGCTCCTTTAAATTTCTCCAAGGCTGGAGTGGATTCCCCCACCCCCTCTGTCAGACCGCACACCTTCTCACTCCAGGCACTTTAACTCACAAGAGGAAAGCGATACTTGCAGCGTCCATACCTTTCTTCCTTTCCCTCGGGGAGAAAGAGGACGTGGGGAACAGAAAGCTAGGAGAGCGATTGGGGTAAGTGAACAACCGGGTGACGGGGTTGGGGGCATGGCCAGCCAGGGGTCGCCACCGGTTTGGCGACCCACACCAAATAATTGCTACCAGTTCGCCCGAATAGATGCGAACCAGTTGAATACTACCTCTGGTGCTCCCCCCTTTGAACAGTTTGTCAATGGCCAATAGGATGGTAGCTGGATGTTATAAGACCAAAACACTTTGAGAAGCAGTTAACATTCCATTCCTAGGTCCTGGGTGCCCAAAAATCCTTGAAGTGGGCCAGATGAAACTGGCTTACACCTCTGCTTCCTGTTTGTGCTGGTCTCCCCCGCTTTCCACCCTTTTAACAAGCACTTTTACCCCACATCCTCCTCCTTCTCAGGATTGTGGAAGGCTGTGGCACAAGCGATGGGTGGGGCAGCCTGACAGTATCTTCATGAGGAGGAAGAAGAAAAAAGCACAAACTATTTCTGGAGATCTACGCCATGGGAAATTAATTTAAGCTATGGACCATCTCCTTAATTGGGGATCATCTATCTTAAATAATCAATCAAAGCCTCTAAATTTTACAGCAATTGAAGGAAGACATAGGGCTTTAACCACCCTGCCAATCTTCCCTGTCACAAGAATAAGAGGGGAAAATAGATGACGTCAATCCTCTTCATTTCCCTCTCATCACAAATTCATCCTTCAAGCATGTTTTTGGCTGTGGTTTGAAACTAGTCTTGTTTTTTCAAGTTGCTTCCAGTGGTCTTGTCCTTAAGGGGCATGCATAAGTGCGCCATCGTGCCTACCATTCCTGTCTTATTGTTCCCATTTATTCATACCTATTTCCTGTATTCTTACTCATGTTTATACCTATATCTATTACCTTGTAAGCAATTGACAAATCAAATAAATAAAATCAAATAAATAAAAATAAATTATAGTTTATTACTTCCTTGCAACAGTTCACTGACTATTTGCAGAAGAAGGAAACAATGGTTGTCCTAACAGATAAAATATGATCTCTTCTTCTCCTTCTCCTTCTCCTTCTCCTTCTCCTTCTCCTTCTCCTCCTTATCCTTCTCCTTATCCTTATCCTTATCCTTCTTCTTCTCCTTCTCCTCCTCCTCCTCCTTATCCTTATCCTTCTTCTTCTCCTTCTCCTCCTCCTCCTCCTCCTTCCTCCTCCTCCTCCTCCTTCTTCTTCCTCCTCCTCCTCTCTTCCTCCTCCCTAATAGAGGTTATGTGTTCAAAACCTAGCAGAAGTGTGAAACTTTTTACTTCAAGTGACTAAAAGGACAATGAAACATTGGAAGCCTGTACTTAATTGTGAGAACCTCGCTCCAAAGAAGAATGAAATATTTTGAGGAATATTAAAAAGGGAAAATATTATATTTCCCCAAAGGGAGAAATGGAGAAACATGCTCTAAAACCAGCTTCAGTCTTCCTACCCCCAAGCAGAAACTGAGGAGGCTAGCTTTTAGAAATGCAAATATGGTAATCCATTCAAGACAGGATATTTTGAAACTCCTTGCAGCAAAGTCTGAACAAAGGCAGAATGGTAGGATTAAAAACAGCCCCTCACCCAAGAGCCAACACAGGACAAAAGCTATTAAGCCACAATAGGAATTGCCCAACATCCTTTCAGAATATAAGCCTCTTCATTGCACCATCCCACAGCAGTCCAAACTTCACCTGGAATCTCAGATAAACAATAAGCCAGAGGCTGACCAAATTAGCTCAAACACCTAGGATTTGCATTTCCTCTCTTGCTTATAAAGCCAGCTATGACCCCTTCATAATCCCTACATGACCCCATAGGAATCTGACAACAGCCAATAGAATACATGTTGTTGCACAGGAATAGGAAGCTCAAGTGCAAAGCCCAAAGAAGGTATAACACCCTCCCGCAATTTCATTTTGTCAGCTGCCGCAGAACCATAAACACTGGTGGTTTATCTTTAAACCATCTTTCCAATCAGCCTCCATGCTTCCAGTGTCTTTCTCCAAACTTGGAACTGAACCAGATGGATATTTCTTCCAACATAATCTTTCAGAAAGAGCACTTGGTCATCTAGAGCAGGGATCCCCAACCTTTTTGACGCCGCGGCCTGGTACCGGTATCAGCTGGGCGCCGCGGCCCGGTACCGGCATCAACTGGGCGCCGCCATCTTTTTTTGATGAAAAAGATGGCAGCGCCAGTGCTTCCGGTGAGCTTTTTCGGGTAGAAATGGCTTTCTACCCGGAAAAGCTCACCGGAAGCACTTTTTTACCAAAAAAAGATGGCGGCGCCCAGCAACCAGCGGCCCAGTAAGACTTGTTCCGCGGCCCGGTACCGGTCCGCGGACCGGCGGTTGGGGACCCCTGATCTAGAGAAAGCTAGGTATAAGGAAAAAAGGAAATACCAGTGGGGGGAAAAAACATTTTTCTTGGGTTTTATACCAGCAATCTCTAATATAAAAACCAAAATTCTTTACTACTATTTTTTTAAACTGCTGGGTGAAGGTCTAGACATTCTTGAAGAGCAAATAAGCTATAAAAAGGATTTTTTATATTAAAGTTTTATATATATGTGTGTGTGTATGTGTGTGTGCATGTATATGCATGTATATGCATTTGATGCTTTACTTGTGTGTTGCATAGTGTGTGTGTGTGTGTGTGTGTGTGTGTGTGTTTTCTTAAGTTTTCGCAGGTATTTATAAGTATGGTATTCAGCTTTATTCGGGTATTTTCCCACGTCATTATAGTTGTGCTTTTAAAATTGTAGCGATGTTTCGGCAGAATCTCATCTGCCATTATCAGGCTTGTGTATTGTGACGAACATGTTTATAAGATCCTATAAGATCCACCCAGTGGTGGGATTCAAAATTTTTAACAACTGGTTCTGTGGGCATGGCTTAGGTGGTCATGTGACTGGACATGGCTTGGTGGTCATGTTATTGGCTGGGTGTGGCCAACTCAATATCACTCACATCGAGGCATGCATCTCCTTGCCTGGCCTTTCATGACTGTGGGGATGCTGCAACAGTCGTAAGTGTGAAAAATGGTCATAAGTCACTTTTTTCAGTGCCATTGTAATTTTAAATGGTCACTCCACACAAGCAAAGTACCCACAAAGGATGGGGGCAAAAAACTCCAGAGATGTTCCTGAGACAGGAAGTCTAGTCCTGTAAAGAATGTAATAAGGGTTAACGGAGAGGCAGTTTCTATAAGCAACACCAGAATGTTTCCTTCCTGCCTTCCTTACAGCAGTGGTCCCCAACCTTTTTTGTACCAGGGACCAGTTTCAAGCACAAACACTTTTTCAAGGACCGGGGTGGGGGAAGAATCGAAGTTTGGTGGTTTGCTTGCAGACGTTTCATTACCTGACTAGGTAACATCTGATGTTGTTACCTAGTCGAGTAATAAAACGCCTGCCAGCAAACCACCAAGTTCAGGGGCGCCTCGGCCCTGCCTCCCTCAGCCCCATCCCTCAGGTGTCTCCCTCCCTTCCTCAGGTGTTGCCTCGTTCCTCTCTCAGTCGCTCTCTCGCTGCTCCACCAGCCCAGGAAGAAACTGCTTCAAAGAAGCCGGGGGGTGGCTTTCCTGTCGCGCAGCTCCTCCGAAGTGCCGTTTACCCCCCCCGCCCGCCCGCCCGCTGGTTCAATCCAGTGCTCCGTCTGCCTGCCTGCCTGCCTGCCTGCCTGCCTTCGTTCGGAGCAGCTTCGCTGATAAAAAGAGGCGAATAGTTATTATTCTCAGCCGAAGCTGCTCCCAAACAACCAGACAGGCAGGCAGGCAGAACGGAGCACTGAATTGAACCGCGGGCGGGCGGGCGGGGTGGGGGTGAACGGGCGCTTCGGAGGAGCTGCGGCGACAGGAAAAGCCACCCCCCCCAACCCCGGCTTCTTTGAAGCAGTTTCTTCCTGGGCTGGTGGAGCAGCGAGAGAGCAACTGAGAGAGGAACGAGGCGGGAGGAAACCGAAGCTGCTGAGCCAGAGAGCAGGACAGGCTTCGGTTGCTTCCTCCCTCCCCTTCTTTCATTTGTGTCCTTGATCCCCGATCCCAGCAGCATTCACCGAAGGCGAAGAAAGCCGCCATTTTTTTTATTTTTTTTTCCTTGCGGCCCGGTACAGAGTGCTCCACGGACCGGGACCGGTCCGCGGCCCGTTGGTTGAGGACCCCTGCCTTACAGGATTAGGCCAGTAATTTCTTCTAACAACCGGTTCTCCAAACTGCTTAGAATGTTAACAACCGGTTCTAGCAAATAGGTGCAAACTGGTAGAATCCCACCCCTGGATCCACCCTCAGGAAGATTTCACAGAACAGAGTAGTGAACAGCTGCACATGAATTGTCCATTGAGAGGACATACTGGTAGTAAACAGCAGTTGAGAACATTTTGCAGGTTATTGCCAGAGTGTCTAAGTTCAGACAGGATTTTCTTAATCTATTTTAAAGTCAAGCTGGTATGAGCAAAGAACAGGGGCAGCTTAAGCTCTAAGCCCAAGATTGCTGCCAACTCACCTCCCTCATGGAACTGTAATGAACATGAGGAAAATAAGAACTTCCCATGGGTGTACCCATACATTTTGTTGGAAAATCTGGAGGCAGCATCCAGTTTTAATCCTGGAGTTCTGTGATTTTTCATGCAGGTTAAGTGAATAAGCCAAAAGGCATTGTGAACTCTACTGTCACCAATTTACACATCATATATCAGTTAATATTACATATAATATTTACCTACATTTCTTTAAATATATTTTCTAATATAAAACATTGTTCTGTAATATACAGTCTACACACACACACACACACACACACACAAAATACAGAATCACAAATGTTTTTTATATATAATTTTGTGCACATTTCTTTGATTATGCAAATTGATAATATGTACATTTGATTAAATTAAATCTTGCAAAACTTGGAAACCTTGGAAATCCTGAAATATAACAATATTTTGATACATTTTGTAATTTTTTTATCTTCCATTCCTTCTGATCATTGGAATAAAGATTGTATGCACATGTGGAAAATTTTGAAAATACTATTGGATGGTGTACAACAACTTTATGATTGCTTTCCCTTTTTAAGGAATAAAAATCAATTTTCTAGAATATTTATGGAGGCCATCATTTACCCCCTCTCCATCCAATGCCTTAGAAAAATGCCAGGTTCAAAGCATTACTGAAAACGAAGAACATTGGCTAGGTACTGGCATGGTAGTGAAAGAAACAAATAAGCAAAAATGAAATTTATTGGGGGGAAAGTTTGTGTATGTTTTCTTCTTCCCTAGTTCGCTACCCACTGACAGGAATTGAAAAGTTCAAGAGGCAATTTGCTCATAATTCAAATTCCTTTGAGGCTGAAGAGATGCTACACTTGATGTGAGCATTATTTGTATTCTGCAAATGAATGGTCTGTAGACTGACTACTTAAATAAGAAATAAGTTTGCTTGCTTTGAAAGTTAGTTCAACAATCCCACCCCCATTCCCAACCCTGGCTTGTTTCATAAAACTCATTTTCTGACTTGACTCAGAGACGACTCTTATTGGTTTCCAATTATGGAAATGCAGTTGTTAAAAGCATTCATATGCCAAACAACATCGGTTTCAAAAATGACAGTTTCAATGGAGATAGAGAAAATAGCATATTTCAAAGGTATATTCTACAGTGTGAGAAGAAAATGTCTTTCATGATAACCCAACTCTTCCCCAAAATGGAAGTTCTGCTTCTGAATGACTTGCATATTTGCAAAGGTCTAATACTTTCCCCTTAATCTACAATGGGTTAGAAAGGAGCAACAATTTAACATATAGGAAATTATAGTTATTTCATCCAAAAATAGGGTTGTCACAGCAGGGACCTTCTACAGTGGTGGCATGTACAGTGAAATATACATAGGAATCAAGTTGCAAGACTTCAGTCCTCCACTGCACTGCTCCTTCCACTGCTCCATTCGAGAATATGGCAGAGGACTGTTATGAAAGGCATGGAAACCAATCACATAAATGGTAAGTCAATTAGTTTAAAACTAAATTGTAATTTACACTTCAACTAAAGTGGTCCTCCCTTTTTTCCTGGTCCTGGTCCCCAAATTAATAAGAGGGATAGGAAAAAAGATTACTTCCTTCTTTTTATTTTGGATTTTCAGTTGAGTTGCAGAGTGAGTCCAAAAACTACCTAAATATTTCATTAGACATTTCTTTAAAGTATCTTTAAAGAGCAACCTGGCGTCTCACTGATCTGTTTTCAAATGTTGAGATATCCTATGCTTATGCCTCCACTAAATACCCTATCCTCAAAGTATAGTGTAATATGCTGTACTTAAAACTAGTAGTTATGTCTAAATGGTGCCATCTACTGGCCACTGTATTTTTTCTTATTAAATCAAGTACATAAAGAGCCTTCACTATCTCCCATCCCAATCAGAGGGAAGTGTTCTTTTTGAACTCGCAAAATGTTTATAGCAAAATGATATAAACTAAGTCTCTATTGGTCTCTATTGGTTATAACAGTGTAATACATTCAGATTCAATGATGCAAAATTATTTTGTTCTATAATTATTTTATTATCAAAATATTTACAATTTAAAGCATAAAACACAGTTGGAATTAATTTTAAATAAATTAAATACATATAATATATAAAAAATTATTATGTTTCATATTTAATCTCCTTTAAATAAACTTTTATTTAAAAATAAGGAACTGTGGGCTTAGACACTCATACCTTTTCTAATATTTCATGGTACGTCAAACAAACCATATGATGATTTAAGAGCAATGTGTGAATCCATACAATTGAAACAATCAAATTTATGGAACTGAAGAATGAACAGAAATTCTAGATTACTACAGATATGAAGGGTTTTTTCCAGGAGGGAGTGTTGATCCCTCAGGAGTAAATCAAATTACTAATAGATATCTCTGTGTTACTTATTAAGCTGGTCCCTAATATAATGTATAAGTACTTTCAAATAAAGTTCCATTTTAAAAAAATATAGTTCTGGGTTTATTGTGGAGGATTATTTTTAGAATTGGTTCACTTATACTTTGCTTCCAAAACAGATTTAGTCATCTTTGATTTACACAAAATTGCACACAATTATCCAAGAAATAAATACTATTCATAATTTAGATAATACAGTACTGAATCCCATAGGGATGAAACATTTAAAAAAACTTGATTCATTTCAAGACACACTATTGACATTTGAGGACTATATGTAGGTACATTTCTGCAAGTTTAGCTTTGGCAGAGCCAATCATCTCCCTTTTCTATGTTGAAACTGAACTGTTCCCTAGAGGTATTGTAGATAAATGTACCACGATACTTAAATACTCCCTGATGACTAAGAATTGTGAGGTCTCTTCTTGAAACATGGCCACAAAAGACAAAATGTGCAATTCTACATGAAAATGATACTTCCACCTTTAACCATTTTCAATATGTCAAAAGTATCATTTATAAAGAAGCATAAATTGCCAATATCTTTGTTCTAGATTTGCAGAAATGGAAGGGAGCTATCAGAGCTCAAAATATCAAGGACAGAAGGTGGACTGTGCACAAGGCTGGAACATATGCCATGCTGCTTGGATGGCTTCTATTCTTCCTTGATATGTTGCCAGCATTGGAACAGGATTGTTGTGGTAGGACAGGATGTTTCTTCTCAAGTCATTGTCCTCAAGGAACCTCCCATTATCCATGGTGGAAAGACTTCTCCAAAGGCGACTTATCTTAGTCCATGAGTGGCTGGATATCATTTCAGAGTCGTCCACATTTACTACCTGAAAATAACAAAATATAATGGTTTTGGATGTGCCTCCTTTCAACTTCCTTCCTTAGATATTCCAAATATTTGTGAGACTAGATCAAAATCCTATGACTATAACAATATTGTATTTACTGTTTTTAAAAATTAAACTCCAGCGAAACTTGTAATTTTTAAATCCAAATATTTCTGTGGCTATATGACACAATATTATTTGACATAATAATGTCAAGTTATTCTTAGCTGCAGACAATTTTTGATCTCACTTTAGGTCAATTTCCAACCTCACTATTTAAAGCATCTGCTTCTGAACGTTTCTTTCTAAAGAAAAAAGAAAAAAACCTTCTGTATGACTAAACACATATGAATCTGTACCACAAGTTATTATGATGTTATATTACACTCAGACAATTTTATTAGTTGACCAGGATTCTGCTAATATTTTTATTGTATCTTTTCCTGCCCTACTTATTAAAATATTTTATTATTTTATCCCTCCCACTGTTTTTAATATTTTAGTTCAGTTTGAAATCTGCCTAAGAACTCTGCAATATTAGGCAGATTATTGGAATGATTAATAAATTCGCTATTATTTATCCTTTCCTCCAGAGCAGGGATTCCTAAGCATTTTGCTATTTTTTTTTTATAAAAGTTTTATTAATTTTAACAACAAATAAAAACACATAAAATTTAAATGTAAATTTATGAAGAATGATGATGTTCTTATGTTATGTTTTATGCTAAGCATTTTGCTATTACACCTCACTTTTGTGTAATTTTAATGTATACACTTCCCCTAAAAATCCAAACATTAAAAGGAACACAAAGGAACAATGGAAATATTATAATGAGAAGAGGGTGGAGCCTCCCAGCGATACCAGGCATAGAGAATGGTCACCTCTATTCCTATACTGGTTTTCTCCCTATTTGTGGGCTCTGATAGAAGCCAAAGCTGCCTTGTAGCTAAGGAGGGGTGCTCTGTGCAATCTCCTGGGCCTTTTCCCCTCTAATGCCATGGCAAGCAGAAGAGACAGTCTAAAATGGCTGCCACAAAATCTGGGAGAGATGACGACCACAAGCACTGTACAGGAGCGGACTTTGGTGAATAGTGTGTGAACTGGGTGAGCTTTGTTCAAATTTTAACCCCAAAAGAATATCCAGGGAAAGAAAGGTTCACAACTATTTTTAAAAAACAGCAGCGACCTAGAACTTTTGAAATGCTGGAACTATCCACTTAAAAACCAATGCTATTTTAAGAGGTGAAAGAATGCTTAAAGGAAGCTTTTAAATATAGAAAACCTGGAAAATAGCTGAATAACTTGAAAAGTGATCCTTGGGAGGAACTGTCTTTTATATTTGTAACTTCTAAACCCCTGGAATTTATTGGGAAATTAGCTGTTTTTGATATACTGTTTAATGCTGGAACTGCTGGAACTTGGAAGGATGTCATCTACTGGAAGAAGAAGGGAACTACAGCACCAAATCCTCTGATGAAAGTGTGAAATGTCCAATACACATAATAGAAAAAAGTAAACAAAGCTGGGAAAGAGGTCTGACCTTGACTTTATCTCAGAAGGCAATTTGGATATTCTGAACTACAGAGTGAGTTTCACTTCCTTTTTGAAGATTTAAAGACGAACTAAATTGTTAATAATTAAATACTATAAAAACTGATAATTGGACTGAGGACTTGAAAGATTGGAGAAAACACAGTGGATTAATTTGGATTTGGACTATTAATATTATCTGATAGAACATCAAATGAGGTCAAAGAAGAAAGGGATAGAAGAAGAGAGAAAAGAAGGAAAATTCAATATGACTTTAACATTTGGACAATTGGGAAGACAAACAATTGGAAAACTAAAAGATTATAAAATACTAAAGAATTTTTAAAATTATAAACTAGGAAAAAAGATTTGGAGACATAACTATGAGAAATGATTACTAATAACTGGATTGGTGGGAGTGTTTAAATATTGAGTCATTGCAATTATAGAGGTATATTGAGTAATTTTTACTGAATTGTAATAAAATGGATTACCAGGTGATAATAGAGGAATATGAAGAAATAATTTTGATGAGTAAAGATATGCATGAAACTATAAGAACAATAAGGAGACAAGGGGAGTGCCTAAAGATAAAGAACTGAGTATAGAAGGCCTGCAACAAATGGGTGTGGGAGGAAGAGGAATAAGATATTTGGGAAATAGATCAGAAATTAGAAGAAGCAGTGGAAGGGGAAAAAAATCAAAGTGAGATGCAAGAAAATAAAGATAATGGAGGGAAAGGACTGATAAGTTGAAATCTAGATAATATTTTAAAAGCTTATAACAGAATAGAGGGTGGAGGAGGAAAATCTCTTCAAAAATTGGAAAGTCCAGAGGAAAAAAAACCAAAAATATCTTTTTAAAAAAAGAATGATTTATGGACGGATGTTCAAAAGATGCAGCAAAAAAGAAATAAAGGGCAACTCGAAAGGAATAAAAATATTATTAAAAAACTATAAGTTTCCAAGAGAGAGAAAGAAAAAAATGATTAAAAAGTGGACAGATGATGGAACTCCAAAGAGACCAAGAGACGATGGATAGCGATAAAATACATTAGCAAAATGGAAAAGTAGAAAATATAAATAGGGAAAACAGTAGTATATATATTAATAGAAAAATAGAATTTACTTTATTTAAAAATAAATTAAGGGTAGAAGGTGGAAGTTTAGGATTAGGGAATTTAATTGTATTATTAATATTAACAGTGTGTTAAAATGTATTTTGAATTTCAAACTTTTAAGAACTGTGGGCAGTTGGAGATGGAAACCCGAGATCGATTGAATACTGTTAATATTTGGATTGATTAGTAGTGTTGGATATTTGGGATATTGAAAGCATGGTGGAAAAATGAGTAATTTTTAAAATATCAAATACAAGATAAGGGATAATAAATAATGGTGAAAAGAAATGTTATGTATGCTTAAATGAACCAATGGGAAAAATAAGAAAGAATAGAAATAGAAATAAGAGAGGAACAACAATATACATATTTTAATATAACAAGATCCATGCAATAACAAGAGGGAGGTCTAGAAATTGAATGGCGGTAGTATCAGATATGTTTAATTAACATGAAACAATGAGAATGAAATGTAATAACTATGAGTTACAACATTATGTATCTGTACTAAATATATGATACCGAGGTATCACACTGTTCACGCATTGACATGTATAAGTAATATAAAATAAAAAACTTGACTTAAAAAAAAAGAAAATATTATAATGAAAGTTTGGGAAAATTGAATGTATGGCAATAATATATAAGGAAAATTTGGCAGGAAAATCAGAAGTTGTAGCCATGTGATATCTCCTTAATGATCTGTGGTGACTCACTTAACCAAATGGGAAATGGTGTTGTAAGTCTGTCACGTTTACTTGATGTTTTGCTTAATGATCGCATCACATAAGCAACAAAGTTGCTGTCCCAATTGTGCTCACTAAGAAAGGACGACCTGCACTCCTGAAAAAGTTGTTGTAAGGTTAAATCAAATCTAAAAGTATACAAATCCATTTTAAAAAGCATTATGTATGGAATAGATTAGCCAATTGTTTCCCACTTTAGTATGGTCCTTCCTGGATGAAGATGGAAAAATTTTATCCCATGGAACATTGAAAACCCCAGATCATTTTCTAAGGATTCAAGACTTAAATCTTACATATGTCTTAAATACTGTAATATTTTCTTAGTCAACTTTGTCACTTGACGGGAAAAATATATAATTTTTTCATAAATCAGTATCCAGCCATGAAAAACTTCAAGCGTTATTTTTAAAAAGATGTTCGTTTTTTTACCGAAACATGTGATTTAGCATAAAATACATATGGTTTAATTTGGCAATCAGTATTTCTCCAGGCCTCAGGGAAAGTCCATTTTTTCAGTCCTACTACCTAATATTCCTTATTAGAAATGTTAGCATGTTCACCTAGCTATTTTCATACTAGTATAGAGTATCACACTACTGCTGAACTATGCTCTTGGCCTCCAGCCATCCACCATTCTATGTACCATTAAAAGCAATAAACAATAGCTTTCTGTACAACTTACTTGATTAAACGATTTGAGCTTGGAAACTGCCTTCTGAATCAAGGCTTGAGACACTGCTAAAAAGCACAGGAAAAATAATGTAAGTTACTGTGCTCCAAAACAATATAATAACAGCCAAAAATTGCATTAGATTCTTCAAGAATCTGGAGAAGGAACATACCTTGTAAAAGTGAATGATTTTTCTGCAAGAGAAGGGCAATAGAGAAATAGAAGGAAAGAAAAAAAGAAAATTAGTAAAGTAAGTAAGATATCCCATCTTTTAGCAATTGCTAATATAAACATATCTGAATTATCTTCATTCTGTAAAGAATCATCTTATATACATACATAGAACATAAATCATTCTATGATTCTATGATTCTATATGTATCAAAAGCATTCTTATAAGTTGCTTTTTAAGTTAACCTTGCTCTCATCTGTTATCTGTGAAAGTCCATTCCCACAACACTTGTTCATAGAGTTAAATGTACTTCAGTTACTAATTTAATTTATATTTAGTATAGAAATTTCTTTAAAAAACGGATAATATCCGCCCAGGAAAAATTACTGGGACTACAGCTGTCATGAAGGCAAATTCAAACCTTCCAATTTGAAGAAATCTCCCATTGATTCCAGTAGAAATTTTGTCTGAATGTACAATTTCAATTTCAGAGGACTGCAGCAAGAGTCAAAAAATTTCAATTTTTCTTTCATATATTATCTAAATCTGTTTAAAACAGACACATTACATTTTAATACACTTTTTTTGCTATTTAAGTGCATTCAGACAAAAATTTTATCTCATTTTTATCCACGTACACACAAATACTCAACATACCTAATAGTCCTGCTTCCTATTTTATCTACAACTTTGTGAAGTAGATTAGACTAAGAAATCTACCTTGTAATTTGGCTACTTCTACACAGCACTGCAGTTACTGTATATAAAAAATTGGGTATTACTTTAAAACAATAAATTATGAAAATGTCTTACTTTTTCCTTGAAGACGCTTTTGGACCCAGATAATGAATGATACCACTGATAGGACAGAAAGCCCAGTGACTGATGTACCAATTGCTAAGAATTTCCCAAGGGCTGGAGAATCTAATATTTGAAAATTGGAATAAATTAGAAAAGTATAAAAATCTGTTTTACTGGCTTTGAATCTATTGTTCTAGACAGCAGTGGCAACCCACTTCTGAAAAACCTTGCCAAGAAAATTGCAGGGATTTGCTCAAGAATTATCTGAGAATTAGACATGATTGAACAAAAGAAAAAATTACTATATATTATTCTAGTAATTAGCTCCTATTTATTGTATTAGGATGATTTTTCAAAATTCATATATCTTCCCTTGGAGCATGAGTGCAAAAATGGTAGTCCATCAGCAACCTTGGTGTGCTCTTGGAGGCCAAACCAGAGTAACTGTTATGAAAAACTGGAGCTTTGAGTTGCTATTTGCATTTAGGATTTACAAAGCAAAATGGCTATCTTAGAATTTTCAGATGCTTAAGCCCCCAAATTCATGCATTTAAATTCCTGAATTCTCCCACTATTGCTATGATTCTATGAATTTGATATAGCCCTGCCTCAAAGTACTAGAAATTACAAATATAATATTTCCTCATCATAAAGATGCTTATTTCATACAATTCTAGTAAAACCCCTGTCACTACAATAAGTATGAAAACGAATCCTGGCATGCATGTAGCACCAGTAACCAAAATATATTACTGGATAGTCCAATCTCTGTCCCTTACCTTCACAAACAGGAATTGGCTGACTCCAGTGTCCATCCGATGAGCACTGAATCTGGGGTGATCCTCTTAAAGTGTAACCCTTTGCACAAGCAAAATCACAGGTTGATTTATACTTCAGTTCTGTAGCATTATGGGAACAATTCATAAGGCTTCCTTCTGATTGAGGTACTGCTTGACATTCCACCACTGAAATAGAGGCAGGTCATTCCGTAAGTCATCTCATATATGGTCAAAGAACAGAACATAGAAATACAGCAACAGTAAGGCAATAAGGTAAGACCTTCACCTTCGCATGTAGGCTCCTGTCCATCCCATTCCCCAGATGCACCACACTGGAGTATACTGGGGCCTTTCAAAACGAAACCTTCTTTGCAAGAAAAATTGCAAGATGAATTCCAGGCATAATTTCCAGAAGGGTTGGAGCAGTTGAATAAACCATGTGCAGGCTTCTGTAGTGCATGACATTCCACAACTAAAGACAGAATTGTACTCCATTAGGTTAGGCAACTTCCTTGGTCAACCAAATCCTTATTGGTTGAACACAAATGAAAGCTGTGAATTTTTTATCATAGTACTGAGGTTCCCTTTAAACTCTCGATCTCTCCTCCCAATTATTTATTTTCTGTTTCAAAATCTAGCACCAATTTCCATAATTTTGCTGGATACCCTAGGAAAATTATTTGCTAAATAAGACTTTATTATTTCCTCAAAAAAAGATTATGAGTTGAAGGGCTAGAGACCCTTCAGGGTGGCATAAAATGCATTTGTGTTTACTACAGCACATACAAATTATATTTCAACAAGATTTCCATTGCTGTTTTAGATTTTGGGATAAATTCCCAATAAAAATGTCTTAAATTTCACTCCCCTTTTTTGGCAGTGCATTGAAATTCATAGTAATCTAAGGGATGTTCTATCATTGGAGTCAAAGGGACTAGCCTAGTTTAAAGTGTAAGATGCCTATTTCCATGCTGAAAATATAACTGTTGAAGTACTATTTTCTATAATTAATTTGCACTTTCTTTCTTAAAAATGGGTACAAAATTCAAAGGTTCTGATTCTTTATAAACCTTTTCCGTATGCATGCATTGTTTATAGACTCACCCTGAATCTAATAAATTATAGAAAGCTGCTTGATAATGTAGAGTTTGATAAGGTATTTCCTAATTTCAGCAAATGTATGGAGGTGACAAACACAATGTCTCATTGCTTTTAAAGTTTACCTTCACATTTAGGAACTGGATCAGACCATTCACCATTTGATGAACAATGAATGTGGGACGATCCTTTCAACGTGTAACCCTTCATACAGCTAAATTCATAGACTGACTTGAAACTTGGATTTGTGTCATTGGAAGAATGTTTGGCAATTCCCATTTCAGGAGGCTGCACTGCTACACATTTTATTGCTGGAAATAAACATAGCATATACAACAATTTACTTTTTTGTGTGAAAAAAAATTATTCAAAGAAAATTAAAATACAAAATACCAAAATATTCAAAAAAGGACAAGAGAATTAAAAATCCCAACAAAAAACATTGAAAAGAAAAAAGAAGACTAACACATATAGACATAACATCCTCCCTAAATGAATGCTGATTAATATAATTCAGTAATGTTAGTTTCCCACCCCTTGTGAAACAGGCCAAAATAATTTTAAACTATTAAACTACCAAATCTACTAACAAGTTGTTAGCCTGTCATCTATAAATAACAAAATAGTTAACAGAAAAAGCAATAATAACAAACACATAGAAGAATAAATGTAATATAAATTAAGAACAATAACAAGAGATAGACAAGATTGAAATTCCAAAACCCTCTGTTAACAAACTATTATTGTAATCAAATCGTAAAAAATGTATCATGGCTTCAATCCCAAATTATCCCAAATATAAACCCTAATTGGTCCCAAATCAAATATACATATGCGTTTCTTTATACCATCTCTTATCAATTGCTGATTGATTGAATATAATAAACCCAGTCTCCAAACTAAATCTATCTTGCCCCAAAAAATCAAATACAATTGTTCCTCAATCAGATGTATTAAGTCCATTTCCCACTCTCTTTCAAAACCCTTAAAAAAACATTTGCCACTTATCCACCCAGAAGTTTTCTGCTATTATATAAAAGCACAGTGTTACACTTTCATAAGGTTTATGGAGTTGGCTCTATTCTGAGTCTATATTTCTTCTTGGCCAGGATACAGCTGGGAAATCACATTTCTTCTCCATGTTCTCCACTATCTGTGTTATTTCTGTGTCTGTATTTCTTCCCAATGAATCTGCTACTTTGAAAACAAGTTCTTCTTGTAGGTTTAAAATATTTAATGTCTGTTTTTAAAAAAATGTTTTGCCCAGACTTTATAAATTCATCCAACCTTTTAGGAATAAAATCAACTAAAAAACTGCATATTGCTAGACAGACTCTGTTTTCCCCCTTGGGTGTCAGCCTCCTCCTCCTCTCTGTAATCCAATATATTGTTGCTCAAAGCAGGGAGGAAGGAAAAAAGACAGAGAAGATATTTTCTGACTATTTTGATCCAAAAAGTTTTTGCAGGTTAATTAAACACAAATCCAAAGTCAATGAAAGCGAAATTGAAAAAAGCAGTCCAATAAATCAAAGAAAAAAACCAAAAAAAATCCAGCTGGGGTTGATATAAATCAGCATTCAGCCAACCAATTAAAGATAATAACAGAAGATAATAACAATTTAAAGATAATAACAAAAACAAAAGTTCAAAAAGTGAACTTAAAAATTATAGGAATGCTTATGATAAAATTCTATTGGTAGGAAGAGATGTAAAAAAGACCATTTATTTTTCAGCTACTCCCATGAGGAACTACAATCTTCAAGATTTCCCCTTCTGGGTGGGTCCACAGCCATCCAAAAACTATCTTGGGCCATTCCTAAACGCTCCCTTTCAAATCCAGGGGGCAAGATTGCCGAAGAACCAGCTCTGGCAGCAAACACAGCAGATCATGAGTAAGAAATTGTTTCTTTTTATTTTTCTGATATGTATCCATTTCATGTATTCATAGCTATGTTTATACTTATACCTGTTATCTTATAATTGCTTGACAAAATAAATAAATAAATAAAATAAAGAGAAAGAAAGGCCCTTATTCTTCAGCAGCCATTTTGTTTTGGAGTCTCACACAACAACAATTTATTTTGATGATAAATGGGCCAATTCACTACATTAAAAAATATATCCCGTAGGAAAACAATACTAAGAACTAAGATAAGAAGGTACCTTCACATTCTGGCTGTGATGCATCCCAGTGTCCAGAATCATCACATTGGAGTTCACTGGATCCATTCAGTTTGAATCCTTCTTCACATGCAAACTTGCAGGTTGAATTCCAGGCAGAGTTTCCAGAAGGACCAGAGCAGCTCATGGAGCCATGAGCCGAAGGCTTTAGTTCAGGGCAATGCATGGCTGTAAATGACAGGATTTGAATTATCACTTAGACTGAAAAAATATGGAGTGTTATATTTTCATACAGTATTTTCATATAAGATGACTTTTTATTGTCATTTTGGTCATTTTTTTACTATATGGCAATTATGTGTAAAAATGATGAGTTGGGAGGTTAATATTGTATAAATGGGAAAGGAGGTTAATTGACTTTGATGTAATTATGCTTCAAAGTACTAGAAAGTACTAGAAATTAGAAAAATATAATATTTCTACATCATAGAGATGCTTATTTCATACAATTCTAGTAAACCCCGTCACTACAATAAGTATAAAAACGAACCCTGGCATGCATGTAGCACCAGTAACCAAAATATATTACTGGATCGTCCAATCTCTGTCCCTTACCTTCACAAACAGGAATTGGCTGACTCCAGTGTCCATCTGATAAGCACTGAATCTGGGGTGATCCTCTTAAAGTGTAACCCTTTGCACAAGCAAAATCACAGGTTGATTTATACTTCAGTTCTGTAGCATTATGGGAACAATTCATAAGGCTTCCTTCTGACTGACGTACTGCTTGACATTTCACCACTGAAATAGAGGCAGGTCATTCCATAAGTCATCTCATATATGGTCAAAGAACAGAACATAGAAATACAGCAACAGTAAGGCAATAAGGTAAGACCTTCACCTTCGCATGTAGGCTCCTGTCCATCCCATTCCCCAGATGCACCACACTGGAGTATACTGGGGCCTTTCAAAACGAAACCTTCTTTGCAAGAAAAATTGCAAGATGAATTCCAGGCATAATTTCCAGAAGGGTTGGAGCAGTTGAATAAACCATGTGCAGGCTTCTGTAGTGCATGACATTCCACAACTAAAGACAGAATTGTACTCCATTAGGTTAGGCAACTTCCTTGGTCAACCAAATCCTTATTGGTTGAACACAAACTAAAGCTGTGAATTCGTCATCAGAATACTTACAAAATTTGTGTTCCACAATAACAAATATTATACAATCCTCGACTTACAGTCATTTATCAGTGACTGTTCAAAGTTACAACAGCGCTGAAAAAAGTGACTTATGACTGCTTTTCACAACCTTTGCAGCATTCCCATGCTCACGTGATCAGAATTTGGATGCTTGGCAAATGGCATGTATTTCTGATAGTTGCAATATCCTGGGAGGCATGTGGTCACCTTTTGCCCCCTTCTGATAAGCAATGTCAGTAGGGAAGGCAGATCCACTTAACAGCTGTGTTATTAACTTAATAACTGTTATTAACTTAATAACTGCAGTGATTCACTGTGGCAACAAAGGTTGTAAAATAGGGCAAAACTCACTTCACATTTGTCTTTTTCAGCAACAGAAATTTTAGGGTGAATTGTGGTCATAAGTCGGGGACTGTAATAAGTGACAGATAATAGAATGTAGAATAGAATGCAATTCATATTATTACATTCCTGTGTTTATTTAATGTGATAATCTTTCCAATCTAACCAACAGAAATAACTAACTACCTGAAATAACTAACGAAAAAACAAAGTTTCAGCTTAGAATGCATTTGTATGCATAAAACCTTAGTGTATTGGTAAAATAAAATCCACCTTTGGTGACTTAAAGAATTGTTCAGAGTATCTTGAGACACAGTCATGATTTTAACTGAAGGTAGCGCAAAAATGTTTTGACAGCTGAATAAAATGCTTCTAATTCTACAACACAGACTTAGACAATTCTCTTTGGTTTTCATTTGGTTTCAGCAGTCAAATGTACATACCTTTACAGAATGGAGATGGTGCAGACCATTTTCCAGAATCTGTACATGTTATTGATTCCATCTCAGTTGGTTTGTAACCTTCCTTGCATTGAACATCACAAGAAGAATTAAAGCCAAAATCCTGTATTGGATGTTTGCACATAAAGATACCTTGATCTGGGTCTTCCAGTTGATTGCAAGAAATTACTACAAGAGAACAGAAGAGTTTGGATAAGGCATTTGTTCCAAAGTGGAACAAATGGACAGAATGGGAAATCCACAATGAGTTTGAACTAACTAAATGACTAATTAATCATACCATGTTCACAGTCACGTCCATAGAACCCTTTGTTGCACTGGCAGGTGTAATTGTTAATTGTCTCAATACATTCCCCACGACCACTGCAGGAATTTGGAGTACAAGAAGCTGCAAGACAATTAAGCAGATTATATTGTGAAAACGTTACAGTAATGATATTATGGCTATTATAACACAATAGTACAATAAGGTATTTCCCTTTAAGAAGAAAAGAGGAAAAAAACTATGTTTCTATCTTGGAGGTTCATTTTCCCCTTTTGGGCTTTTTGTCCTTTTGGTGCTGTTTCTTTTTTTCTTTTTAAAAGCTGTCTGCTGTATTGTACAAATTTCAGTGGAAAAAAATTTCCATAATGGAAAAAAAAACAGGAACAACTATTTCCATATATTACATAGATTTTTCCAAATTCTTGCTTTCATGCAAAACTGTTTCCAAAATTTCTTTCATATGACTTCCCCATAATAACCCCATATCTTTGCACTTCACAAGATACATCCAATGTTAATTTGATTGGACTTCCATTTATAGCCAGCAACAATTATTACATCTGACGTTGAACATTTTTTTAGTATAGCTCTTTGGAATATTAGAAGCAAAATCTATACAATGAAATTACTCCAAATATATTCTTACCAGATGTCCCATTGAGACATATAATTGATTTACAATTTTACATCAGGAATGATTCAATCTGAATCTAACCCCTTATTTTTCAATGTTTACAACAATCCTAAAAATAAATATGTAGTTTTCCTACTAAAAACAGTATAAACAGTAATTAGAGTGATATCAATCCATACCATTATAGCACAAAGCTCTTTTAGTTTTATAACATGGTTCATCATTCCACTTTCCTGAATCTTTTGTTCGTTTTATATAGATCTCGACACAGTCCTCATTCGTTTTTCCATTGTTTGGTTCACCGTCAGCCCAGTTTTTAGCTTCTTCTGTCAGTTGCTTGTTTGTTCCAATCCATCTCCATTCATTCTCAATTTTTCGGATACCAATCCAGTAATATTTTGAATTTCTAGGAAATGTTGCATTTAAGTAGTGAATTTCCTCTTTATTCTGAATAGCAACCAGGTTTGTGAAATGGGTTTTACACCATTTCTCTGCTTTGGTGTAATTCATATTTTCCTCTGATGCATGGTATGTCCAACCATTGCTAACCTTAAATAATAAAAGTCCTAAAACAAGACAGAATAACAAATGGTTGTTTTAACAGATTAACAGAGTTGGAAGGGATCTTGTAGGTCATCTAGTCCAACCCTCCGCCCAAGCAGTAGACACTACACCATTTCTGACAAATGGCAGACCAATCTCTTCTTGAAAGTCTCAAGTGATGAAGCTCCCACAAGTGATGAAGCCCCTCCAAAGGCAAGCTGTTCCACTGGTTGATGGTTCTCACTGTCAGAAAATTCTCCTTATTTCCAGGTTAAATCTCTCCTTGTTCAGTTATTCCTTGTCTGGCCTATAGGTGCTTTGAAAAATAGCTTGATCCCTTCCTCTCTGTGGCAGCTCCTCAAATATTGGAACACTGCTATCATGTCTCCCCTGGTCCTTCTCTTCATAGACTAGCCAAACTCAGTTCCTGTTACCGTTCTTCATATCTTATTCTTTATACGTTGTTCATATATTAGGGGCCCTGCATAAACGCACCAACGTGCCTACCGTCCCTGTCCTATTGTTTCTTCTTTTTTCTTATCTGTATCCATTTCATGTATTCATAACTATGTTTATACTTATACTTGTTATACCTCACCTGTTATCTTATAATCATGTATTCATAACTATGTTTATACTTATACCTGTTATAATCGCTTGACAAAATAAAGTAAAGTAAAGTAAAGTAAAGTAAAGTAAAATAAAATAAAGTAAAATAAAGTAAAAAAAATAAAATAAAATAAAATAAAATAAATGTTTTAGTCTCCAGTCCCCTAATTATCCTGGTTGCTCTTCTTGCACTTTTCTAGAGTCTCAACATCTTTTTTATACTGTGCTGTTAGAATTTAGCTATCTGAACTAAGCCCTAGAGACCAGAAATGTAGTTCATGCTAAAAGAAGACAGAAATAAAGGTAGGGAGGATAGCTATGGGAAGAGGAATGATTTTGGTTTAAAAAACAGATGGGAGATAACTATGAATTGGATGGAAGAGGAAGAGAGCACAAAACAACCAGCCATATGCCTAGACTGGACTTCTAATATGGAATGGAACCTAAAGCATGTTTTTAATGGAAACAAATGACTTGATTAAGAAAACAGAATGAAAAGAAAGTGGATGAAATATAACAAGTGATCTAGAAAAGATAGAAAGAGGAAACAGACAAAAACGATAGTCTGAGTTTTGAGAATAATAAAAAAGAGAAAAATGAATCTGGTGATAACTTTCTCCTTCAGACAGTTTGGAAACCACTATGAGAGAACATCATTAAGCAGATCTTGGTAAATTTTTGATATCATTCACCCTCACACAAACATAAAATATAGGAAATATCCTGTATTTTTGACATTAGTTTGCTGTCTGTTTTTAGCCAAAATATTTTTCTACTTTGTATTATTAGTGTAATTTTTAAAAAGTATAAAATAAGATTCCTATTTCAGTGAAAAGAAACCTACAGTAAGAAATGTTGCTTCCACTCAGTCAGAAAGGCTCCTAAGATTTGAAATACTCACTTACCATAGCAAAGAATGGAGAGAAAGTGAAAGGTATTCATCACAGCAGAAACAATCTTTAAATCCTCTAGCTTTGTTCCTGTTGATAGTTCTGCAGTGTCTGGATTAAAAAACAATTAAAATAATAGGTTGTTCTAAATTGATAAAAGAAGTAATGGGTTTTCTCAAGTGTGTTTGTATGTGTGTGTATGTGTGTGTAAATAAAAACATACAATTCACATGCAGTTTTATATTAAACTTGAAATCCAAACAAAAGTAGCATTTAATCAGCCTTCTGACACACAAAGTTCTTTTTCCCTCTCATTTTCCTCTCCCAGTTATCAGCAACAGATTGGTCAATGAGATTACAGGATTACACGTTTTCAAGAGAGCTAGTCTGAATCTATTTAAAACATTTGAATGCTGTAAATACAAACTGGAGCTAGAAAGGCGTTGAACTGGTGAAAACATTCTGCATGCATACTTTTTAAAGTATGGAGTTAAAATAGCTTATTCCTTCCCCAGCGTTTAATCTGCCTTCCAAATGAATTGAAATGACAATTCCCAGCGATTGGCATTTTGTTATATTAAAGGGCAATTAGCTATGCTGGCTGGGAATTCTGAGAATTGCAATTCAATCATTAGGAGAAAATTACTTTCTGGACATGCCATAAGAATATAAAGTATGAATTTCATGAAGTGAGACTTACATTCTGTACGTTAGACTTATATATATATGTTTAAGAAAATTCAGATTGGCATTAGTTCTCTGTTGAATTTATAATTTAATTTTAAAGGGCAGATTAATGTGAAAAGTAATATATATTTAATAATATAAATAATACTTTTATTCTTTGATCCTGCATTATAAATGTATTTTCTAAAAGAAATTTAGCAAATTGCAGTTTTAAGATGGAATGAATGTTGTTATTACTCACGTGTCCTTTTTCTATTCAACTTTCCCTTTGGCATCCTTTGAAAAATTTAAAAAAAGCTTTCAATTTTTTATTTTTTTTTACTTACCAATAGCAACTGTGGAATGTGAAATCTTAGTTCTAGTTAGATGAACAGAATAGTTGTCTTGTTGTCTTCTGCAAACTCGAGCTTTAAATTGACACTCTGCAGCTTTCACTTGTTGATTGTTGGCCTATTGCTCAGCTCACTGCCTTATATAGAAGACTCCAGCTGCTTTGGAAATCCCATGACACACCCAACAGGATATTACCAGAAGAAAACGAGAATTTCCCTAGGTAGGAAAAAAGCCTCCTTGGAATATTCATGATGTTAAAGCACTAAGACCACCTCCCTGCCTTTCCCGTTTGAAAGCATTTGTCCTCGTGAATATCTGATTGCAATTCCTGGACACAAATGTTTGTTTTAATTAATTCCCATTTTTAAAAATGATGTGCTCAAATTCTTTTGTTGATGGAGCTATTCTTGGAATTGGATTCATTTCAAGGATTTATTTTTTAATATTTTTTTCTATTTAATTATGGAGGTGGAAAAATTCTTTGATTGTCCATCCATCCATCCATCCTTCCTTTTATCTAGCAACTTATGGCAGTAAAAATACCCTTCCTCCTCTTAATTTTAACTTCATAAAACCCTGTAAGATAGGTTAGGTTTGAGAAATAGGGCCTGACCTGAAGCAGAATGGAAAGTTACCAGAAAAGTATTCTTATAATTAGCAGAAGTTTCTTAGCTTATATCGCAAATATTATAGAAGTTGCTTAATATAATATTGTGAAAACCAGAAAATTGCTGAATCTAAGTCTAAGAATTAGATATGTTCCATGTAAACAGCTAAATGGCAAGGGTGGCAAAGGTGGGTATGGAAAATAACAGATGGTGTAAGACAAGTATTTATATGCTGAATTGTGCAAAATGGCTAATTAGACTTACTTCCCCCTATTGTAGTACGCCCTGGGAAAAGCTGAGACTGGGAGCTGCATAAAAGTAACCCCTCAGGAATAGCCGGGGGTTCAGAATTTGCCATGCTAATGCTCTGAACCTTTTGCGCAAATAAACCTGTATTCTCCTACCCTTCGTGGTCTTGTGTCCTGATTTGGAAACAGGATCTGCTGCAACAGACCCACATTCGTTCCTTGAGTACAATAGCGTAGCAGTAGCTGTGTGTATATCTGAACTTGTCTGTCACTGATCCTAGTCCCTTACCTTGGTTCCTGCTCCCATCATGATTGCCTTGTGACTCCAGGCCCAGTTGGGATCTATTGCCTCCACATGTGCAGGATCAAGGATTTCCCATTCTAAGGCTAGCCATGGCTCAACAGAAGAATATTTTTATGATTTAACTCAGTGGTAGTCAACCTGGTCCCTACCGCCCACTAGTGGGCGTTCCAGCTTTCATGGTGGGCGGTAGGGGTTATAAATCACCATTACTGTGGAACCGGTGGGCGGTTAGAGAAAATTTTACTACTAACAGAGATACAAAAGTGGGCGGTAGGTATAAAAAGGTTGACTACCCCTGATTTAAATGAAAGATACAATTCACCTTGTCTCCCCACAAATGCATTAACCTTAATAACTATTGCAAATAATATTGCAAAACTTGTAGTTGATCACATTGGAAATGAAATTTGTAAGGATTTTCAGGCCACTCATAGGAGAATTTTACTGTCAGGCTAGGAGGGAGGGAGCATGGGGGGAACAAATGGGCAATAAACATGTATTGGTATGTGATGGGAATTAGGAAGGGGGGAATGACAATTTGACAAAGAGCAACTTGGAACCAGTTTGTGCCAGCACTCAAGGCCATGCACCCGGAGAAAAGAATGTGGATTACCTCAAACATGTCAGCATTCTCAAAACACCTAGGTGGATCTTCACTGGCTGAAGATGGAGTGGTCATGGGGGGAGGGCTGGGATAAGTAATAGCCAACATTCCAGAAGATAGGCTTAAGATACAGAAGGATCTTGACAGACTTGAACATTGGGCGCTATCTAACAAAATGAATTCAATGGTGAAAAAGTAAGGTTCTACATTTAGGCAAGAAAAATCTAATGCACAGGTACAGTATATGTGGTACCTTGCTCAATAGTACTAACTGTGAGAGGGAACTCAGAGTCCTAGTGGATAACCATTTAAATATGAGCCAGCAGCATGCAGGAACTGCCAAAAAAGCCAACACAGTTCTAGGCTGCATAAAAAAGGGGATAGAAGCAAGATCACATGAAGTATTAATACCGCTTTATAATGCCTTGGTAAGGCCACACTTGGAATACTGCATTCAGTTTTGGTTGCCATGATATAAAAAAGATGTTGAGACTCTAGAAAGAGTGCAGAGAAGAGCAACCAAGATGATTAGGGGCCTGAAGGCTAAAACATATGAAGAACGGTTGCAGGAACTGGGCTTGGCTCGCCTAATGAAAAGAAGGACTAGGGGAGACCTGATAGCAGGGTTCCAATATCTCAGGGACTTCCACAAAGAAGAGGGAGTCAAGCTATTCTCCAAAGCACCTGAGGGCAGGTCAAGAAGCAATGGGTGGAAACTAATCAAGGAGAGAAGAAACTTAGAACTAAGGAGAAATTTCCTGACAGAACAATTAATCAGTGGAACAACTCCAGAAGTTGTGGATGCTCCAACACTGGAAGTTTTTAAAAAGGTATTGGATAACCATTTGTCTGAAGTGGTGTAGGGTTTCCTGCCTAGGCAGGGGGTTGGACTAGAAGACATCCAAGGTCCCTTCCCACTTTGTTATTCTATTCTATTCTAAACTTTTTGTATATTTTCATACAGGAAACTTAGTTCTAGTCTAACTTTGCTGTAACCAGTGTCCTTTAGTAAAAATACCCTATCACTTCATCCAAATGGAGTTGAGGGTTTTTCTTTCCTAAGGGATCAGATTGGCGCAGATTTGACGTTTACAATAATTTGAGGATATCTGTTGTGTGTGCTTATTAATAAGGCTTTTGGCCTTTTTCTTGGTATGATATGTATAGAATCTCCCTAAATCTTCCTCCCTTGCTTCTAGGTTTTACTACTTTTTTCTTCAAAGGTTGTATTTCAGAATTGACCATGCTTGCTTTTTTCCAAATTTCTTCTAAAATTTCCCCTTCAGTTAATAGACATAAACTCTTTATGGAAGAAATTCTCATTTGGTAGTCAGAAACAGAGGTGGGGAACTGTCAGCTTCTGTTTGCTAATAGTCATGTAGCTCACCACTATTTGAAGTCCCACCCCAGATACAAAGAAAAATAGTTTTTGTAATACATTTTGTTGCAATATTTTTAGCATACCCTAAAAATGTTATTACTCCAAAACTTTTTTAAAATTTCATCTTTGCATCATATGCAGGAAAACATTTTTGTCTTGCTATCCCTTTTCAAGTGTAGAGATCTTACAGTACAATAAATATTATTTAATTATTTTATACTGCAAAAACTACCATCTAGCTGGTTTTGAGCTTCCCCGAAGACAGACCGCTGACCATGACTGTACGCAGCTTTGGTCTGTGCTTTGGTGTCGGAGAGCCCTGATCAAGCAGATTTGGGGCAGAAGCCACCTTGGAGGGGAGGCGGAGGAAGGGGAGACCATCAGCTGGGTAGAGGGGAGTCCCAAATCCCCTCCCCGGCTTGGCAATTGTTCCTTCTCGAAGATGCCTGAAGCGGTGGTCTAAAATGGCCACCCTGAAGGGGAAGATTAGACTGGAATAAGTTTGTGCAGGAGAGAGAGAAAGAAGCGAACAGCAGGAGGAACAGGACGATACAATTAAATGGAAGGTGCTCCCAGGATTAACATTTCAAAGAATTTTCAAGAAAGGACTTAAAGCGGAGAATAGAAAGAGAGAGAGAGAAAGGTGTGAATTGCTTTTGACAGCGTCAGGGCTTTGAACCGAGAAAGGTAGACGCTGGGGAAGCTGGGGAATCTAATCAATTTGGATAAGTATATTTTGATTCTATATAGGCACTAATAAAGCTGAACTATAGATTGTTAAAGAGAAAATCTAATATCAATTGCATTTGACCTTTATTTGGAAGATTGTGGTTTAAAAAGCTCTGAATAATTGGGAAGAAAAAAGAAAAGAGGGGGTGTAGATTTGTCATAACAAAGAGTGCCATCTGAGTTAAATCTAACTTGTTTTTCTTTCAAAAGACTCTGTTTCTTAAAATTGTAAGGAAAATTGATACAATAAAACAACTTTGAAAAATTGAAACATTGAAACAAAGAAAGAAACAGGAAGATTCTGCCCTTGGATTAATTGTTGATTCTGATATGGATTTGGCATTGGATTAGTTGAGGATTAAAACCTGAGGAAGAAAATAAAAGCTGACTGTTGGAAATTAACTTTAAAGACACTATTTGGATTAAATTGCTAATTAGAAAGCTGTAAAATGGCAATATCTCTTCTGGCGTTAAAAATGGAGCTTAGAAACACAAAAGAAATATTACATGAATGAGGTGAAACGCTGGGCTTTTCTTGAAAATTCATTGAAAACGCCATTGCAGAATATGAACAACAAAGACCAAGGACAGAAGAGGAGGTGGAGCAAATCATAGAAGGGGCCATCTTTAATTATCATCGAGAACAAAGAACTCTGGAAAGAAAGAGGAAAAGAGTTGGAAATAAATATTGGAGATTTGGGAAGTTGACTAAAGAGGGAAATATCTGGAAAATTAAAAAAGGGAAAAAGAATCAGCAGAAATTCGAAGGGCAGAAGGAAGTTATAAATAGAGAGGGGAATAAAAACTGGAGTGAGAATAAAGGGGAGAATACAAGGGGAAAGAAAGGGATAAGAAACAGGACTTGGGAACAAAGAAATTGGGAACTGCAAAAAAATGGGAAAAATTGTTTTAATTAGACATAGAGATAATGGGTGATTGATATTTGGAGAGGGGATTCGGCAAGATGCTGGGGGGGTAACATAAATAAATTTGTAGTTGTGAAATGGGGACATATAGATTGATAAGATGGAAAATAGAACTGCTATTTTTTGATAATGGAATTCAATGCTCTTTTCCTTTATGCATAGAGATAATTGTAACAAATAATGGAATATGTTTATTAAATATATTGAAATACTTTTAGGATTGGAATGCTGATTTTCTTGTTTAAATATGAATGGAATAATTAATGGAATATGTGTATTAAATATACTGAAATAAATGAAATGATATAGGAGGAGAGATGAAATGGAATTAACATCAGGGTTTAGGATTAAATGAGCAGATTAATACGTCCTTTTTTCCTGAAATTGTAGATAAACTTTATGAAATTAAAAAGGGGAAATCATGCAGAATCTGACTTATATATGTTATGTAGTTTTAAATGGGATTATTAATTTTAATGTTTTAGGTAATAAAATGTTAAACATTTAATGGGATTTAAAAGGGGAGATGATTAATGAATATGTAACTTAGAGGTGGCACACTTAAATTGATATTTTAGGGGGGAAACCAATTTATAGAAGGAGTGTTATTAATCAGAACTTAAGATGGGATATACAAATGTGACGGTTAAAAGTACTAAAGTATAACAATTATGAAGTTAATATATGTGAATTAAATAATGAGATAAGCATTTGGAATAATATAATAAAATAGAAAATGTATAAAAGCATTGTTAAGATAAGAAATTAAATACAAAAATTGAATATGTAACCATGGTCATATTTGTATGTATATGTGAAACCTGTAATCATGCTGTTCACTAAAAAGAGATGTTAAAATGTGGAAAACTGAATAAAACTTGTTTTTTTAAAAAACTACCATCTATCTCTGGATAGTTTTGAATGAGTTCTAATTTCTGCTTAAACCAATTGGGGCTATTCATACCAACCATTTTATTGCAGAAGCAGATTATGTAATTTATATTAATTTATTGCTATTCTGAGGATGTCTTCTTTTAACAAAAATGGCTGATCTGAATCATTAAACTGCAGATTTTTGTTAACAGATATAGTTTAGATACTTCAATTGAATTGGCATTAAGATAAGTGGTCCTAAATTTTGAAAAAGATAACAGGCATCCATAGAGAACAGTAGGAGGAGCTTTTTAGCAAAAGATGCTTCTAGAATGAGCCAATCGATACAGAAGTTCTGTTCAGACATCGTCACAGAGCCAGTTTGAGGTTCTGTGAAGAACCCCAGGTTAAAAAGTCTAGAGGTTAATAAGTCAGTTTGGTCTCAGGTTAGAAACCAGGAGATTGCGAGTTCTAGACTCACTTTAGGCATGAAAGCTACTTGGGTGACTTTGGGCCAGTCACTCTCCATCTAACTCAACTCACAGGGTTGTTGTAAGGAAAATAGAAGAAGGAAGGAATACTGTGTGTGTTCATTGCCTTCAGTTATTTATAAAAATAACTAAGGAGGGATATACTGTAAATATACAAAAAATAAAATTCACCACCTGAACTATGCTAAGAAGCTCCTTCCTTCTGAGCAGGGTTTAGTCTTTAGTGGATGTCCTCTAAGGTCCCTGCCTATTGTATGATTCCATGGTTCACTGTCCGCAGGGAATCCAATAAACATGGTGGCCCTGTCTCTTTGTACATGCATTAATGTAGGAGCATGGACATGAGGCCACGTGTGCCATCTTGTACAATTTGATTTCTTCTACAGGCACTGCTGCTGCAAGTGATGCATACTTTGAACGGAACAGTCTACACACCCTGCAAACTCAGTATGATTTCCTATCATTGTATTACTCTACTGCACATACCAAACTTCGTCTTCTTTTGTCTGTGTGTCCTTTTTTGCATGAGAAATCTACCCCAATACCCTGGTTTTAGGAAAAAAGAAAATGACTTTTCAGTGGATGAAGAACACATCAAGGGTATGAATATCTTTTCAGTTTTTGCCATTATTCTTTTGGAATTCATTATAAACTCTTTTTTTTTTCTGAAGCTGATTTTAGGAGCGTATTTATTATTTACTAGATTTATACTCATCCAGGTAAGATGGCATACACGTAGTATTTCCTCCTCCATTTTTTTCCAACAACACCAACTCTATGAAGCATACTGGGGAGATAAAGTCTGACTGGCCCAAAATTAGCCCAAGAATTTCTATGGCTTAAGGTTGCTGTCACCAGCTCTAACCAAAAACTTTAATCAACACAGGTTTTCATATGACATTTATGTTATCTCTGAAGAAGGAAGATATATAAATACTAAGCAAGCATTGCCTAGTGTTCTTTAAGTCTTGTAGTATACATTCATAAGTATAATGTTTGTAATTTTTACTAGGATTTTTTTCTAATGAAGGGCTACATTAAACATCAGAAACTTCACTTGTCCATGTATACATTTTAATGGTTGTATTAATTTTACTTTAGTGACTTTACATGTTGGGCACTGCTAAGTTTACAACTCTGTTGTATTAACTGGAATTCTCAGAGTGACTTGCAGTAATTTCACTGGAATAATTCATCATTGGAGTTCCAAGAAGGAAGGAAACTCCGCCAGACAGTTTGTTGTGGGCTCAGAAATATCTTTCCTGGGCAATGGCCAAGCAAGACTTTGTCTGTTGATAAGCCAGAAAAAATATTGCTGTAATATTTGAAAAACTTCCAATGAATTTTACTTTTCCTTGCAATCTTATCAAAACTACAGAAGCATTTCTTAGGGTTAAAAACTATATAATGACATACAGTATATGCACATAAATATTTATATCATTTCCACACTCCTTTTTGTAACTGTATTTTAGATTTCATTTACCAGGGGTGGGATTCAAATTTTCAACAATCGGTTCTGTGGGTGTGGCTTATGTGGTGGGTGTGGCTTGGTGGTCATGTGACTGGGTGGACATGGCTTGGTGCTCATGTTATTGGTTGGGCATGGCCAACTTAATATCACTCACATTGAGGCATGCATCTCCTCGCCTGGCCTCTCATGACTGTGGGGATGCTGCAACAGTCCTAAGTGTGAAAAATGGTCATAGGTCACTTTTTTCAGTGCCATTGTAACTTTGAATGGTCACTCCACACAAGCAAAGTACCAGCAACGGAGGGGAGAAAAACTCCAGAGAAGTTCCTGAGACAGGAAGTCTAGTCCTGCCAAGAATGTAATAAGGGTTAACGGAGAGGCAGTTTCTATAAGCAACACCAGAATGTTTCCTTCCTGCCTTCCTTACAGGATTAGGCCAGTAATTTCTTCTAACAACCGGTTCTCCAAACTGCTTAGAATGTTAACAACCGGTTCTACCAAATAGGTGCGAACTGGTAGAATCCCACCCCTGCTTTATATTCCAAATCAGCTTGAGTCCAGGTGATGTCCTGAATACATCCATTAATTTTTCTTGGCAAAATGTAGTGGTTTGCCCTTGCCTTCTAAGATTTTTTAAAACTTCTCAGTCTAGTCTGCAGTCTTGGGATTTCCTTGTGGTCTTTCATCCAAGTAACAACCATATGCAACCTTGGTTAACTTTTTGAGATCAGCCAAGATTGGCTAGAACACATTTTTAGCAGCAGGAAAGCATGAATGCATTTTTGTGATATTATGGTCCAAATATGTTACTAGAATATTGAATATTTATTTAATCTTTATTTATTTATTTAATTCTAATTCAGTTTTACTTCTTAAAACTTGTCCATTTGGATAAATGGATGTATAGTGACAACTTGAGTCAGCTGCTACCATTTATCTTGCTATCTTTCCCAACCAAATGTTAAAGATCTGAGAATCAAACATATATTAGCGCCTTCTGACTCTGCATAGGTTGCCAAGAGCAGCATTTGTAGAAAAGATACAGATAAGACCTGGCCCATATCTTATTGAGATTGTCCTTGAGTTAACCAAGCAGAACTCTCTCCAGGATGAATTAATCCAGGCATGCTTTCCTGCCTTGACAGAAGAGATGGAAGTCAGGATCTTTGGGGCTACAAATCTACAAAGGAATAAGTTTCTTTACTTTGATGCTACAAAGTGTGAAGTACAATGTAGCTTATTTGCTTCCCAACAGCTTCACAGCAATGACTCCAATATATCCAGGAAAACAGCTACCACAATGACTTCATAGATACCCCCACCAAAGATCCACCAAGAGCAACTCATGCTTCTCTTAACCAGCATTTATCTTCTTTCTCTTGCTCACCCTGGAGGAAGATCCTTCCCTTTTTAATGTTCTTGAGCATCAAAAGACCGAATTCCCAAACTTGATAAAAATAGTTACAGGTTATTCTAATGCCAGCATAGGGACCAACGATGAAGCTCTTTTCCAGCACTATAATCCACTTGCACATTACCAGCTGGGATAAACTCATGGAAATCTAAAGTTTTGTTGCTATTAAAGGGGAGGTTGGAGACTGTTCTTAGTCTCATTGAAACTTAATGGCTTTATGTCAGATGACCCTGAAGATGAACTGGAGCTGAAGGGGAGCATTTATTCTCAATTACTAGATAATAATAGCTAATACATAATGATTTTGCATCTTGTTGCAAATATTTAATGTCACTTTTTTCTAGAGAATAACCCACTATCACTAAAGCAAAATTGACGCCCCACAAGTTTTTTGTTCCCCTTCTACTGACAGAAACCTTTCTGGTCTTATACATTGTCCACATCTCAATTCAACTTTTTGTTGATCCAGCTGTTAATTTTTTGAGACAGTCTATGACAGCAGTCAATAATGCTCATGAGACACTGTTCAATTTTCAGCAAATCATCAGCTTTGCCCAAGACCATTTATAGTCCAGATGACCTTCTTTATATCTGTCTAACAAACACCTCAAATCTTGATTTGATAAGGAGTACATTTCAGCTACAACACAGGTCATCAAAGCTTACAAGAATGCTCACATAAGTAATAACTTCTTTTCATACAAAAGCTTTATTCTGTTAAAAAAAAGTATTAAAGGAGAAGAAACAAAAGTATGCACTACAGAATAGGACCAGGTTACAGCAGGTTGTGATATTTGAAGGCAGTCTTCTGACACCAAGTACATTGATTTCTAGCAGAATTCAACCCTATAAATAGCTATAATTTAATTCCCTATGGGACAACAGAACAGCAACAGAATAACAGAGTTGGAAGGGACCTTGGAGATCATCTAATCCAACTGCCCACCAAATTTCTGACAGATGGCAGCCCAGTCTCTTCTTGAAAGCTTCCAGTTATGAACCTCCCACAATAAAACTCCAAAAAAAAAAAAAAAAAAAAAATTCTGGCCCCTGAGCAGCTGGATTCAGTTCTGAACATTAAACAATCAACCAATGTATCATGATTTGGCTGAGAAATACTCTATCCTAGGGGTCCCCAACCCCTGCTCCATGGACCGGCACCGGTCCACAGCATGCCAGGAATTGGGCCATGCAAACAAGTGAAACTGCATCCGTGAGATGCAGGCAGCACACAAAACCAGCCCCCACCCAGTCCTTGAAAAAATCTCTCTCCATGGAACTGGTCCCTGATGCCCAAAAGGTTGGGAGCCGCTGCTCTATCCCACCAAAAATGCCTTTGCATTCCTGTCAATTACTTAAGGCTAGCTCTTGATTCAAAACTACATGGTGGACTTTGGAGAAAAATAGCTGCCACATTGATTGGTCAATGATCCCTTAAACTGATAATAGCAATGCATCATGGCTCCACCATTCAAAGAAAGGGCAACTGCAATGACAATTTAACCAAACCTGTCCCTATTCAAAAGGGCCTGAAAAAAGAATGCATTCTTGTCTTGCCATTGATTAATTTACATATTAGCAATGTTGTTGATGTCTTTTTTTGAGTGTAAGATAAGGATATGTGTGGCTGAAATGGGTTTAAGAAAAAAAAAGAAAAGAGAACAAGGCGGGCGTGGTGGGCGCTTTGTGCCCCCTTCAGCCTAAGGGTGGTGAGGCAAGTTGTTGGGGTTGGGAGGCTACAGTCGGGTGGTGTGCCTCTATTGCTGGCGTGGGGGTTGGCTCTTTGGTGGGCTGAGTACTGGGGCGTTGTGCGCAAGGGGCGGGGGGGGAAGGCGGGGGCGATGGGGCCAGTCGTTGGTGGGTGTTCTGGTTAGTGTGGCCAGAGAAAAGAGGTAGGCCCCCTTTTGGTTGTTGGGGGGGGGGGGGGCTCTCTTAGATTTAGGGAGTCCGGCCTCAGGCTGCGTCGCTTTTTTCTTTTTTGCCAAGGCTGGGTTGGCCTGTGCCGCGGCTTTGGGGTGCGAGGGCGGGGGAGGTGGTCGCCGCAGGCCCTGGGGTTGGGGCCCGGTTGTGGGGGGGGGGGGGGGGGGGCCAGGGGGGGGGGGGGGGTGTTTTTTGGGGGGGGTTTTTGGTGTACCACTGTTGCTAAGCCAGAACATCATCCTCCATGTCTTGTTCATTGCCTGGTCACCAATTACATATATGCTGATGATGTAACCATTCTCTCTATAGTTGACATGGGTATTTATTAAAAAGATAAAATATGTTTTTGCACACTGTAGCTTTTCAGTAATATCCCCTCTTGGCCTTTATAAAATTTTGACCAAAATAAGGCAGAGAATCCCTTGGGACCAAGATTTCCAGTTGGATAGAGCCAGTGCTTCCAACACCTTCCTACCTTCATTATAATGCAATCTTCATCCCTTTTGGATTATCCGTAAATATTCTTTAAATATATATATGCCCCATTAAAGAGATTTTTCTCCCTAGCCTAAATTAATGCATTGCCTATTCTGATGGCAATAGGCAACTAGAACAGCTTCTCTTGTAAAAATTGCAGGTGTGTGCTGAGATACAGAGGATGAAACACATATTATTAAAGTGCCCACTTTATGTACAATGATGATCAGATCTTTTGCTATTATTAGAAAACATGTTTTCTTTGTGACCATACATTTTAATGACTGGTCTAGAAGTGTAAATAAATTTCAAATGAACAATAATCTTAACAGAGTCTTAAGAGTTGGAAACAGTGGTGGGATTCAAATATTTTAACAAACGGTTCTCTGCCCTAATGACTGGCTGCATGGGCATAGCTGGGTGGGTATGGCCAAGGGACATGGCCAGGGGACATGACAGCACTCTGCCAGTTAAAAGTGTAAGGAAAAAAGAGGAAAAGAAGTGAAACCAAAAAAAGAATGACTTCCAACACTCTTTGGTACAGATATAAGTAAAAAATGTATCAAACTCTTACTTTATGATTAACATTTGTCTACATTATTTCCATAATCCCATATCTAATCATCAAAGCCCAGATCAACTTCTAATTTCAGTTTCTTACAAAAAGTCCAGTAATGGTTCATATCTCTTTAATAACTATTTGTTAAGGAAACCACAACTGATTTATTTAATTGCACCATACTCTAAATAAAACAGGAATGGAAAATCCTAAACTCTAGTGTTGATCTGTGCTTCTCAACTTTGGCAACTTTAAGGTGCAAGGACTTCAATTCCCAGAATTCCCAAGACAGCATGAAGTTCACCCATTTTAAACTTGCCAAGACTGAAAAATGCTGATCTACAGATAGGGAGTTTTCCATTCCTCTTTTACTGGTTCTTACTTATTTATGAGCAATCATAATGCACAATCCTCACTTCCACCCCATCCCAGAGCAACCACCATTCCCTCACTAACCTGCTTTCCAGCTCCATTCTCCTGCATGCAGGGCAACCAAAGAAGACCATGTGACTACCAGTTTAAAAAAGGTTAAGTCAAACCTTCCAACTTCTCGGGGTACAAAAAGATCTCATGAAGTTGGAAGGTCTGACTGACCTTTTTAAAAACTGGTAGTCACATGGTCTTCTTTGGTTGCCCTGCACGCAGGAGAATGGAGCTGGAAAGCAGGTTAGTGGTGGTTGCTGCAGGATTTTGCAGAAGGCTGTCCAGGCCAAAAACAGGGTGGGTGTGTCAGGGGGCAACCTCCCTGATCAATGTGGCCGGCCGGTCCATTTGCCACCTCCCAGCTGATCAGTGCAACTCCCAGTCACGCCCTTGTAGCCTCCCCACCCTGAATGGCAACCCCAGTAGGTGGGGTGGGGCGAAGCCAGCCAGTGGTGGGATCAACCGGTTCGCTGAACTATGCAAAAAATTAACAACCAGTTTGGTGAACCAGTGCGAAACGGCTGAATCCTACCACTGGTTGGAAGGTACCTTATATATAATTTAGTTTATCCATTGCACAGAACCAATTCAGTGTCATGGTTAAGGCATCAGGCTAGAAAACAGGAGACTGTGAGTCTCACCTGAGGCATGAAAGGTGACCATGGGTCAGTTGCTCTCTCTCTCTCTACGCTAGAAATGAGGCAATGACAACCTTTGCCAGGAAAACCACAAGGTAGTTTGTCCAGGCAGTCTCCAAAAACGGAACATAATTGAACAGAAGAAAGAAAAATTCCTTGCTAACTACTAGATCTACTTAAGTAACTTTGACAAATGAAATCACCTAGTCTTTCGTGATCTCTAGTGGCATAACTTTCATTTGGAAAAGTACTGTGCCTGAATTAACATCAGTTTGTTTTCTTTTTCCTTTTTGAAATTAGGAATGATTTTGTAAATTCCTTGGAGTCCCAGAAAATTGCTTTTCTTCCTCTGAACAAAATTTGGATATATGGAAAAATAAACTTCTTTTTATTATTTCCAGAAAGCACAGAGTAACAAAAGAAAAGAAAATAGAAACAGCAGTGCTTCTTGTTTTGTGTTTCTTAAATTGTTTTGGTGTTATATTAAATTACTCTTTGGTGTATAATAAAAATGAATTTTAAAGCACATTGTTATTTTTCTCAAAATAATTGATGGATGCAGAGATGAGGAGGAAATACTTGCTTTCCTTTTTCTGAGCTTGGAAGATGTTCTTGCTTTGTGTGATATTTAGCAGAAAGAAATAATTCAGTGATTCCCATCAGTAAGTCCTCTGAGAGTTTTAGTATAGCTGGTGATGTGTAAAACAGTCTCCACTCTGTCTGGCTCTGCATCATCATAAACTGGAATTATTTGCTTTAGTCATTCTGTCTCTCTTCTGTTCAGGAGGAAGAATTGGCGACAACAGTTTAAAAAGGGCTAAAAGTCATTTGTACCCTTGGTGGGGAATTTCCCTTTTTTCCTGGGCTGTGATCAGTGGGGAAAGTGAGCTAATTCTTTTCCACCTTTCAAACTTTATTCAATTTATTTATTTGATTTTCATATTCCACATATTTTAATTAATTATGGATATAATTTGTTAACCAGCTATATTATGCTCATATAGATAAATAAAATTACAACCTTTAGGCAAGGTTTCTTCATGCAAGTTCACCTATGAACTGGTTTATGTCTCCCAACATCAGTTATATTACAATCACCAAATCCTGTAACAATTTAATTTCCTCAGGTGACAATTTCCTCAGATCTTAAAAGTCTCATGCAAAATTTGGCATTCTCTCATGAGAATCTCAGGATAAGTGGGCAAGCGATAAAGATTACACTGTTTTATTAAATTCTATGTACATTTGAATCGCTTTGTGTTTATGGAAGCTTGTGGTTGTGGCTATTTCTTTGGCCTGCCTTATGTGTGACTTCTTGTTATTAGTAACCTATTTGTAAATCAAGTTGGCATGCGTTTACCCAGTCTGAAACAGAAGAAGATGTATGCTGACTAGGAGAAATATTTTGTTCTTCATAATCTGTAAGTGGGAGTTGGTGTATTACCACTGCAATTGTTGCTCAAATCAAGTCCCCCTTTGTCCCCATTAGAAGGCAGGCTCAATTCTGCTGGAATAATATTTGTAATGCCACCAAGAAGCAGTTTAGCTAGATCTTGCCTTAAGGTTTATAATCTCTGAAGAACAAAATCTTGTTCATTCTTGATAATTAAGGCAAACGAGTTCCTGACTTCCATCCCTTTGGTCAGAGCAGGAGAGGAAGAGGGGGTTAATTAATCCTGGCATAGATTATGTTTTTGTCTTCCTGAGGTCAACTTCTCTGAAATAGGGGTCAGGGTCTTATCTATATCTTTCCCACCAGTTCTGCTCTTGGCAATGAGCCCAGAAACAGAAAGCTCGCATAGGCTTAGTTGTCATGTCTCCAAAGACTTTCTTAAAAGAGATCTGAAAAGCAATCAGATAGTTTCTTATTATGATTAATGTAGAAAGAATTTTAGAAGTATCAAATGTTAGTATAATTTAGCTAGCACCCTTGAAGCTTTGGAAGCCACTCTGCCACTGCTAAATCCACTTGAAAAACTGGGGTACAAGGAAACAACTGCTTTTTCAGGATGCCATTTATAGATGTTCACTGGCTATTTTGGATAGTAAGCATAAATTGAGCTCATTATTCATAACACAGATGGATTTATCTCAGGGAAATAAATTGGATTGATTTTGCTGCCTACTGCAATGGGGAAAACCTTAAAAGATGTAGGGGAGAGTCCAATTTTTTAACTGGTGGCATTTACATTCAAATTTAGCTGGGAGAGTCTCTTAGCAATAAGGGGACATTGATTTGCCATGAGATTAACCCAAGAAGAACTCTGTTAGCGGAGTACCCACGTGGAGGGTGGGGGGGACCTGTCCATCGATTGATTTAGCAGATTTTCTTCCGGGGGGCGGCATCCACTCAAATTTTTTGCTTCTACTTCTGCCTTTCCCTCATGAAGAACCCCATTTATTAACAATTATCAACAAGTTCAGTTGTTTAAAGAGAATGAATCTTCCACACTTAATGACCTGCAGTCCTGTTCTGGAATCAAGTTATCTTTTGTTAATTGTTTCAAGGGTTTTTCCTTGGTGTTATCTTCCAGGTGCTTAATAAAATCATCTTCTTTTTGCATATTAGGTTTATGGGTGTTTAAGATAAAATAATCCAGTCAAGACCAATATGAAATCAATCAGCAAGTTTAGTTTATTAAATTTATATGCCACCCATCTCAGCAATAAAAGTACTCTGAGTGACTTATAAAAGTAAAAAGATAAATGTAAAAACTATTAAAATTAAAAAATGCTATATAAAAACCTAGAATGACAGAGCTGCTGCTGGATGGCATGGGGATAAGTTCTTCTTATCCTGCTTTAAAACAAAACAAAATGAAGAACAAAATGAAATAAAAGCAAAATACAAGTTTCAAAACAACATTGAGAGAGAAGGAAGTAAGATGGCTCATTATGGTGTCTTGCCAGCTTGGGCAATAAAAAGGCACTAAGGTGATGTTAGGTTTCATGTGTTTAGGTGACTTTGTTTAGTGGCATTTTTGATACATATTATGTCAGGGTTATTAGCTAAGGTAAGTAATAAGCTAAAATATTGCATTAATAACAGAGTGGAGTTACTAATTTCATTCTACTGCCAATATTTTTTTAACCTGAAAAATTGTTTGGAAAAGCCATCCATTCCATAATATAAAAAGCAAGACCTCAAGGAAGCTAAACTCTAATTTGACAGTAGTTAGTCTGCGAAAGATTTTTTAAACTCAGTGGTAATCATAGAATCATTGGATTGGAAAGGACCTTGGAGGTCTTCTAGTCCAACCCCTTGCTAAGGCCATCCTAGACAAATGGTTGGCCAGTCTATTCTTGAAAATCTTCAGTGATGGAGTGCCCACAACTCATATCCCTGTTTGATTGTTCTTACTGTCAGGCAATTTCTCCTTAATTCTAGGTTGATCTCTCTTTAATGATCTTCCACTTGTTGCTTCTTGTCCTGCCCTCACCACAGGTGCTATGGAGGATAAATCAACCTCCTCTTCTCTGTGACAACCCCTCAAATACTGGAAGACAACTATCATGTCTCCCCTAATCCTTCCCTTCATTAGTTTAGACATACCTAGTTCCCTTAACCATTCCTCATATGATTTACCCTGCAGTCTTCTTATCATCTTAGTTGCTCTTCTCTGAGCACTTTCTAGGATCTCAGCATAATTTTTGTGTTGTGGTGAACAGAACTGGATGCAGTATTCCAAGTGTGGCTGGCTAGTGTAGGATAAAGCAGTTCTATCACTTCCTGTAATCTTGAGACGCCCCTCTGTTGATATAGCCAAGGACTGCATTGGCTTTTCTGGCAACCCTACCTTAGTGTATGGAATGGATTAGACACTTTGGGTTGAAATGCTTACTGAAAATATGGTGAAGTTAGCAATGCCTTCTTACAGCTCGAACAGTTGTCTCATTATTTGAACAAATGTCTGCTATAAAACATGATTTAGATCTACTGAAAAAAAGTTTTTAAGCCTTTTGTACAAAAACATGAAGTTAGACCTTTCTCTCCTATTAAGGCTTATACACTTCATTCCCAGAATGCATTATAAAAAGGGCAAGTTATTAAAGGACATTGACAAAAATATGCAATGTTAAATTATTATATTAATAAATCTGATAAAGTGGCAGCCCAACTTATAGTAATGCCTCTCTGGATCCCTAAGAAGTTACCTGTGAGCTAATCTGTTCTCTTCAAACTCAGCAGACTGCTCTCTGTATCTTCCTAAACAGTCTTAATATTGGGACACTGAGATTGTAGGATAGCACCTTCTTTACCATCAATACAGATAGATTTATGTGCTGCTGAATGGCTTCCAGCTGTTCAAAACCAAAAACAGGTTTTTCTATCTTTTAATCAGTCTATTATTCCACTAACGCTATTTAAGATAAGACCATATCTAGCATCATTTCAAATCATCCCCATCAGAGATTTTTCACAATCTTAAAGTTAATTCCTTATTCAACTTTGCCTCAGCTAGATCTTGTACCCATTCCAAAACTTCAATAGATCAGTAAGGTTTCCTCTCCCCCATGTATGGCCTTGAAAAAACAAGGCATCAGGAACCAGCCCCTTTTACTAAATGAAGATGTGTCACATCCAGTTGAAGCTTGACCTTATCAGTGCCTTTGTTGCCCAGGTCTGAACAAGATAATATAATGCAAAAGCTGGATAATCTTAAAGAAATCTTATTGGTCACTATAGCTGCAGCAGAACCATTTATTGATCTTGCATCTTCAAATATTGACACCAATCATCACTCTTCAATGGATAATGGAATGATTGGAAAACACTCACCCAAAAATATTTGTTCCTGCTCTTATAGTATGAACGAGGAATCTGCTAGAGACTGTCAGGCCTTGTTAACTAGAGAGGAAGAAGTACACCCCATACCAGGACAGTTGCTAAACAACACGCTTTGGATCTTAGATTAGTATTACATGATGGCCTGTTATCACCTCCCTTGGAGCCTTTTAGTCTTCTTTCTCTTGATCTGGCTATTGCTAATGGAACCTGTAAAATCACCCAACTGGAAGCTACTCCTCAAATCCACGTGCTATCACAACAGGCACTTACTACTAGGTGAAACCCTATCCCTGGTTCCATTCTAGATGTCAGTATGTGTGAAATGTCAAAGACCCTCGTACCAACAAAAGACTCTGCATGTTTAGTTAATCCTATTATACTTACGATCATATATCACTCTACTAACTAGAGCATATAAAACATTTGCTAGACCAATACTTGAATACAGCTCATCAGTCTGGAACCCGCATTACATATTTGATATTAATACAATTGAGAAAGTCCAGAAATATTTTACGAGAAGAATCCTCCACTCCTCTACTCGTAGCAGAATACCTTATGCCATCAGACTTGAAATTTTAGACCTAGACAACCTAGAACTACGCCGCCTTCGGTTCGATCTAAGTATAGTATATAAAATTATATATTGCAATGTCCTATCTGTCAATGAATGCTTCAGCTTCAACCAAAACAATACAAGAGCACTAAATAGATACAAACTAAAGATAAACTGCACCAAACTTGATCGCAGGAAATACGACTTCAGCAACAGAGTACTCAATGTTAGGGTTTGAGGATTAACCCCTAGCAGAGTATTGCAGCAGTAGTCAAGCCAGGAAGCCAAAGGAGAGCGGAAGGGCCCCAGAGTATACACACACTGAACACAAACACTGTTTGTAGTTTAAATAGTTTTTAATCCAGTTAGAGTTTAAGCATTGTCATTCAGTCCATTAAGTCATTCACAGTATTTCCATCCAGTAAGACTCACTAGTATAGTCCAAGTAAAGAGTCCTTGCAATATCTTTATCAGCCGATAAAGATATCTTCTCCTCCTCCGGTTTCACTTTCCAGAGAAACAAACGCTGGATATTCAGTAGAATTACGCAGTAAATCAGCAAACAGTAGCAAACAATAACAGTTCAGTCACAGGCACTCACAGTCAGTAATCACAGTTAGTCGCAGCAGCACACAGTTACAGATACAGACAGCTTTCCTGCTTCTAATGCTTCCTTATATTGTAACTTCTAACCGCACCCTTAATCGGCTAATTGCCTGCTGCATTGTGCTTAAAGTGATAAGCACTTAAACCATGATATCTAAGTTTTATATATTTATTCACCCAAACCATATTTGGTATCAATGTTATACCTAACATACTCCCCTTTTGGGTGAAATAAATATATAATACCTTTACAATCTTATCCCATATTTTTCACAACTCTCCTGGTGCTTACTGGCACCTTGGGCTTTAGTAAAATTATCAGCTAAATTGTCCTCCGACATACAGTACTCTAGCTGAATCATCTTACTTCTTACAGATTGTCTCACGTTTAGGTATCTTAGATCTGTATGCTTGCTCCTTGTTTTTACTCCAATATTTGTGGCCATTTGAATTGCTGCCTGATTATCTTCATGTATAATTATAGGATAATCTACTGTTATACCTATATCAATTAACATTTGTTTATACATTATTAATTCTGTACATAACAATGATAAACAGGAGAATTCTGCCTCCATAGTAGACAAACTTATATGCTGTTGTCTTATTGACTTCCAGCCTATTAATGTCTTACCCAGCATTATGGCTGTTCCTGAAGTCGACTTTCTAGTGTCTCTTTCTGATGCAAAGCTAGAATCTGCATAAGCACACAGAATTAAATCACCCTTTGGTTCTAAATACAATGAATAATTCATTGTCTTTTTAAGATATCTTAATATCCTCTTAGCTGCATTCCAGTGTCTTTCACATGGTGCAGAATTGAATCTAGCCAACTGATTCACGCAGTACGATATATCTGGTCTAGACCAATTACTAATATAACTCAAACTACCAATTAAAGATTGATAAATCACCTTATCAAACTCAGGGCTTTGTAAATCAGTGTTGCTAAACTCCTGACTCATTGGAGTCTTAGCTGGCTTACAAAGCTCCATCTTGTAATCTTTTATCAATTTGCTTATCTTATCTTCCTGAGATATCTTAAAACCTTTCCGTGTTTTCTTTATATTCAAACCGAGATACTTCTTTATCTCCCCTAATTGCTTGATCTTTATTCTCTTTCCTAATGATGTTATTATTTTATTTGCTTCATCATTAGTTTCAGTTATCAATGCAATATCATCTGTGAATAGTAATAATAATGATACTTTCCCATTTGTCTCCCTCTTAAACAGACATGGATCGGCTAAACCAGCTTTAAATCCTATATTGTCTAGTTCCTTTACAATATACTGGTTCCATTCATAGCCTGATTGTTTTAGACCATAGAGGCTTTTCTTTAACAACCAACAATCATTATTATTCTTATTTTCACTTTTAATACCAACAGGTTTTTTCATATAAATAATATGTTTTAATGGGGCGTGCAAGTAAGCAGTTTCCACATCTAGATGGTTAACTATATAGTTTTTACTAGCTGCCCACACTAAAGCTGCTCTCAAGGTTGCTGCCTTAAGACTAGGTGCAAACACCTCATCATAGTCATTGGCATTCTGCCTAAAACCTTGGGCTACTAACCTTGCCTTATAGATTAAATTACCATCCTTATCTGTTTTTACCTTAAATATCCATTTGCAGCCAATGGATTTCTTTCCTACAGGTAATTTGGCATTTTCATAGACCTTCATATCTCTTAATGAATTCAGTTCCTTATTCATTGCTGCATACCATTTTTCTTTTTCCTTATTAGGATACTTTTAATTTCTTCTACAGAATTAGGAACTTGATTAATCTGGCACACTGTGTTAGCCTGGTACCTATCAGGCGGTCTAGATATACGTGTAGTTCTTCTGGGAATTACAGGGCTTACAGGAGGACTTTGTTGAACTACTACCTGTTCATCTTCCTCATCCTGTTCAGCTATTGAATCTGTTTCTTCCTTTATGGGCACTATTTCATCCTGTATTTGTCTTTTTACTTTATTTTTAAAGTTACAGGGATAACTAATGGGATTTCTATAGGATTCAATAATTACATCTTTATTGGCATCCTGTTCTAATTTCTCCCATCCTTCATGTTCTAGAAATTGGGCACTAGCACTACATAACACTTTAGATGTGCCTTTCTCCCAAAATCTATATGCCCTATGGTTTGCCTGATAACCAACGAAGAAAAATCTTTTAGCTCTATGTTGCCCTTTTTTTCTGAGTTGTGCAGGAATATGCACCCATGCTGGTGCACCAAATGTGTGCAGGTAACTTAGGTCAGGTTTCCTGCCATGCCATCTGGTGAATGGAATTTCACCTGTTGTTGTATTAACAACGTTGTTCAATATGTTATTAGCACACATTGTAGCCTCCCCCCACAAAGAATCAGGTAACCCAGAATCATTTAACATTGTTCTAACCATTGCCTGTAGTGTTTGGCCTCTTCTTTCAATAAAAGCGTTATGTTCTGGCCTGTATGGAGCAGACTTCTTATGCTCTATTCCTGCTACCTTAAGTCTGTTCTGGAATTTGTTATTAACAAATTCCGTGCCATTATCTGTCACCAGGGTTATCAGTTGTCGTTTAGACTTTCTTTCAGCAAATCTAAGCCAATTGAAAAAATGTTGATATGTTTCAGTTTTGCTTTTCATTAAATAGCAAAACCCATATCTAGAATAATGGTCCATAATGCTCAGTATATATCTAGCACCCCCCATACTGGGTTTCTTTGGACCTATTATGTCTGCAAATACTACTTCTAAAGGTTCTTTTGTTTTGAAACCATTTAGCCTATTTGCAGGCAATACTTTGCTCTTATCTCACAGCAAACATTACAACGCAAATATTTATCACAAGGTTTTAACCTTATTCCTTCAGATAACTCAACTGTACGTTTTAGCATTTTAAAATTTACATGCCCCAAACGCCTATGCAATAAATGGATACATTCATGATGAGGTTTTATATTATTAAATACAGTCTGAGCCTCCTCACTATTATCTAATACAATGTTCCATTTAAAGCTGCAGTTACCCTTTTGTTATCTTTTCAATTATGCAATTATTATCCTTAAAAGTAATTACATAACCTAATTTATCTAATACCCTTACTGAAAGCAAATTAAACTTTAGTTGCGGTACATACAACATTTTTATATCCTGGTTTATGTACGGACAACGTGCAAAACCTTGACCTTTCGCTTTCAGGTTCCAGCCATTGGCAAGTGATATATGTTGAGAACTTGTAGACATTTTTATAAATTTTGTCTTATCTCTTGTGATGCAGTGGGATGCGCCACTGTCAACCACCCATAAATTATTCTTCACATCAGAGTTGCTAAACGTGGCTAGTTCAAATGCTTTCTTTGGCTTTTTTTACATTCTGGCTTTTTCTCTTTTTGCAGAACCTTGCCAAATGTCCTCTGCCTCCACAATTAAAACACTTTTTAATTGTGTATGCTGTTGAAGATAAATTCTCTTCTTCCAGGTGCTTTACTTTGCTTTGCTGGTTTCTTTCAAACTTTGAAGATAATTTCTCTTCTTTCTTATCTTCTCTCAGCTCGTCACGCTCACGCCTTCTTCTGGCTTCTTCTAGTAGCCTGCCTGTTATGTCGGTTAATGAGAGGCTTTCTTTTGGCAATACCTCTAACGAAGTCACATAGTCATCATAGCTTTGATCTAATGAAGATAATATTATATAGACTTGTTGCAGTTCATTAAATATAAGCTCTTTTTCTTGCAAATCTTGAAAAATGCTCTTCATACAGTTTAAATGAACTAACATATCTCCATTCCTCTGAAGATGCGTTCGAAAAAGCTTCCGTGTAAGATTTATATGTGCTCCTACACTGTCCCGAACATAAATCTTCCTGAGGTTCTCCCAGCAGTTTGCAGCATTTTCTTCTCCACGAATATGGACAAGCTGCTGATCACAGAGAGTCAGTCCTATGATGCATAAAGCCTGCTCATTCTTCAGTTTAAAGTCTTGTAACTTTTCTTTATCATCATCATTAGCAGGATCCCAGCTACTCACATCTGGTGGGTTTGCTATAATGTCCCACAAACCTTCTCTGCGTAGAAGTAAACTACATTTCATTGACCATGAAACATAGTTTGTTCCATCCAGCCTGGATATCATGGACAGTTGTGACAAATTTACTTGTGCCATTACTCTTCAGATATTTTGACTATTTTAAACTAATTAAAACAGTTTGTTTTTACAGTAATGTGCAACTCACACCAACTCTCTCTGCTATATCCTGGTTAGTTAAACTATGCTGCTGGGCCCATAACCAATGTTAGGGTTTGAGGATTAACCCCTAGCAGAGTATTGCAGCAGTAGTCAAGCCAGGAAGCCAAAGGAGAGCGGAAGGGCCCCAGAGTATACACACACTGAACACAAACACTGTTTGTAGTTTAAATAGTTTTTAATCCAGTTAGAGTTTAAGCATTGTCATTCAGTCCATTAAGTCATTCACAGTATTTCCATCCAGTAAGACTCACTAGTATAGTCCAAGTAAAGAGTCCTTGCAATATCTTTATCAGCCGATAAAGATATCTTCTCCTCCTCCGGTTTCACTTTCCAGAGAAACAAACGCTGGATATTCAGTAGAATTACGCAGTAAATCAGCAAACAGTAGCAAACAATAACAGTTCAGTCACAGGCACTCACAGTCAGTAATCACAGTTAGTCGCAGCAGCACACAGTTACAGATACAGACAGCTTTCCTGCTTCTAATGCTTCCTTATATTGTAACTTCTAACCGCACCCTTAATCGGCTAATTGCCTGCTGCATTGTGCTTAAAGTGATAAGCACTTAAACCATGATATCTAAGTTTTATATATTTATTCACCCAAACCATATTTGGTATCAATGTTATACCTAACACTCAATGTCTGGAATACTCTACCTGACTCTGTGGTTTCTTCCCCAAACCCCAAAATCTTCAACATTAGACTGTCTACTATTGACCTCACCCCTTTCCTAAGAGGTCTGTAGGGGGCGTGCATAAGCGCACCAAAACGTGCCTACCGTCCCTGTCCTATTGTTTCTTTTTTTTCTTATTCATATCCATTTCATATCTTTATAACCATGTTTATACTTATACCTGTTATCTAATAATTGTTTGACAAAATAAATAAATAAATACTTATATATAGAAGGATATAATGCATCTATTATTCAATATCTTGTATCTGAATTTGTAAAGGCTAGTCCAAGACTGTAATAAAGATATCTGAAATTTTAACTCTTCACCCCCTATAAGGTTAAACTGATACCTTCTGATCCCATATCCCTTCCCTCATCTATAAGCAAATCTATAAAACATTGCAAAAAAAAGTTTTATTTTAACCTTGATCAAGCACCTTCAACTACAGAATACCAGATTATCTGTGATTGTTGTTAAAGTTTAGCCATAGATATATGAGAATGTGTTTTAACACATATAAAAAAATAATATTCAAATAATATTATCAAATAATATTCTCTGTCAAATAATAAGACCAGAGTAAGTCTAAACCTTTCCTTTTTATTTCAAAATGCCAAACTTTCACTCTCTTACTTGTTTAAGCCTATTTTCAGGTTTCCATTATTCAACCCTTTCTCCAAAATGAGACTTTATAATCTTGACAAGTAATCAAAAGAATATTTTTTGCTATTTTTTGTCATAAACTTGTCATGTCACTTTATATTTCCCAAAATAAATATAATTATTTCAAAAAGCCCAAGAATACTTTGTTTCATTACAATTTTGAAGTGTGCTGTATGCATGCATGCATAACCATTGAATTATCGCTGGGGAAATTGCAGCTGCTGCAAGTTTATCTCTGAATAGCCCTAGGTGAATAAGCAATCAAGTGAATGGTCTTCCAGCTTATGATCCATTAGTATTTCCTTAATTTCAATGAAAGTTCTTTTAAATATCCTGTTGAGCAAAGAACAGATCTCTTGGGTCTAATCAACAGATAGCAATTCAGAACAGTAAAATAAAAAAGAATTATCTATAAATAGATAGTTTGCCCAGTCCTTTCTAATGCCAGGAATATTGCAACTCTATTCACATACACTTGAGGATATTAGTGCAATAAAACAGAGACATAAAAGGGTTGTCCAAAACTTTTATACAAATAGGAATTCTCAAATCCAGCTCCTTTTCTAACAGCTTCCAGTGGCCACTATTACATATTATGTGACTAGCTTTTAATGCAGAGATCCAGAAGTATCTTAATAAAAAAAAAAGTTAACTCCAAGTAGTAGTAGTAGTAGTAGTAGTAGTAGTAGTAGTAGTAGTAGTTTGGGCTACTTCAAAACTTGTACAATACCTGTTTCAAAGTTTCATTTCTGTATATTTTCAAACATCATTCCATCAGTCATGTGCAACCAAATTGCCAAACTTGGTTTGGATCAACAGCCCAACTACCAGCCCAAGCTACTTATAATCAAATACATTTCAAATTACTTTATGTGTCAGTGAAGGTAAACCTCGACTTACAACAGTTCATTAGTGGATGTTCAAAGTTACAACAGCACTGAGAAAAGTGACTTATGATCACTTTTCACATTTACGGCCATTGTAGAATCCTGTGGTCTTGTGATCAAAATTCAGACACTTGGCAACTGATTCATATGGTTGCAGTGTCCCAGTTGTGATTCCCTTTTACAACCTTCCAATGACCAGTCAGTGGGAAAGCCAGTTTCACTTAACGTTACTAACTTAACAACTGCAGTGATTCAGTTAACAACTGGGACAAGAAAGGTTGTAAAATGGAACAAAACTCACTTAACAAATGTCTCACTTAGCAACAGAAATTTTGGGCAGAATTGTGGTCATAAGTTGAGGACTACCTATACCTAAAGAAAAAGTGCTTTTACTCTATTTGGAGTAATTTACTTGACTATTCAGGTTTGGAATACAACAATATACAGTACACAGTTTATTTTTTTATGAGTATCAGAACCAGATTAGGCTTCAGTCTGTTTAGGTTTGAATAAATACAACAAATGTTTACATTACAATTGATTTACAAGCTTCTTTTGGTCTACTTATTTGATCTTCATCTACATAACCTCTCTGCTCCGTTTTTACTCCCCACTTCCTCCTCTGTATAAATTTAATTCCTGCTTCAATCAAACCCCTTCATGCAGCTGGTGAATTGAGGGTATCTGATGAATGCTTCTGCCTTCTAACCAAATTTGTTACTATTGCAGGGTATTGTCATACTGATCTGGGGCTTCTGTAACATGCTCTCCTACAGTGTGTAATGTCTGTATTAGTTAATTCGGTTAATCCAAAATAATTTAGATTTGGGCTGCAAATTGGATTAATTAATGTTGAGCAAAGATGCCGTTTGTTCTGCTCCTTAAGAAGCTCAGCCAGAAATCTTGGTCCGAACTACACAAGGCCGAGCACAGTTTAAAATAGATACGGTTAGGACTTAATATCCTATATTAAGCACTTTTTGGTCCACTGGTCGAGCTTGAAGAATATTCGCTCTCTACCCTGAAATTGTTGTCTTCGTAGGAGGTGGAGGGGGGGGGTCAACGCAACTCAACTTTCTCCTCCTTTGGAAGAGTCCCGTTCCGCTCGCGAATTCATGCGGCCGATCCGCAGCTCGCTCACAACCAGTACGAGCCAATGAGCGCTTGCGACTGGCGATCGAGGCCCCCTTTTTGCATTGGAGAGGCTTGACGCGACGCCGAAAATACGTCGATGCTTTCTCTTTCTGCGCTTCGCCGCGCGCTCTGCTCTATTCCGCGAGCTTGGGTAATGGCGGCTGGAGCGCAGCTGAGCTCGGTGCCTGAAGTGGAGCTGGACCCCGATGGCACTTTCAAATATATCCTGGTGCGGGTGCAGCGGGGGACTGATGAGCACCGCGACATCGTGAGGGGCACTGCGGACGCCGAGTTCCACAGTGAGTGGAGCTGTCAGCTGGACCGGACCCAGACAAGGGCTTACCAATGAGCACCGCTCAGCCTGAAATTAAGAAGCCGGATAGCACTAGAGAGAGAGAGAAAAAAAAAATGGAAAACTTACATGTGTGACTAACGAGTGGGCTCTGAGAACATTAGTTCAGTGCATTTAACCTGGGTTAGATCCGCTGTCAGATTTCGCTGGGACACCCAAGCCTAGTTCAACCATAATATTCCGTTTGCTTTCCTTTTAAGTATGGTTTGTGGGTTCTCTCTCTCTCCCCCCATTATGATTTAGTAACAGGAGAATATAGGAACTTGAATATTGAGTGTGCATACTTGTGTGAATCCAGCCATGTTGAAATAATTTGTTTCAGTTATGCCCTATTAATTTTTGCATTTGAAATCTGGATGAGAAAAGCACATTGTTCTATCTCTTATTTGGATTATAGTATAATAAATCTAAATGACTGTGATGCTTTAGACTCACTGCCATGCTTTTCTTTTCCACAAAACTTTGCTTAATTGTTTTATTTTATCATTCTATTTTGTTTGTGGACAGAGAAAGCCAAAAAAAATAAACTCTTGTCAGACTTTTCTGGCATTCAGTTTTGGTATTTCTTTTTGACATCTACAAGATGAAGAGAGTCTATATTCATTTATAATATTTTTTTCTAGACATAAATTGCTTGAATGATATGAATACTTATAATTCAGGCAAGATAGAGTTTTTATAGTTCCTACAATGTTTACATTTCACAGATCCTTGTGTTTTGTCTTTATAGTATTCTAATGATCTATTTAGCTTCTATTTTTTTATTACAGATCACATATTTGAAAAAGTAAACCCTGAAATGGAAAAGCTAGGTTTTGTATGCAAGTGTCTTGGAGGAGGAAAAATTGAACATAACAGCAAAGACAAGAAAATCCGTGTATTTGGCCTTTCTACAGTAAGTGCTGTTTACATATGCTGCCCAAGTATGATGATTTAATTTGCATATTAAGATTAGAGTAGGGTTCATAAATGCATTAATTCATAAGAAGGAATGGTATAGATTTTGGGATGAGGTTTCTAATTCTCAGATATCTTCAAAAATGTATCATATTTCATGTTACACCATTCCTTGTGGAATTTTTATTATGTTCATATATTTTCAGTTATGCCGATTGCAAAACGACAACTGCCAAACAAGAACATATTCTAAATTACATAGTATCCAGAATAATAGGCATAATGAATCCAGATTCTTATTTTTATTGCTTTCTATTCTGGAGAGATCTTAGGGCCACAACTGGGATACCCAGGAATCATTCCTTATTTAGGAACAACCTATTTCTGATGCATCATAGAAAACACAAAAATTTACAAACTACAACTGTTTGATACTAATGGTTGTTCTTCAGTTTTATTTAAGAAATTATGGCAGTTGTTTATCATTTATTTAAATTTGTATAGCTGCCTCTTACAAAAGGTGACTCTGGGGAACATAGAACAATCAAGTAAAACAACAAACCTGTTATTTTATCATAAATTACCTGCTTTGAGTTATAAAAAATAAAATTGTATAGCTACCCATCTCATAGAAAGTAATTCTGGGCAGCAATGAACAACCAAATAAAACCAAGTTACTTTATTATAAATAATCTGCTGTGAGTTATTTTATAAGTTGCTTTGAGTAGACTTATTTTATCATTAGCTGTCTATTTGGAACAGGTACTATTAGGAATAAGTCTGTTTGGAAATAATCATGCTCAACAGCTGTAGTAGAATGGACTAAAATATTGTGAGTGTCTTTCCCCACCCTTTTATTGTACGATTCCATGACACTAGAAATCTTTTCTTCTTACAGGGATATGGTAAAGCTGATCATTCTGTGACTGTTGAAATACTGAAGAGAACTTATAAAGATTATGAAATTAGCTGGTCAGATGACAAGAAATAAATTGTATAATCTAATATAAACCTGTATCTTTTCAAGATAGTTATACACTTAATTCTAAGCTCCCATGCGAAAATACAATCAGTGCATTTAGCCTATACTGAATAAAAAATGGGATATGAATGGGTTGCTTCATGATTTAAATAACTTGAAGTTTTATCACGTCTTCACATCTCATTGACAGCATTTGTATTTTTTAAAATCCATACTTCCAGTTTACATTATCATAAAGATAATTTTGGACCCTGCATTAGTGCAAGCCCCATTTAAACATTTTTAAGAAATAAAGTTTCAAGTCAAGTTTTACTTTGAGGACTGAATATTTCCATTTTTGCTGATAAACTGCCAAGTCATAGCCAGAATGAACACATGATCTTTGATAATTCATCCAGTTTCAATATTAAAACTCATGGAAACTATCTGGAATAATATGCCCAATACTTGCAGTTCTAGGCTCCAAATTAGGGATCTACATCTTTTTCAGGTACACCTTTCCTAAAATAATGCAATTTTAGAGCTTTATTTGGGAAAACCAAAATCATATATAACAATTTATTAATATTTTAATTTAGAAGGGGGACTGTGAGCCATTGATACACTGGCAACTACAGATGCTGGATATAAATTCTCCTATTGGCAATTACATGACATAATTCTCGTTGTCATCCAATCCCAGAGCAATTTAAAATATAATAGCATGTAGACAGAGGCTGCTTACCCCATGGTGCTATAAAGAAAATAAAGATAAATTTCTCTCATACATATAATTTACCCATAGTTAATTAAGCTATGATTTATTGAATCCAATTTTCTCAGTAATTAAATACAAGGGCTGAATTGATTGGTTTGTCATTCTGATATCTACCAAATTAGTTGGAAAATAAACATTTTACCATAAATATATTAATTTCAGAGATGGCATGTAAAATGAATTTAGAATTTGTAAAGCATGAACACTGCCATTCCTATTTTGCTTTTGAAGCATCTGCCTTAAGTTTCTTAAACTAGTTGGATCTTTATGCCAGTAAAATTGAGATAATTTTGATAAGCGATTGATGTATTAGATGAAAAGATATTGTACATGTATCACTCTTAGATAAATTAGATGAGGAAATAACAATTGTGAAATCAAATTAGGTCCATAAAAGAATGCAGTCTTAGACATTCATGGGAAATGACTGCTAGACAAGATCAAGCAAAAATTATCCTTATCAAATCAAACCAAACCTTTATTGTCAATGCACAACATGTGTACAATGAAATTGAATGAGCCTCCCTTGGTGCAGCCCCCCTCCCCCCGAAACACAAAATACATCTCAATAATTCAATAAATGAAAGAAATAGAATCCCTAAACCCAAATAAGTAATAACACACATTCCCATTTCCCTACCGTGTTTCTCACAAAATAAGGCCGGGCCTTATTTTTTTTTTGACCCCCGAAAAAATGGCTAGGCCGTCTTTTCGGGGGTAACTTAATTTCCTCCCCCACCTAGAGTGGCCCATACGCCACGAGGCCGTTTCTTTCTTTTTTTTAAATAAAGTTTTATTTGGGTTTTCACATACAAAATACAAGTAAAACATCTTTTTTGAAAATAGCATGGTCCCGGGTTGAACTTCTTTATACAGACACAAAACTCAATTTCATGCTTTTTGTATTCTATTCCATATCTTGCCATACCTCGCCTTGAAGCGGCTGGGGACTCTGCCTTCAAGGGAGCTTTCATCGGCCGATAGAAGCGGCCTCGCGGCAAGGGGTGTGTGCGCTCGCCCCGAGGCCACTTCTACCGGCCAAAGTGGCTGCCCTTGGGGAGCTTCCATCGCCTGAAAGACACTGCCTAATGGCGAGGGGACACGGGCAGCCATGCCTCGCCCCGAAGCGGCTGGGGACTCTGCCTTCAGGGAGCTTCCATCGGCTGATGTTCTATTGGTAGATCGGGGTATTCTAGCCTAGGCTACCTGCAGGGCACTCCTAAAGGCAAGTTTTCTCCCCACCCACCCCCGCCCTTCCCCCCCATTTCTCTTCACCTTGTGTAGTTCTAACAGACGATGTAAGAAATGGCAGGGAAACGCATGGATTAAATAGGCCTATATTTTGGGGGGTGGGGCTTAATTTCACCTCATGCCTAGAAATCATGCTGGGCTTTCCTATTGGTGGAGGCCGTATTGTTGGAAAAACACGGTATGTGTATGTTACATTATATTACACTGGTATGAACATGTTGCACGTTGTGCTGGCCCTGCAAGTCTATCATATTAAACCTAATTGTAGTGTTATGTTGCATTCAGAAGTCTGAGAACCCATGGATAAAAGTTATTTTTCAGCCTATTTGTTTGGCTGGCTATGCTTCTATATCTCCTGCCCAATGGTAGGAGAGTAAAGAAGTTCTGACCAGGGTGTGAATCATCCCTGAGGATTTTCCTCACTCTGCTGAGGCAGCGGGTCCTGGCGATTTCATCCATTGGTGTCAGGGGACAGCTCATAATTTTTTGTGCTGTGCTCATCATCCTCTGTAATGCCTTTCTGTCTGCGGCTGTCAAGCCAGCATACCATACCGTAACACAATATGTAAGGATACTTTCTATCATAGACCAATAGAAATTATGTGGTATATACCTTGCACAAATAATTATAAATAATTCAGAGACAAGAAGAAAACCATAAATGAAAAAGGTTTTGGTGTAAGTAAAGACAAATGTAGTAGTAATTTATTACACCTCTGATAACAGAAAATACATATTTCATAATATGCATGTTAGCATGTTAACAGGAATTCTTAAATGTCAGTTCAATTATGAAACGCTTGAGCCCCTTCTCAATAACTTTAACCACTTGAGATTTAAATACATTCTTCTTTTCTATGAAACTTGTAAAAAGGTGGACCCCTCCTCCACACCCAAAATAATGTGCTTTGCTAGCTAAAAATATGGTGCCCTTTCTTGCCAATAAACTTGAAAGTGCATTATGGAAAGCTTCGTAGTAATTAGGATTATAAATAGTTTCTGATGTAAGTATAAGATCATATTTTACTACAGGTTTGGTGTTATTTAAAATAAAACGACTAAATTCTGACCATTCCCCAGAAAAAAATTTGCATTTAGGCAGAAAATCTTGGGTGAAGTCTTTTTTCCTAGATTGATTTAGGTGAAGCTCGGTATCTTCCTCACCACTGTCATCTTGAGGACAAAAATTCGCCAGTATGTTCGGCATGGTGATTTCTTCAATTACTGAACTGTTATAATCTTGAAAATGAACTTCTTTGGCATTTCCTTTTAGTGCAACTATTCCTAACAGTCCAACTCCACACCCAAGGTCCAAAACTGACTTCTGTGCAAACTGAATATCAGTTTCTGATAAATAATCCAGGAGATCAAAAGTGCATTCCCAAATCTTTAAACCTCCTTCATAGACACCTGTAATTAGGTCAGATTGAGAAGAAATGCTAGACATGTTTTCTTTGACAGAGTTCCCTGGGAGTGCAGTTGCTACCACATAAATATTTACATGGTGAATGCCTGGTAAAGTTGCAATAGTTTTGCTCTCAAGGACTTTACTGACATCTTTAGGAATATCATGCACCTTGGCAGATTTGGGACAGGATTGTTTCCTCGACAAACTTGTATCAGGATTTGCATTCAAAGTACTGTGGTCTGATATATTAGCAGTGGTTCCAGATAAATAGCAATTTAATTTATTTTCTTCTGAGGTAATGTTATTGCTGTTTTCCTGATTATTCAATAGGACCATTTCCTGCTGTAGCTTTTCATTCTCAGCAGTATCTGTTCTGTTTTCTGCTATTTTGTCTACAGAGAAGTTGAATTGAAATTCCATTGTCTTGAGAAATAAACAGAAAAAAAAATTGGTCTTTATTAATATGCAAACACATACTGATTTTGGCTGTACTTAAAAATAGATGTACAAAACTTATTTTTAAAGTGACATTAACTTCTACAGTTATAGTTTCTTATAACTTTCAAATATCCTTATAAATGTATACAGTATATATGTGTCTTAACAATACTCATACAGTTGTAGAAAGTTAGCCTCTCCTAGAAGAATGAAATATTTTAGAAAATATTAAAAAGACAGAATATTATATTTTCCTGGATGAGAAAAGGAGAAGCATGTTTTTAAAGACAAAACAGCTCCCTGCCCCCTCTGCTTCAGCTCCAGGGTGATGGGATTAAGACATGGTCCTCGACATGACAGGATTAGCCCTCTACCCATCTCACCACATGGCACCTTGGGACATCATCCAGCAAGATTTAACCAAGCCTGGGACTCAAGACAACTTACAAAGTTACCCCTGCATGGCCCCATGGGAGTCTGACAACCAACCAGGATACATTTCTTGCCACAGGAAACAGGCAACAAGTTGAAAGCCCAACAGAGGGTATAAATCTCTCTCCCTCTCTCACGTGCTCACTCCATGTGGTCCTGTTCCACCATTAAACCATCCTTCCAAGCAATATCCTGTGTCTTTCTTCCCACTTGGAACTGAACCCAGGTGGACATTTCTTCCAACACAGTAAATGCTACCCCATCCTGTGGTTTATCTGGTTATGCCAGGGGTCTTCAAACTTGATAGCTTTAAGACTTGTGGACTTCAACTCCCAGAATTCCTCCTCCAGTCATGTTAGCTCAGGAATTCTGGGAGTTGAAGCCCACAAGTCTTAAACTTGCCAAGTCTGAAGACCCTTGGGTTATGCCTTTGTGTGTTGAAAGGAATTCCAGAGAGACAGCAATCTTCGTTGTCCAGGAAAAAAGATACGCCAGATTTGAGGCAGGATTAATTTGTCCCCAAATCTAATTCAGTTTCAAAAATCTTTTTCCCAGCGTTTCCACGGGAAAAAAGGAATACAGCATAACCAAATCTGACACACCAAGTACTTTCCTGCCAAGTACTACCTTAATTATGCAACTCCCCCACTACACACACCCCACATAGACACTCCCCTCCCCCTTCCAGGAGCAGCCTAATTACCACACAATACAGGGTCCTTTCCCCCCAACCTCGTGAATGGTGGCGTTGGCAGACTCAGAAGACTTAAGCCTCTCACGGGAGGAGGACGCCTCTAGCCCACGGCAGGGCAGCCCATCGACTTAGCGGAGAGGCAGGCCGGCGGGTGAACAACCGAAAGCCCACGGGGCCCAGGCGGGGGTCTCGCTTTCCAAAGGCTTTCCAGAGCAGCTCCGGCGCAGGACTAGCCCGCCCTCGAGCTGGCTCTATGATCGCCGCGGTGTTTGATGGGAATCGCGCTGAGCGGAGGAGGAGGAGGGCCTTCGCTTTTGGCGGCAGATACGGAGTGAGCGCCATGGCTCGGGCCGAGCCTGAGGAGGTGTCGCTGTTGTCCGAGGTGGAGGGCTGGGATCCAGAGGCGTGCCGTCGCCAGCTTTCCGCCGCTCTGCCGCGCCTTGTCATATCCTTCTCAATTGCAATAGCCGAGGCGCGGGGGCAGTTGGGAATGGGAAAAGGAAAGGTGCCCCCCATCCCCTTCCTTTAGTTTATCGTACGGGTATCCCTCTGCCGGTGTTTGTGATGAATGGTCAGTGGTTTCCTCGGCCCTTGCAAGCCTCGCAGCCGGCTGAGGGGATGGCTAGAAAGGAAGCGCTCCAAGTGTGGGAAATGAGAACGGCCCGTAGGAAACGCAGGTAAAGCTCAGCCGTTTCTCAAACGCAGCCGCCTGATCATTAAATATATTTCTTCAGTTTATTTGTTTTTCGTTCCCTTTCCACAGACAGCGGCTTACAATTGCTAACGTGAAATTCAAACGTTGGATAGCAGTAAATAATAACAAATCAGTGGAAGCTCCCTTTCGGAGATCTGATTTTTCTGAGCCCCCCATTCGCTTGAAGAGCCTCCATGGATGGAGGAGGCGCTTGTCATAGCTTTCTGCCTGGAGGGAACCAAAAGAGATTGAAACGACCTCACTGAACAGGAATGAAAGAATGAAGCAGAAGACTGAAGCGATACTATACTGTGTACATGGAGGGAAACAAGCGGAGCAAGAGACTGATGTCTGCTTCTCCCCATCTCTCTTGTAGTGTTGGCACTAGTTCCTAAACTCCTGCTTCATTCTTAATTGCCTTGCTTATTTGCCCCTCCTGTTCATTTGCTCACTTTCAACAATGCCTACTATTAATATATTTTTAGGGAATGCAAGATGTCTCTCTAGTTTAAACATACAATGATATAGAAAAGACGTATCTTTTTTTAAAGGTACATGCAGTATAGTAGAAAAACTTACAGCTTTATTTACAGCATTATCATTGAATTTCTTTTTTATTTTTAAGTGATCATGTTTATATTTATAAATTTTAAATTCCTGTTTTTGTTTGCTTTCTGCCTTGAGTAGAAGGGTATATAAATCAAATAGGTAAACATTTTAATCCTCCAGAGTCCTTCATAAAGCTAGTTGTAAATGCACACATCTTAAATATACAAAAAGTTTAACATTTAACTATATTTAACTGACATTTTCACTATATTAAGATAGAAACAAAATAAATGCAATAGTATTATGTTTCATGACCAGTAAGTAGTGCTTATTGTGACCAATTTTTTTAGCCGCAGAATAGAATTTGGAAGCAATATTTTATTAGAGCATGGTTCTTATTTCAGTGCATTAATGTTGAAGTTACTGCTGAAGTCTATTTGTCTCTTTTGGCCCTTATGTTTTTGTTTGGTACTATAATTGTTAAATGCAAAGATGTAAAATGTTACACTTGGGAGTGGTTCAGAAACAGCAGCTAATTAGATAATATAGCCCCATTCTAATCAACTGAGATCAAATCTAATCTGTTTTATATAGTTGTAATCATACTGATCTTTTACCAGTTTTCAAATGTAATTCACAATGCTGTTTTTGATTTGTAAAACCTTAAAACAACTGGGAAAAGTATCCTAAATATCACCTTCTGATTCAAGGATCTGCTTGGATATTGGGATTGGTTCTCTAAGATGTACAGTATTCCTACACTTCCTATCCCCCTTGATAGGAAGTAAAGAAGCTAATGATATATTGTCCTTAAAATAATTATCCAGGGAGTTTGCCCATCGTTATAACCTAAATTAAAAAGGGAAATAAAACAAGTCAAAACAAACAATTGAAAATCAAAAAGAAATCCTATACATTATTTTAAGATGAACAGCCAAAATGCAAATATGCTAGGGTAATTAGAAAAACATTGATGGTGGCCTGTGGGCTTGATGCATCACATGCAAGCCACCCCCACCCCAGCTCTGCAAAGGTAAAAAAACGTCACAATATATCCCGTGACATCAATATGACACAGCAAGTTTGACACATGAGATTTGGAGGAACCAAATACTTTTACCACTGTTTAAACTACCAGCAAATATATAGTTTTATTTTTCAGTTGGTTGCAATGACAAATTCTGTCTGATTTTAAATCAAAACTGATTCCTCTTGAGGCCCAGAGGATCCTGGAGTTTCAGTTCTTTGGGTTGAGATACATCCTATGCTCTGCAAGCCACAGACATTTTTATTTGGAAGTAGTAATCTCAATTGGTGTAGCCAGTGTAGCTTAAACTACTGTTGTTTAGTTGAAAGCAGAACCATTAGTATATATTGTGAATTAAATTAGCGTGCTCAGATGTTGATAAAGCTCAACTTTATTTTAAGATATGAATATGCTATTTTTCTTAATATTTGTACTCTTTATATCAGGCAACTGACAGTGGGATTCAGCATATATGTAAGTAGTTTCTGTATAGACTTTTAAAGTATGCTTAATTCCTTTATTGTTTGTAATTATTAAATTCTATGAATATGCACGAAACAGATTTATTTTGAACCCAGATCAAATCATTGTGGACTGGAGGTTCTGCAAAATTGTCTCAGGTCAGCCACAATTCATCATAACATTTGGGTGGTTCCAAGCTATGGATGACACAAAGTCTGGGCAAGGCAAGCAGACCAAAGCTGGTGCTTTTCTTTCGTATGTCCTAGGAGGTACCGTATATGCCGGCGTATAAGACGACCTGGCGTATAAGACGACCCCCCAACATTTCCACTCAAAATATAGTTTGTTATATACTCGCCCCTCTTCCGCACGCCTTCCACTTTTGCACTTTTTTTTTTTGAGGCACTTTTGTCTACCGTGGAAAGCGAATCCCGTGAAGCTGAAAGGAGCAGCCAGCCTTCTCCCAGCTCCCAAGGAAAGCGAGGCTCGCACCGCCCGGGCTCCGCTGAAGTATCCGGCTGGGGCTGTCAGGAGTTGTTACCGCTAGCGCGGCTCCGCGCGGCTCCAGTCCGCGTTGCCTCGGGAAGGAAAGGCAAAAGGAAGAGCCGGCGGCGCTTTGCAATGGCAGCAGCGGCTCCTGGTTTTGCCTTTCCCTTCCCGAGGCAACACGGGACTGGAGCCGTGGAGCGCGCCAGCGGTAACAACTCCTGACAGCCCCAGCCGGATACCTCAGCGGAGCTCGGGCGGTGCGAGCCTCGTTTCCTTGGGAGCTGGAGAAGGCTGGCTGCTCTTTCGGCTTCACGGGATTCGTTTCCACGATGCGCAAAAGTGCCTCAGCCGCGGGCAGCCGCAGTGCTTCCCAATTACTATTTGCGGCGTATAAGGCGACCCGGCATATAAGACGACCCCCAATTGGAGGCATCTTTTTCAGGGCAAAAAAGTCGTCTTATACGCCGGGAAATACGGTATATCTCACCTGCCAGCTGTTCTGTGGATGTTGTTACATTTATGTCAGCAAGATCTTTTCTGGAATCACCCTGCTTATAGAAATTCAGAATTTCTCAAATGAACATCTAAATATGAGTGCTTTAGAGCCACCAACCAAGCCAAATTATCCTGTCAACCATCTTTTGCTTCCTTCAGTCAATGATACCAAAGAAACTGTATTAATCCTAGCTTGTTAGATCTTCATAGTTAAATGATTCAGAAAAAATGCAAGATTTTTCAGTAAACATGCTATATGGGAATTCAAAATGAAGGCAGCAAAGTATTCAATAAAGGAGAATATTTGTACCGTATTTGCCGGCGTATAAGACGACTTTTTTGCCCTGAAAAACATGCCTCCAAGTGGGGGGGTCGTCTTATACGCCGGGAGGACTCCGACTCCCACTTCGAGCTTGAGTTGCAGCCGGGAGGGAGGCTGGGGGGAGCGGTGTGTGTGTGTGTGTGTGTGTGTGTGTGGCGGGTGTCACTCGCCACGCGCTGCGCAACCTTTCCCCTCTTCCTTCCTTAGCGGTGTGGGAGGAGAGGATTCAAGATCCTCACGTGCGGCGTACTTTTCTTTTTCTTTTTTTCTTTTTGCACGCAGGTTTTGCATGCGGGCGGCTATAGGTTAAGGATGGGGAGCCCCGGGTGGGTTATCAGGTTTTACGGTGCTTCCAACATGTGCGAACGGTGGGAGAGCGGAGAAGAGAGCGAGCGCGCCCGCTGTGTGAAATCCTGCCGTCAAAGCAACACTGGGGAGGCAGGGTATAAATTTACCAGGTTAATGTAGCAATGGTGATTAATGCCCAGAACATTGTTTGCGGGTATTGTGGTGTGTGTGTGTGTGTGTGGTGGTGGTGAGGAGAGGTTGTCCTTTGAATGCGGAAAAGTAGGTGTGACCTTGTGTAGGAAAATAAAGAGATCCTTTTTAGCGTGTTTGGCTTCTTTGCCTCCCCTCGTTCGCTTTGACGTGGAGATAATGGCCTTCGGGCGGGAGGGGAAGAAAACGGTAGCTGGATCATTTCAAATTTCACTTACTCTCCTGCCTCACTTCAATATGTCTGAGCGACTCCAGATACTGGAAGACTTTTTGAATGAAAGTGTTACCTCCATATTTTTTTTTAAAGAGGGCCACTTGGGGAAAAAAAAAGATTCTAAGGAATTCCTTGTTTCTTGATTAAAGAGAAGGCATTGAATATACTGTTCCTTGGCAGCCTTTTCAGTGTCCGGGTTTTTGGTGTGTGTGTGTGTGTGTGAGAGAGAGAGAGAGAGAGAGAGAGATCAGCTGTATTGAGAAGAGAACGTTTCCTGTGTTCTCATTTTATTTACAACATATTTTACGCTTAATGGTAAGCAATGAAAAATATTTTTAAAACTCATTTCTAAACTCCATAGCTATTTGCATATTCTTGGTTCAAAATTGGATTAGCTCATTTCAAAATTGTCCAAAGCAGAAAAGTGCGTCAAAAAAAAAAAAAAAGTGCAAAAGTGGAAGGTGTGTGGAAGAGGGGTAGTCTTATACGGCAGTATATAACAAACTCTATATTTTGAGTGGAAATGTTGGGGGGTCGTCTTATACGCCCAGTCGTCTTATACGCCGGCAAATACGGTAGCTCAGGGTTGAAATGTGCGGTCCTTGATGTTCTCCGAGCTTGATTGTTTTTTTGCATATATTTCATTAGCCAAAGTAGATAACATCAGTACTAGTCATGCCTTGTTTGAGTAATGCAGCGTCTGCAGGAAAACAAGTTCAGAGAGACCAAGGACCCCTCAGAAAAGTATTCTCTGGCAGTACATTAGTTATATTTACCGTATGGGGACAGGACAAATTCTAAATATAACTTCAAATTCTAAGCATCATAAAATGGTTATGGTTAGAATGCTGCTTAATACATGAAGAATATTACCGGTACTTATTTCTTATACAATTACAGCTCCATACTGCAGTATTTCTGGTTTCTGAAAAGATGTTACTTTTTTGCAAGATCAGAATGCTAAGAATTGCAGTCTTTTATCATTCTCATTATTTTATCACTCTCATTATTTTGGCTCCCTCGCCTATACATTATTTTCTTTTTCTGGAAACTTACCTTAGGCAGCAATAAACTTCACAAAATTTTTCTCAGAGTTGAATTTTCAAATGGAGGAGTTTCTACGCCTATACCATGCTATTCATGTTATTCATGCTGAGCCTGTTCATTTTTCTTATGGGGGTAATCTATGGAATCACAACTACAGTTTCTATCATTTGGACCAAGAAGGGAGTCTTTCTTGCAACATTCATACAAACTCTGCTCTGAAATACAAAAGACTTTTGAGCACATTCTGGGTCAGTGTAAGTAGGGGAAGGACTGCCCTGAGAAAAAAGGGGAGGAAAATACATTACTGTGTAACAGAGGTGTATACAGGCAATAGTAAATTTTTGCCCCAAGTATGAAACATACTCCTTTAAAAAAACACGTTGGAAAAAAAGACCAAACAGAAACATTTATAATTAAATATATACAAAACTATACATAAAAAGTGCTTAAAAATGAAAAGAATGCAACAGAAAAAAGAAAGTATCACTAGCGATTAACAAAACATTTAAACGATAGCAACAATAAAGCAGATCTGTCCTAAAATGCAGTGATTTTTACAATATTTATAGTAAATAATGATACTGATTTAATAGGAAATAAGTAGGTTATTCTCTCTTCCAGCCTGTCATGCCATCCAATTAAACGCAAAATTAAACTGGAAATATTAGTAATAATATTAGTTAAAATCTGTTTAGTATTTCCATATTTGTGGTTAAAAGCTGTAAAATGTCACATTGAGACTGTTCACTGGGATATAAGCCTTGGATTTATGATTTATTACATTTATTTATTTACAGATATCTTAAGGATTCTGACACAGAGATTTCTACCTCACATAAAACTTTCAGAATTGGAGAAAGGTTTTTTCTCAAAAATATTCCCAAAGGTATGATATTGTATATTATGAGCTGAAAAGTGTGAATTAGTAACTATTATGTGTATGTGTGCATACTCACACGCCTTTCATTCCATCTTGCTTTCCTGGATAAGTTACTGAAGTTTTCTTGGCAAGATTTTTCAGAAGTGGTTTGCCATTGCCTCCTTCGTAGGGCTGAGAGAAAATGATAGCTCAAAGTCACCCATCTAGCTTTGGGCTTAAGGCAGGATTAGAATTCACAGTTTCCTTGTTTCTAGCCTGGTGCATTAGTTACTACAAACTGGCTCTAATAACTCCTGGCTATGCTGATAGTCCTCCACTTACAATCTTTCATTTAGATCAGTGAGTTTGTCCTCCCTACTTTTTTTCTGTTTTCTTTATTGAAGAAATCTGGGCTTCTGGTCAGTACAGGTCGGGAGTGGATTAAGCAAGGGAAAACTTCTGAGGAGCTCTTGCCTATATAGGCAAGTGGCTGGTTTCTTCAAAACCTAGCAAGAGCCAGGAAAGGTTTGCAGTCTCCCTTTGGCCAGCAAGTCAAGGCAGAGGCGCCTAGCCCACTAGTGCGGCTTCATTGCCTAAGCATGGAGGGTTGTTTAGAAGCCTCTCGGGCATTGGGATGCAATGCTAGGCACTAACCTAGTTGGTTTCCTCCCCCTACTGGGCTGTTTTTGGCTTTGTAAACTTATTGTTGCTTGTCTTCCTTTATGGACTCAGCTGGGTCTGGGCCTCCCAGGGCCGTCTCCACTCATGAGGTGCCCATGCTCATTTAAAGACCCCATGTGTTCATTTAACTTCAGCATCAGAGACAGCAAGAAGCGAGGGCTGTTAAGCGAGGTTGTCACGACTTGTGGCAGAAATGGGCAGGCTCCATTATGGTCACAGATGGATCGTGTATGCTTCTTTAGGAAGGAAGACTATGTAAATATCTATATAACTAAGCACAATATCAAAAGTTATTGAGGATCAACCAAATGTACTTAAGCTAAGAATTGACTGGAATCTAAACAGGCTACAATGATTCAAATGCAGCTGGAGTTTAGTTTTGTTTTTGCCAGCTGTTCCCCCTATGGCCTCATTCTCTGCCCAGTTGGGTGTGAAATTTGGAGCTTCTATTCTAGTGCTGTACTATTGCACTGCAAGAAAAAGGATAAGACTCTTGTCCCCTGATGTTCATGCTTCATTTCTTTCTAGGATATCTTAATTCAGTGCCTGCTAATATGAAGGAGGGTGGATTTTTTTGTGAGTGTCCTGGCTGATAACCATTGCAGACCTTGAATTTCTCTTGTATTTATTAAATGCTATCAAGGGTAGTAAATGTCATTCCATTTTATAACAAATCACAGTGTTTTGTTTGCATCTAATTTATTGCTTTCAGTTAATATTGTTTCAATTGTGATTGTTTTTGTTCAAGCAGACCATAGAATTGTTTGACCTTTTATTATATGAAATATCCGCTGAAGCCACAAGATTAACAAACAAGAATGTACAGTTAAACATGACATTGAGAAACCATCTTCAGGTAAATCTAGCTCGAAGAATTGTCCGTATCTTGTTTTTCTATTATTCTAAGATTTGGGGGCTAATTTATACCAACTACAAAAAGTAAATCCATTGAAAATGTGTGAGCAGTTGCTGTTTTTGTCCTGTTGCATATAATGTATGTGTGGCTGTGATTTCAGAAAAAGAAAATTAATTGCAACTGCTACTTTTTTTCTGGGTTGCTGGATTTTTCAGATGAATGTTTTTCTGCCCAATGCAGCTAAATTGTTAAGACAGACTTATTAATGCAGATTGAACCCACCACCGAGCTAATAAAAATTATTTTTTCATATGTATTCTCAAGGTTAAGCGTTCTATTTTCAAAGAAACAAACAACTAATTTGATCTTTGTTTAGTATATGGCATATGCTAGATGATCTTTGTAGAATGGCTAAATGCAAAGATATATATTTTAAAGCATTAAAACATTGATGCCCAAAGTATTTAGTTTTTTTTTCTCTTCTTTGAAGTCAAAATTTAACAGTAAAAAAATAATTTTTAAGACATCAGATTTCTGCTGCAGTTTTCTTTTCAACATTTATTATTTTATTAATAATATTTTTTTCTTAACAGGCCCTGATACATATGTTAGAAGTATTAACAGATTGTGTGCAACACATTTGTAGTAGACAGGAGATGGTACCCTTGGAACATGTCTATAGCCTTCCCTCTTCTGTTCTTCATGTAATCAAGAATACATTTCTACACTGCAAGGTTAGTGAGGCTATGTTTTGAAAATGAGCTCTATACACTAATGTTCTTGTATTATACCTTAATTTATATTTCATTGAAGTTTCATGATAAATTACACTTAAAATGTAATGACAAGAATGAAGATACTAATCTGCAGTAATCTTAATTTCACTTTTGTCAACAGAAGCAAAAGCATGCATCAAAGCACAACTGAAATCAATTATTTTAAAAATTCAATTACTACCTTTCAAAACCAATTTTAGCATATATCTTTAGTTTTCACTTTGTGCTTTAGATGGGATTATTTTTTTTAACCATGTATGATTACAATAATAAAAATGATTCTTTCATATAATCTGTTCCCATTAACTTTGTAACCTCAGTTCTTAAAAATTAAAGATTACTTTAGTGTTAATTTGCTTCACCAGTTTTGTATCTGTCAGAAGGTGCAAACCATTTTAAATTTAATGTAAACCATTTTTAATTCAAAGAAAGTTTTTCTGACCTTGCTGAAAGTATTCTAATCTTAAATGTATCAATTCAAAGTGTTTTTATATTGCTAAGGAAGTATTTCATTTTACTATAAAATAACATATAATCCCCCAATATGTGCTTGTGTGCTTGAAATCAGTACAGCATTGAGAAATTTGGTGTGTAATTTAATTCAATATTGTGCACATTGATATCTTCTTAAAAAATTCTTCCAAACACTCATGTTTAACAGCTACAGATAATATGAAGGATAAAATTATCTGGATTATTAATTATTGAATAAATGCTTCCAAGTTCTTGGATCATCTCAACTGCTAATCTAATAATCTAATAATTTTATCTTTGAATTTCTGTTTTGCTACAGAGCAGTGAATCTTTATATGCAGAGTGTCTCCACATGGTTTCTGATTTACTACAGTCTTTGTTTAAGGGGACCTATAGTTTACAAAAACAGCTTATGCTGCTGCTGGATATTTTGTCTATAAATTCCTGTGCTACTGAAGACAGCATAAGAATTATGGCATCAGGTGTGTATTTTTAAACAGATCTCACTTTATTGATACATGGCACTAAATGTCCAAATGTACGTCTCTTTGATGAACATTGTTAAAGAAATGTAATTTCATGAAAGTAATAGAAAGTCTTCATTGACTATATATTCTACATAGCCATCTATTGTATTCAATACTGGTTTTTTTCTTGCATTAATTTTTTATATTTATTTCCTCTACAGTGATTCACACTATGCTGGAGATCTGTTCTGCTATTTCCAGCATAGATCATGCACTGCATGCAAACACATGGAAGTTTATAATCAGGTAATTTTAAGCTATCACTTTTCTTAATTATACAATCGAAAATTTGGAAGGGGTTTGGATAGGGTTTCCATCCTACATTCTGTATCTTGCAGTAGCACCGCAGGAACATTGGGAGTATAGCAAAAGATGCAGACCTATCTTCTGTCTTCATTGTTTTACTGCAACTGGTGTACAGAACCTTGATTTTCCCAAGCAGAAGAGCTACTACGTCTTCAAGACTTTGATAGACCTCCATGAATTTATCTAATACCCTTTAAAACCATCTAAGTTCGTGGGTACTTCCACATCCTGTGGTAATTAATTCCACAGATACATTCTTTTGTTTGTTCTAAATCTCTTCCATAGTTAGCAATCTAAATTTGACTTCCAGGACCTGCTGACTAAATATAAGGTTCTTCAGTGTTCTTATGATTGATATAGAACAGAGGTATCAAACTCAGTTTCATTGAGTGCCGCATCAGGGCTGTGGTTGACCTTCATAGGGGGTGTTTAGGTGGATGTGACCAACTGGGTGGGTGTGGTCAGCTTGACACCACTCACTGGGCGTGGCTAACTGGGCGTGGCCAGCTTTCCACCACTCCTCAAACTGCTGGCATGTTTCTTCTTCCCATTGGATAGACCGGGCCATTGGGTGGGCCAGGACAAAGCCACACGGGCTGGCCCCTTACATTTTCCAGGACAGCCCTGCAGGCCAGATCCGACCACATCGCAGGCTGAATCTTGCCCATAGGCCTTGTGTTTGACACCCCTGATATAGAATATAGAATAATACAGTTGCAAGAAAACTTTCTATGCAGATATACAGATAATCAGAGTTGGAAGGGACTTTGTAGGTCATCTAGTCCAAACCCCGCCCAAGCGGGAGACCCTACACCATTTCTGACAAATGGCAGTCCAATCTCTTCTTGAAAGTCTCAAGTGATGGTGCTCCCACAACTTCCGAGGGCTAAGCTGTTCCATTGGTTGATTGTTCTCACTGTCAGAAAGTTTCTCCTTATTTCCAGGTTAAATCTCTCCTTGTTCAGTTTCCATCCATTATTCTGGCCTACAGGCGCTTTAGAAAATACGTGTTTCTCACAAAATAAGGCCGGGCCTTATTTTTTTACCAAAAAACAGCTAGGCCATCTTTCGGGTGACTAATTCCCTGCATCCTCGGGTGGGCGGCGCACAGCTTGATGTTCGGAGTTCGCACGTGCTTTCTCTCCTTGCTGCCACGCATTTGGCGCAGCCACGTGTGGCCAGTCAGGGCTCCTCCTACGAGCCCTGAGGAGACACTTGCTCAGGCGCTCCTGTCGCCGTGCCTCGAAGGTAAAGCAAATTTTTTAAAACGACACCTACTACAACAGCCTCTGCCCGAGGGCACCCACGTGGGAGGCAAGTCCGGGCAGCGCAGGATTGGCCCACCTCGGAGAAGCGCCCAGCGCAATCCTGCCTGGCGCCGGGCAGAGCGCGAAGAGCTCAAGCTTGGGGCGCCCAGAGCAGCTGACAGATGGGCCTTCCTTCCCAGCGGCAGAGCTCTCACCAAGGCAGTGAGCGCCTCCCGCCGGGCCCTCCGCTCATCCCACCAGGGCCGCGCCGGAGCCGTGTGGGCTGGGCAGAGCCGGGAAAGCGAGCTGAGTGAGGCGCTTGCTGCCTTGGTGAGAGCTCTGCTGCCGGGAAGGAGGGCCCGCCTGTCAGCTGCGCTGGGCGCCCCAGGCGAGCTCTTCGCGCTCCGCCTGGGGCGCCCAGCACAGCTGACAGGAGGGCCCTCCTTCCCGGCGGCAGAGCTCTCACCAAGGCAGCGAGCGCCCCGCCGGGCCCTCTGCTCATCCGCGAGGGCCGCACCAGAGCCGTGCGGGCTGGGCAGAGCCAGGAAAGTGAGCTGCGGGCGAGGCGCCGCTGCCTTGGTGAGAGCTCTGCTGCCGGGAAGGAGGGCCTGCCTGTCAGCTGCGCTGGGCGCCCCAGGCGGAGCTCTCGCTCTCTGCCCGGCACCAAGCAGGGATGCCATCTGGGCGCTCCTGAGGTGGGCCGATCCTGCGCTGCGGCGCCGGAGATTCGCCTCCCCACGTGGCTGGGCTGCCCTCTCGGGCAGGGGAGTCTTTGTCGACCAGTAGTAGGGCATCATTTTTAAAAGAATTGGCTTTGCCTTCAAGGTGAAGGGAAGACAGTGACAGGAGCGCCTGCAGCCAAGTGTCTCCTCAGGGCCCGGTTGCAGGGAGGAGTCCTGGCTGGCCGCATGTGGCTGCGCCAAATGCCACGGCATTGCTCTAATGCCGCGGCAGCAAGGGAGAAGGGAAAGCAACGGTGGCGAATGTCTCCCGGCATGAAGTGCCCCACCAACGCAGGCAGCACCATATCCGGGCATGCAACAAAAGTACTTCCTAACGGCAAGCCCCCCCGCCATTCCCCCCATTTTGCATGTTTAATATGGGCCTTAATTTGGGGGAGGGGCTTAATTTGATTTTATGCCAATAAAACATGGTGGGGCTTCCTATTGGTGGAGGCCGTATTGTTGGAGAAACACGGTAGCTTGACCCCTTCCTCCCTGTGGCAGCCCCTCAAATATTGGAAGACTGCTATCATGTCTCCCCTATTCCTTCTCTTCACTAGACTAGCCATATCCAGTTCCTGTAACCGTTCTTCATATACTTTAGTCTCCAGCCCCCTAATCATCCTGGTTGCTCTTCTCTGTACTTTTTCTAGAGCCTCAACATCTCTTTTATAGTGTGGTGACCAAAAGTGGATGCTGTACTCTAGGTATGATCTTAGTTAGGCCTTATAGAGTGCTATTAGTACCTCACTTGATCTTGATTGTATCCCTCTATTAATGCAATTTAGGATTGCATTAGCTTTTTTGGCGGCGGCTGAACACTGCTGGCTCATATTTAGCTGGTTGTCCACTAAGACTCCAAGATCTCTCTCACAGTTACTACTATTGAGCCTGGTTTCACCCAGTCTATATGTGTACTTTTGTTTTTTCTGGCCTAAGTGTAGGACTTTACTTTTCCCTATACTGAATTTCATTTTATTAGATATGGCCCAGTGTTCTAGTCTGTCAAGATCTATCTGGATCTTGAGCCTATCTTCTTGGGTATTAGTCCAACCCTTTCTAGTCCAACCCTTTGTTTGAGCAGAGGACCCGACACCATATTTGGGCAGGAGCAGTGCCCATTTTGTAGTAAATATGTACAGACACATCATCCACTTCTGACTGCTGGTAAGATCATGGCTTGTTCTTTTAGGGTAATTATTCAGCATTCTCTGAATATCTGATTTTCTTGTTTGATTAATCTTCAGAGCCCATAGGGATGCTTTTTGAAAACATCAAAACTATACCAAAAGTTCTTGACTTTAGTCAGCATTGGTTTGGACTTATGATCCCAAAAGAACACTACGTAGTATGTCCATTTTGTCAAGCTTGCCCCAAGCAGGTTGTAACTCCATGACGTCAGACATATCTGAGAGCAGCTACAATGAACTTTGGGTGGAAATCACATCTATCTAATCACATCTATATAAGCCCTCCCAATTTGTAGAATGTGAGTCCCATTTCTGGATGCCACAGTTTGATCAGTGTTTACCAGATGCTACTTGTATTCATCTACTCAGGACCATTGTTGCTTCAACATCTGGTAGATCACTCAACATGAATCTGTGAAGCTGGGTCATTTTGTCACAAATGTAAGCCAGAAGTACAGGAAGAAGAAAAAAGAAATCTAAGATCTTTTTTCAACTCCTCTTATGTTGTCTGCATCAATAGTGACAGATGCTGATCTTCCCCATAGATACTAGTTGCCATACCCACACTTGTTCATTGTTAGAAAGAATGATGCCAAATCAGATGATCATTTAAGAACTGATGAATATTTGTCTTTGCCAGGCAGATCCTCAAGCACAAATCCTTAATAAAGGACAGTTTGAAACATTCAGATATCTTTAGTGGACTTTGTGAGGACATCTTGTTTTCTTTCCAATCTTGCTTGCAGCTGGCTGAACACATGAAACTCTCTGGAACGCAGGTGAATAGATTATAACACAACTTCCTTAAACTGATGCTCCCAGATATCTTGGGAGGAAAAGTATCAAGTCCTAACTAGTGTGGCTCAGAGCCTTAATTTGGTGCTTTAAAACAGTGGTGTAGCAGAGACTTCATAGAAAAAATGATGTGGTTTTCTTAAATCAAGCATGCTATATCCTGGCATACAAATTATAATTTTTTTCAGACTAGCCATAAAATGCCTGACATAGAATGGAAGCTAAGATGTTGTTAAAAATAAGCCTGTTTTCAAAATTCTTAAGCACTTGTATCAGATTATTAAATTTACATAACTAAAAGTGGCACATTAGAAGCTGTACCACAATTTTTATAATATAATTAAGTGTTTCCCTCACTTCTTCTGATCATGTTAAATTATCACATGCACATGAGCGATTAGAAGACCTATGTTGCTGCAGTTTCTATCCTGAATTGACTTGTCCAGGGGAATGGGAATGAGATAACCTGAATTTAGATAATTTTTCTAGGACGTTGTTAGTGCTGTACATTTCAGATATTCTATTTTTGTTTTTTTGAATAGGAGATTATTGATTACAAGATATTCCAGAGAACGATAAAACTGTGTAGATTCTTTGCCAATTCTCTAATGCACTACATCAAGGTAAGAGTTGTAATTGGCTTCAATTTTATTAATATTAATTTAGCATTCTTACTAATGGTGGTGCCATGCACTTTTTATCCAAAGCTACAAATGAACATGTCTAAACTTTGTTCTATTCTTTTTCTCTCAATCTTCCATTTGGATACTAATGGTAGTATTCTGTGTAGTGCTTCTAAATCAACAAAAATACTTCTTGATGGAAATATTCTAAACTATATTACAAATTAAATAACATTAAATTAAAGTGGCAAGTGTATTATTAACCCCTTTTCTAAACTTTAAAATGCTTCCAGGAGATCTTGCATATAATTTGGCCCCAACAGTGAATGCAATTCTGTCATTTATTAGAGATGTCAAACTACAATGACAGTGATGCACCAACAGGCTGCTCAATTACAGAAGAGAAAACTTCATTCGATTTCTGAATCTTTAATGTGTGAGTCTCTTCGTTGCCTTGCCCGAACTGTGTGTAACCCTCAAGATTGTGCAGGATAACAAAATTTAAAGTTCATAGTTTTAAATAAATGTATTTTTATAATTATTCATGTGACATATCCTGTCTTCTGCTACTAAAGCAACTAATTATTAAAATTAAAAGTAGAACATTAAATTAAAAGTACAAAAAATAAAAATTCTTATTAATCCATCAGTTAATTAAATAAAGCCCTGGCAAAAGAGAATGGGAGGGCAAAATAACTTCTGTGGTAATGTAGCCCATAACCTAGGAGCGATGCCAGGAGCAAGGCCCTGTCCTCTGCCCCAGAGAAAAGGACTCTGAGAGAAAGAATGGATAGTTCAGTATCCAGTTGGGTTTTTAAAAGTTAACACTAATATTCTAAACCATACTTGGAAAGCAATGAATCACCTGGGCAGATATTTCAATATAGGCCCCTTTGACTTTTCTATCTTGTGCTAGTTTATATCTAGCTGTACCATGTTCTGAGCCAGCTGAACTTTGCAGTACTTTTCCAGGCTGGCTCTTGGTAGCATACATTGCAACAGTTGAGATGGAGTGTGATTGGGTTGTCTATAAAATTTGCTAAATTTGAAGTAACATACTAGTTATAATTGCACAAATAGGTTTCTCATCACAGGTGCCAGCACAGCTAAGGTTTAAAGAGCATTTCTAGTCCATAGATTCTAGAGAGAGCACAACCCTATCCGGACTCATGGCCTCTGATTCCAGTTTCCTGTTGCTCAGCATCCCCTCTGATTGGTTTTTTAGTTTTTGGCATTTATATTTAACACTGTTTAACACTTGTTACTTTACAGGAGTTCACTTCATTCCTAGTAGATTCTTGCTTTCAGCTTCACCAGACATATCTTCAAATATACAGGTAAATGAAACATAGCTAATAACTATTTGATTTTACTGTAGAATGCTCCTCTATCCATGTTTTCTGAACTTGAATTTGGAACTAATTTGAAAGCCATTTTCCAGGTATGGTTTTCAAATTTGTAATTACAAAGCTGAAATTTTTGGCATTCAAGAAATGGGGCCCATAAACTAAAGCCCAGTGCGGAGTGTGCTTAATGAGTCTGTGATGGTGTTGCTATATAATTGATTATAATAAACAAAAGATAATTTCTTGCCTTCCTAAATCATACACCTTACATGTAACTAGCCATCATAGCCAGTGTGGAACATAAAAATATTAAATTATTTTCCTGTAAGCAAGATACTGTTTCAAGGGATCTCTAGTTCAGATAGCAACAACATCAACTCCAAACAAAAAACATTCCACTACTTCTTTGCTGTTCCTCAGATTTTAATTGTTAAATGAATGGGGGTATTAACAACCAGGAAAAAAAAACTTTGAATTTGGAGTGTTTGGGAAGCATTTTATCCTATTAGATAACAAGTAGAAAAGGATAGAGTAGAATTAAATTGAATTGAATTCTTAATTGGCCAGGTGCGATTGGACACACAAGGAATTTGTCTTGGTGCAAATGCTTTCAGTATACATAAAAGAAAAGATACATTTGTCAAGAGTCAAGAATCATCAGGTATAACACTTATAAGGATGCAATACATAGGATACGATCAGCAATCAAATCATACTAGGAAACAGTCAATATAAATCGTAAGGATACAAGCGACAAAGTTACAGTCATACAGTCACAGGTGGGAGGGGATGGGCGATAAGGAGTGATGAGAAGATTAATAGTAATACTAATGCAGACTTTGTAAATAGTTGAAAAACATAACAGCAAACACATTTGTTATTAGAAGAGAGAATGTTAGCTATCATGGGTTGGAAAGGGCCAAAATTTTGTATTATTCAGAACTGGAACAGAAATTAAAGTAGACTGAAGATAGAGTAGCACAAATATTTATTTATTTATTTATTTATTTATTTATTTATTTATTTATTTATTTATTTATTATGCCGTCCATCCACCCAATATTTATGTAGTGTATAATAATGTCCTGCATATTACTATTTCACATAAACAAATGCTTTTTAATCATATTTTTGTCTACCACCAGTTCTTGCTTAGCCAAAATTTAGGATCTATTTATTGCCCTCTGAAGGCAAATATTCTGATTGGATTTTACCCCATAGCAAGTCATGATGTATCTGTATTTAAATGAAAGCTTATAAGAGGAAATCCCAACGTGCAACCAAAATTAATCCTTAGTAAGACCACACCTGGAATACTATATCCAGTTTTGGTCACCATATTATAAAAAAGATGTTGAGACTTGGAAAAAAATCCAGAAGAGCAACTAGAGGCCTGGAGATTAAAACATATGAAGAACGGTTACAGGAACTGGGTATGTCTAGTCTGGAAAAGAGAAATACTAGGGGTGATATGATAGGGGTATGTCACAAAGAAAAGGGGGTCAAATTATTCTCCAAAGGACCAGAGGGCAGGACAAGAAACAATGGATGGAAACTAATCAAGGAGTGAAGTAACCTGGAATTAAGGAGAAACTTCCTAACAATAAGAACAATTAACCACTGGAACCGCTTGCCTTCAGAAGTTGTAGGTGCTTCATCACTGGATATTTTAAAGAAAAGACTGGAAAGCCATGTTTCTGAAATGGTATAGGGTCTTCTGCTTGAGCAGAGGGTTAGACTAGAAGACCTCCAAGGCCCCTTCCAGCTCTATTCTGATTGATGGATTGTATTCAGCATTACTTGAATACAACTTTTTAAAAATTTGATGCTTGACCTTTGGTACTAATGTTCAAGACAGTGAATTCCCTTCTGCTATTAGCAGAAGTCAATATTCGCAATGGTGGCAAATATCTAGCTCGGGTTTAGGATGAGATTCTTCCTCCAAGCTGTTGGTTTCTGAACATTTCACTACCAGGATAAGTAACATCTTCAGCAGACTTTAGGGGATGTCAGTATTCTGTTTATAAGGGCTTTAGATATGGGTGTGTCAAGTGAGGATCTTGTGATGGGTCAGCTGTGAATCATCAGTGAGTCTTGTGATGGGACTTGTGATAAGAGATTACAATCAGATCAGTTGCATTGTTTACAGTTGACTTTGTAGATTACATTGTTTCTTTCATTTGAATTTTGTCTTTGTTTCTGGATAATTCCTGGTGGAGTCTGGCTGGGTTTGCGGGCTATTGTTATTCCTAGGGGTTGGAGAAGTCTGGCTGTCATTTCTGACACCCCTTTTGTGTATGGTAGGGTTAGTTTTTGCATAGTGGTTGGCTGTGTGGTGTGTTGTGGATTGGGTGCTGTGTCAGAATATGAAGTTTTTGGATAGCCATTAGGGAGAAAGACGTCGAGCAGCTGTTCCTCTTCTGCTTTTTGCAGTATGGTGCTGCAGTGTGTCCTGGCCCTTATGAACCGGGTCTGGAAACAGCTTCTTTGGTGTGCGGTGAGATTGTTGCTTGCAAAGCTAAGGATCTGGTCTGTGTGTATGTGTTTGCTCTTAGATCTGGGTTTCTAGTTCTCTGTCGTCTAGTCTCCTTATGTCATCATCGAGGAATGGGAGTCTGTTGTCTGTTTCCTTTTCACGGGTGAATTTGAGCCAAGGGAGTATATTATTAAATAGGTGGTGTGTTTCTTCAATTTGGGAGCATCTGATGATGACAGAGGTGTCATCAACATAGCATGTCTGTTAGGAATGTAAGCTACCTAACAGCTATTTGGGTTGGAAATGTATAAACCAGGATAGACATTTTAATACTGTATCTTTAAGAAAATACTAAATCTGTAATTGGGTGTGGTTTCCCAAATGACCATAAGATGGAGCCAGAAACCTGGGTTGTCTTAGTCTTAGTCTCAGAAGTGAGTGAGTCTCTGTTTCCTTCTGTTGGAGAGTTTTGCCGTTCCTCCATTTTTCCTAATTGAATTTTTCCTGATTTTCTTGGATTTGATGTAAGTCTGTTACTGAACTGTTTTTAATACTGGAATTTGTTATTGGATTATCCCTGGATTGAAAACTGACTGATTTACCTGTGAGTGACTTTGGACTGTGTTTGAACTTTGCTTAAAAGTTTCTGGAAGTAAAAACCTACATTTACTGCACATTGTATCTGTGTGCTGTGTGTGTATTATTCAAACACTTCTCTCACTACGTCTCCCTGTATACGCTCATTCTCCTAACAGGGAATTACCTCAAAAATGTCCAGTATTTTGGTTGGATGGTGGGTAGAGCTATGGATTCGAGTCATTAAATGATTGTTTCTGCTATTAGGCCTGGTATGAGTGATCCATCAGGGTACCGTCTATTTAATTATAGATTTTCCCATTGAACTTGAAGTATGTGTTGAAGCATAGATCCAGGAGTTTCATGATGGTTTCTGTGGACATGAAGTGTTCTTTAGTGGCATCATCTTTGTGACTATGGTGTTTAGTGAGTAGTGGTGTATGGTTTGTTTAGCCGGGTTGATGGCAATCGACATGAAGAGAGCGGTGACGTTGAAGGAGACCATAATTTCTTCCTTGTTGATTTTGGTGTGTTTGATGCATTAGAGAAATTGTTCTGGGGAGTTTATGATGTGCTAAATGCAACCATTGAACTTCTAATCAGTTGGGAATAAGGTATTTGAAAATCTATAAACCGCTCTGCTTTGTACTATTTTGAATCCTAAAAGTTCATTTTTAATATTTAATATTATACCTCAATAGTTAAGGGCATGTTAAGTACTGTATAAGAAATGGGACTTGCATAATGCATACAGCAATGAGACATTCTGCATTCTTTTTCAACAGTAAGTTTCCACCAAGTCTTCATGCTTTGGTAATTTCTGAGGCTCATCAGGATGAAATAGCCAAGGGATTCCTAATGTCCCTGGATTCTCTCCTCCTCCCTTTACTTGCCTTTAGGCCTTTCGTAGAAGTCGTGTTAAGTAAAACTTTAGGTAAGTTTAAAAGTCCTGAATATGCTCCAGTATATTAACTTTTCACAAAGAACTAGTACTGTATATTCAAAGGCTCTTTTCCTCACTCATTTCTTGTAAAATATAGACTCACTGCAACAGTATTGCATGCACTTTTAAATCTAATATTGACATAACCTGCTTAATTCAAGCTCTTTTATTTTCGTATAGCTAATGGGCTTTTCAGACAGAAATAAAGCAAGAAATATGTTAGTTTCATCTGCTTTCTTTACTTTTTTAGGTATATCATAGCGCAAGCATGAGTAATCATGATTGGTTCTAACTCTTCAAATTGCTAATTAGAACTGAGACTAACTACCAAAGAAAGAAAGAAAAATACAATTTAAACTTTTGGAAAACCAACAGCAAATATTTTAAAAAGATAGGTTTCCTAGTAAGATAGTTTTGGTTGTCATTACAAAATTCAGTTCCATGAACTATCAAGTATTTCTAGGATTGTTTTTGTGGATTAGTTAGGCTTGTCAAACTTGAGAAGTCAATAACAATTACTGTATGCATTTTGTTATTTATTTAACCGAAATGCATTTGCTGTTTTCCAAATTTCAGCTCTCTCTCCTGAGCTGCATTTTCCACAATGTCAGCTTCTTCTTTCTTTAATGGCGTTGTTACCATCCCAGCCCCAGGATGTGCAGGCTCTGTGGAACAGTGGAAGTCAACTCCCAGAAGAGATTCCCAGGTGCTTTCTACTGTCATCAATCTGTGTTTGACATGTGTGAGTGTATTTGAGTCTGATTATTCTCTGCCGATAAGCCAAGACTTTGACACATCCTGAACTTGCTTTATGAAAACAGGTTACATTGTTTTAGTGAAGAAAATGTATTTGGTTTTAACAGACATGATATTTTTCCGATTAAAATCGGAATTCGATTTTTTGGGAATCGCCGGGCGGTGCGAGCGGCGGGCGGTGCGAGCGGCGGCGGTGCGGCGGCGGGCGGTGCGAGCGGCGGACGGCGCGAGCGGCGGCGGGCGGCGCGAGTGGCGGGCGGGCGGGCGGGCGATTTCTTGGCGCGCGGTGGGGAGTCTCTTTTGGCCGGCCCCGATTTTTTTTTCAGAGGGGAATATCATGCCTGTTTTAATGAAGCAAGTGAAATTCAACATTGAGTTTTAAATTAATATGTTTACAATACTAATGATGACATATGAACTTATATTTGACTTATATAATTGGTGTCATCCTTGTTTGTATTTTTCAGAAATCTAGTGATTAATACTACGCTTCAGTCTATTTGTTTTAGTGATGTGTGAGGACTAGTACCAAGGATCTTTGTAGAGTATGAACTCTTCTGTTCTGTTTCCTCACAGGTTGCCCTTGTTTGCAGCCTTACTGCTCAGTCTTCAGCAGTGCCCCAGTGAGCTCTCCCTTCCTGTCTTCCTGAAAAGAGCAACAGAGACAGGACAAGCTGAGGGCTCTCTCACATTTTACCACTATGTTTGCATCCACTTGTGTACCTTTATAACATCCCTCTCAGTTTCACATTTCCATTTATTGGTAAGGAATATTGCAACTCTTAACTTGGAAGAGCATTTGAACTTTAAAACCAGGCATTTATTGTAGACAATTTGGGTAGATCATGCTTCACTAATGTGGGTTACATTAATTGTGATTTAAAAATAAAAGAAATGCACACATATTATCATTATTAAAATTGAGCTCTTATTAGCTTCAGCTTTTCAGTACATAGTTGCTCTTTCCTCCATCCATTTCCCCATTGCCTCTGATCCAGGTAAATTACTCATTATTCATCTTACTAACATCTTACTCAGAAAGCTATACATTTATAAAGCTATACATTTCATATTGTCTAAAGCTATACATTTCATATTGTAGCCTTGTGTTATTTGTTGGTGATAATATGATATACATGGTCAGAAGTGCACACTTTCTCTCAAATAGAATCATGATTTCTTAATGCAACAATTATGTATAATTTCAAAATATGCTCAAAGCTGTGAGTCAAATCCTAAAGTATTTTTCTATAGTTCTATTCAACTGGGAGTCTACCTTTTCTCTTTACTGCCTATGGGATGACAATTAAAAAAACAACTTTTGGTTTATCTGTGTCTGTTTGTTATCTGTTTAATGTTTAGGAATCTTTGCTGCTGGAAACTGTATTAGGTCCAAATATGATTATGGCTCTCCTAGCTATGGATGTCTGGTGCTTCCTTGCCCAGTAAGACCAAAGGTGTGCTGAAGGATGAGGGGTTACATCAAAGGGTGACACAAGAGCTGCTTATCTGCTTATCCTTTACATTTGAAAATCAAAAAGGTTAATCTATTTTCTTCCATTCAGGATAAAATTGTGCTTGCTTAAAACTAAATGACAATTTGAGTTCAAATGTTCCCATTGAAAGATCATTCCAAAGTAATAGAGATTGGCTGGTCATGGATTTATATACTAATCTTACTGTCTTTCTCATCTTTTAGGTATGGAACAGAAGACTTGTGTGCACACCATACCTTTATAATAGCACATGTGGTAAGCAGCATTTGGGTTTCTTATAAAAAAGACTAATTTGAACTAAACAGAAATAGTAAAGTCAGGCAAAGAACAATATGAAGTTTAAGTGGTCTAATTCCAGATTTTTTGATACCTTGGAAAGTGTTATTTTATAATACAGAAAAATGCTTTTTTTCCCCCTGACTTGCTTATAAACAAAGTGGTAAATGCTGGTTTTGTAATTTAGAAAAATAGGAGTAAGAAAAAAGGGTCAAATTGATTACTGCATTGGTGATGCACATGTCTAAGCTGAGTGCTTTCAGATTACTTAAAGCTGTATTCCTGGCCGAGCCAGTATTTCTCTTGGGGCTCTTTCCCTGAAATGTTGCTACTTGGATGAAATGCTTTTGGAGTGCTCAATTGTGATTAATTTTGGTAAGCAGTTTTTTAAAATGTGTTTGGTATTTTTACTTAAGTTGTCAGGACCTTTACTAAACCATTTCTTGTCTTTTGGGTGCTCTGATATTAAATTTCTGAATAAGAAGAAATTCTTGTTTCTTCTTATGAAAGCAAAATAAATGCATTTGAAGAGGTTGATATGAAAGGGTGATTGGTCAGTTAGGCTAGATAGTCTGTATAGCAGACATTTTGCATTTCTGATAACGAATCTATAAATGTTGAGAAAATTATGACAGTGGACTAATTGCTGCCTAAAATTAGGCCAATGTGTACATAGGTGCAGATTCTGGGCATTCAGATGAAGTTGATTAAATATTGTTTCATTTAAAAACCATCTGTTTTGTGTTCAACTTCAGGTAAAAGCTTGTCCTGCTGAATGTTACCAAGTCTCTTTCCTAGGGGTTCTATTACGACGTTTGCTCTTTCTGATGGCCCCAGATCACCAGGCAAGTCTCACCTGATGTGGGTCAGCTTATAAATATTGAGCTTTCTTTCTTCAATGTGAATATCAACTCACTAGCTAATATGAATCAGTTTTTTGTTTGCTTGCAATGAACAGTAAAATATACTCATTATTGCAGGACAGTTTATTTCTGGTGATTAATTATAACATGGAATGAAAAAGGAAGATTTTCTTTTCCTTTAATTTGACTATCAATTACTTTTCCACCTGATTTGAAATATTTAAGATATATAAGATATATATAACATTGATGAAATATTTAATACCTTAAATATTTCATCAATGTTCTTCATTGTGATCTCTGTGTTTCTATCATGCTCCCTTTGTGGCTGCTCATGATGTCATTTAGAATATTTAGAGCAGGGTAGACAGCAGCCTGTAGGCTTCTGTGCATTCCCAGGGCTCCTGTCATAACTATTACTGAAATTAGTGTCACAATTCCCATCATTTGGAGACAACCAACACATGGAAATTATTGTATAAGACCCCAAATAGGTTTTGCATAAGTTAAAAATCAGAGCCCTTCCCACAAACAAAACAAAAAAATCCACTCTTCTAAAAACTAGGCAGAAGCCCACTTGGGTTTCTGTATTTGGTAAACATTATAAATGGTGATAGCCTGAAAGTGACATTGGTGGCTTGTGAAGGGCTCTTGCTTGTATGTGTATGAGAAGAGGAATAGTTGAATGTGATTCCAGAAATCATTGTGGAAAGGTTGTGAAAGTTGCATTCCTCAGAGCATCTAACTGACTGAAGTGTTATGGCCTTTTCTTTTAGTGTTAAAAGTATAAATACATTTTAGACTTATTGCTATGGGTAGAAGAAAGAGCAAGTTCTATCCTGGGTAGAAGAATAAATTGTTGATTTTCCCCCCACTTTCATGCAGCACTTATCCCATGCTTTTGTTTTCATTTCTTTGTAGTTAAAATTCACCCAAAAGTTTCCTCCAAAAGATTCTGAGAACCTACTACTGTGGCAACACCTTTCTCTCCAGGCTCTGTTACCATTGCACAGACAGAAGGTTGCTCATGAACTTTTTGTGGCAGGACTTGTGCAATGTCAGGAGTGGCTGAATAGTGAAAAATCATTGAATGTACTTCCACAAGTGGTAAGAAAAAGTGTGAATCAAAGGATTCTTTTTATAAATTAAAAACTGATGGAGATTATTTTGTCTTCCTTAGTTCCTATCTTTTCTGAGAAGCCTGCACATATAGACAGATAGACCAATATCCTGTGATTTTTCATAATACGGGGTTTAATGTTTCCTGGCTTTACAAAGAGGAGTGGCCCAACTGTATCCAGCACCATCTATTGCAGTGAATCTTCATGAAGGGTGGAGAGTTCTGAATTACAAAGCTATTACTTGAAAAGAGAGTGCAGTGAACTGTTTTCTTCCTCACAGTTGCAGAGAAAACCAGAGCATACAGAAATAGCTTCTGCTGCTTTTAGAGAACAGAATATTCCAACAAAAACCCAACATAATTGATTTACTTTAATTTTGGTTTTATAGCCTCTGAACCTCTCTAAGTTCTTGTATTAAGCCAATGCTTCTCAATCTTAGCAATTTTAGGAACCGTGGCTTTCAACTCCAGAATTCCCCAGGCAGTTTGAAGTCCAGACATCTTAAAAGTTGCTGAGACTGAAAAGCCCTGCACCGGGCATTTAATCTTGGGAGATAATTTCATTAGAACTCCATACTAGGGGACTTGTTCTGTTGCAAGATGATTCTTACATTATTTCTATCTTCTTACAATTCTTCCCTCGGTTCCTAGAACATGGCTCTCTCAGCCTTGCTGTCTATGTGCCAGAGTGCTAGAGAGATCCTGGAGGAGGAAGAGCAAGTAGCACTGATGGGAGCTCTTGGCCAGGTTGCAATCCATCTGTCAGCTACGCAGGTGAAGAATGTTAATTTCAGCTGCATTTGCTTGACTTTTTTCATTGTAATGAGGGGAATATAAAATATTTTTGGTAGGGAAATGGAAATCATATTCCATCTTATTTCTGCTTTTTGTTACAATACCTGTATTTCTACCTCATTGTAATAGCTTCTCAGGACAAATTGAACATCACTTCATATAAGATGTGATTGCAATAATGTCTGTTGTGTGCCAGAAGAAAAATGTTCTGTACAGCTCCCATTTGTCTTTGACAAAATAACCGTTTTCAATGGCATGATTTTTTTCTCCATTTTCTTTGAAATACTCTTAAATAAGTATATTAAGCCTCTCTCTATATCACTACCATGTTCCCTGAAATCTCAGAAGCCAGTGGAGAATATTTTTTAAAAAACTGTATCCTCTTATTTAAAAGGTATTTTAATTCATAATTCACTATACAGGAAGGGTACATGTTCTGTAAGTTTTAAAATATGGATTTTAATAAGCCGAGTAGTTGGTCAATAACCAAACTGACTGCTGCAACAAAGAAATTATATATCCCTTCCTGATGTTAATATTAGCAACTGCATGTATAGTTTCAGAATCTTGTTTAAACAGTGAAATGAGAGCTTGGGGTGACACAAAATGTTCCTTTTATCGATTAAGATATCCAGTCTAGCCTGTTTCCAGCAGACATTTTGCTTGACACTTCAACTTCTCCAGCTGTTCATTGAAAGATTAGAACCACAGTTGCTCATTCAGGTAAGAAAAGATTTGGTGGGTGGTGGGCTTGATTTAGATGCAGAATTGACTAATGTACTGCTTTTCAAAGCTAGTTTTAGTTAAATATACATAATGTATAAATAAATAATCTGATGTTATATTAGTTGTGGGAATATGAAAATGCCACATTCCTGCCATTCTTTATCAAATTATGGAAAGTCTGGCAACGAATAAGCCAAACTACTTCATGCCTCCCAAAGTTTATTTCCCTGTTCAATGAATAACTCCAAATTAAAACATCTGAGACAAATGATAGCTACCCTACATTAGAACGCAATCAGTAAAGATGAACCCTCTATCTCTGGTAACTGGTGCTGCTATCAAAACACTCTCACTGTTGAAAAGGTCTTTCTAACATGCCATCAGAATCGTATGTCCTTTAATTTTAAAAAATGGTTTTTCTATGACCCATTCTCTAGAACAAGAAAAAACAGATCTTTACTTTCTTCTGTGTGACATTTTTTCTGGTATTTGAATTCTGCTATCTCCCTCCATGTTTTCTTAAGGGTAAAAATAATTTTTTACAATTACCATCACCAGGAATAGTAGTCACCATCCTATTCCTATTATTTGTTTATTAAATCTTAATTTTTCATGTATCACAAATGTGGCCATGTCCTTTTCTTGCTTAATGAGAGTGCAGGATTTGCTTAACGATGGCAACCAGAAGTGCCAGAATTGCCATTGCTAAGAGGTGTTGCCCCATGACATTGTACTTTAGAACAATGCCATTAATGATGGAAATTCAATAATGAAATTGTTCTCGTTAACAGAGGATCACCTATAATGTTGTTCCATTTTAATTTAGGCTCACATTTTGGATGGGTATAGTGTCACAATATATTGATGACATTGAATTGCCTTACTGTGTTAGCATAAAATCAGGACATATCAAACAATAATATATGCATGAGAGTGTGATATTCACAAAACAAGATAGGACTGTTATAGTTATGAGAGAAAGTATCAATCGGTCCAAAATGTCCTGCTACTTACATAAATGAGTTTTTCAGAATGCTTCAGCACTCATTTTTTATTTTACTGAATATTATATTCAATAGTGTCTTTATGAGCTAAAGGTAGGTAGTTTATCTTATAAAAAGGAAGAAAGGATAAGTGTCTGAGCAAATTGAATCTTGATCATAAAAACCAGCCTCAAAGATAATTCAGTGTAATTTATTTTCTGCAATTTTTCTTGTTTGATACTTATTTTGTCCATAGATACTTTCACTACAAACTTCCTTTTTGCAATTGAATTCCCCTGATCATGTTGTGATTGCAGTGTTAGATTTTCTTTCTTCAGTGGGAAAACCTATTATTCCTCCAGATTTCCAGGTAAATAAAGCGAACTGTTATTCTGTTCTCTCTTTTCTGTATATATTTTCTTTGACGTAATCTTTGGAACAGGTTACAGTACAAATAAAGAATAGCAGTTGAGATGTTACTTTTCAACACTAGCTCCTGAATACTGTATTAATACAAAAAGGAATAATGATTGTTCTTTGATCTCTGTGTAGTCTAAACATGCAGATCTACATTTAGATAAAATGTCCTAAAGCTGAGAAATGTTGTTGACAGGAGACAGAATTCCCTCCCAGTCTTCAATAATTAATGTAGAGGCCATGTATACCTCCAGTGGAGAGGGAAAGTGTGCTGCTATTTACAGATACAGATCTCCTCTTGTTATATCTGTATTATATACATGTATTAAGATATTATGAGCTATTATAATTATTGAAGTTACAGAATTGTAGGTGACATTTAAATTAACTCTCCTGTCTAGGTGGTAATGATAAGGTAATTGTTTCAGGGCAAGCCAAAGTTTGAGTAGATCTATACATAGAAAAACATGGACAAACCATTTGTTCTGATAGACTATGAAGATGAAGGGGTCGATTTAGTTTACTGGTAGTACATTATATGGAAGAATTTAATTAACAAGAAGTTTGAATGAAATGAGAGTGCTTGCCTTAGTCCATAATAACAAAAACAAATATTAAGAGTGTGAAAAAGAAGCCATTTTCTTTTTTTGTTTTTTGTAAAAAATTTATTTGGGTTTTCACAAAACATAATACAAATAAAATATCTTTTTTTGAGAATAGCATGGTCCCGGGTTATCACTTCTCCATACAGACACAAACTCAATTTCATATTCATCTTTGTGTTCTATTCCATATCTTATTACTATTTTAATATTTTCTCAATAATTTTTCCCTTCCCTTAGTTTTCTCAACCTTGCTTTTAATTATCTCATTCGTTTCTAAATTCAATTACACACACACACACACATCTTTTTCTAAGTTTCAATATCTTTCTAATCATTATATTTATACTTTTGTCTGTCCTGTTTCAATTTCATGTTTTCTTTTCTTATTAAACAAAATTTTCCCCTGTAGTTACTGATTGGAGTATGACACCTTTGTATCTTTTAATTTTTGTCCATTCAACTCTTATTTAAACTTCAATTTACAATTATAACATTCAATATAACACATAACTTCCAGTCGAATTCTGCTTGGTACATTCCTAAAATACACACTAAGTCCTTAAAGAGAAAATATATATATAACAATAATAAATAAGATACTTATTCTATTCCAATTCAGCTCTGTCATTAATGTTAGTTATAATCTTTTAACATCTTTAACATTTCTTTTCAATGGGATATAATACTTCTTAGGAACACTTATAATATTTCCATAATTTTTAATTAAAATGTTCCCACCCTTTCCTAATTTCATTCTCTCATTCTCTTTATTTCATTCATTTATTAACAAACATTCCATTCCATTACAATGAGTATTTTATCTATCATTTTAATCACACTTGTTTCATATTTTCTAAGTTCATTTCTATTTCTAATATAACAATACTATCTTATGTACCCTTGCAGAATCCCTCTTTCAATTAAATTTTCACCCATTATCTCTATGTCTTCTAAATAGGCTTATACCTTTAATCCTTGTATGTTTTCCCTGTTTCTCTATATCCTGTTTCTGTCCTTTATAACTTCTCCCTCCCCTTTTTGACCCCTTGTCTCTCTAGTTCTAATTCTCTCTTCTGTAATCCTCTCTTCTGTTTCTTCCTAATATTGTAATTACTTTTCAAACTATTCTTTTTATTTTTGGTTGTTTCTTCAGATCTTAAATTTTTCACTCTCTTTCCCCCCTTTCCTTTTTTTCCCCACATAGAATTACTTGGTCATTGAAGATGGCTCCTTCTTTGTCCCGCCCTTCTTGTTCTACAGGCATTTCTTGTTGTTTCTCATAGTTTAGGATCTCCATTTCTAAAAATTGAAATACGAAACCAAAAAAACCTCTTCCTTCTTGTGCATCTTCTTTCTGTTTTTTTAAGTTCCATTTTCAGTTCTTCCAAGAGTGATACCATTTTTAAAACTTTTAAATAACCACCCAGTTAATTTTAGTCCTTTAGATCCAATAACCAAAAATCATCAAGTAATCCAAATAATCCAAAGCTGTTCTTGCTTCTTTTTTCCACTTTCTCTTCCTGAGGTTCTATTCTCTTGTTACAAAGTTTCAGTTGGAATTTATCTTAGGAATCTTTTTAAAGTTTCACTGTTAATTCCTTTTACTTCCAGGTGGTCTCCTCCATTTTTCCAGGTCCCACCCTTTTGTTTTTTCCTTTTCTCTCCTTCTTTTAATTTTTTTTTAAAATCCAGAAGTCTTTATTATCCCTTTGACATTTTATTTTCAGCTTAAATGCCTGTTAATGTCAAAGTGGATTTTTGTCAGTTTCTTACTTAAATCTCTTAGTTGTCAATATGGGGAAGGAAAGGGGAAAAAAACCAAATCCTTTCCCTTCCCTCTCTCATTTGCCGCTTCAAAGTCTTCTTTGGGAGCAACGTTATTCTTTATAGTTCAGATTCCAGGGTACCTTATGTTGTTGCGCACGATTGTGGATTTCGGGCCGTCGATGAAGAAGCTCAAACCAGAAATCAAGAAGCCATTTTCTTGATGTTAATAGGCAATATTTCTGCAAATATCTATATCCCAGAACTATATAGAACTCTACAACCTTAAATATCTTATCTGAGAACAGTATATCAAAATGCATATCTGCTCAACATCAAAAGCATATGGCAGGGTGATAATGCAAGACATTTGTGATGAGGTGACATTGTGGAAAGCAAAAATAAATTGAGTCAAAATCAGGAATTCTTTCTCAGATAGATATTTCGTTTCATTACATATAAGGATTATTGCCTGCTTTTTTACAAGAATTCCTATAGATGTCTGAAGCTGTCTGGGTCGCAATAATGAAAATCATACCGGTAGTTTGAATTGATAAATTCTGAGTTGTTGACACAATATCTCTTTGGAATAAGAACTACAGGTTCATACCAACCTATTTCTCCATTTCTTCCCCCAAATTCCAATCAATCTTATAATTAAATTTATATAATACAAATTATAATTATTTTGCAAAGCAGAAAATGTAGACAAGCTCTTTCAATTTTTCAGATGTTACAACCATTTTTTTCTCCACCAAAACTTTTAATAACCAGCTATCCTTTTTGATGGAATTTGGGATTAGAATAAAAATATGATTAGTAAATCACATAGCAACTTGAAGTAATGCAAGTGACCTTCGGTTTCTTAGAGATGTATCAAAATAAGCAATCAGGTACAGATTTGGCAGTGAGGAATATGTTGGTTTGGTTTTTCTCTCTTTAATTATTGGAAAATTGAAAAGTGTAGCAGCTGAGATCAATTTGACAGTGAATCAAATTGACAGCCACAAAAAGCATTATAATTTAGAGCATGTTATTTAATGGGATGAAAATTAATTTTGGCAGTGAGGGGTTCTAAAACATGTATTTTTACACCAAGATTTCAAATCTGTTATTTTTGCAATTGCACAATGTTTAAATTCACATCTGATCATATACCCACAAAAGACTCTTCTAACCCAAATACTGTTAATTTTCATCTTCTCAAAATTACACCTTCTGTTACAAAAATTATCTACATGAATCTTACCTTGCTAAGCAAAAAATAATACATGCAATCATAAACTAACATAAGTAAGCAATTATCTGAGTTAAAAAATTATTTAAGTAAGTTCCATCAAAGTTTTGATTTGTTTCGTTCTTCGATATCAGCTGCTGACTTGCTTCTTGGCCTCTGATATAACCCTCACGTTCCTCGTGTGTATAAATTCTGCTTGCTTCCTCTGAGAGCTGTTTCACACATCTCTCTATTGATTGGGCATGACAGGGCCACTATGGTACTTGCATTGGTTCATCAATGAACTTCTTTATTTCTGCTGCAGTCAGTTTGCACATCAAAGGTGGCTCATATACACCTTTAGTCCAGTCAGTCAGCTCCATCAGAGTGGATGCTCTGGGGTTGATTAAAGGTGTTTTTCTTGCACATACAGAAAATCTCCCAGCGCATCATTATCCGCACCCCTCAAGTCAATGATAGTTTGTGCACCAATTCTCTTCTCTTGAATGGCATCTGAATACAAGAGTGTCTGTATTATCATTTCATTGAAAGCGTACCATGCTGAACGATGGATTTTGCAAAACTGCATCTACTACAGCCTTCTTTTGCAATCTGATTTGCTGCAACTGGAACAACACATGATGCGGGCTTTCAGTCCAGGAATGTTTTACTTTGATATTGAATCAGCAAGGGTAGTACACACCAACAATGTATTCCACTAACATTGTTAACTTTTGGAGAGTTTTGCCCTTAAAGCCATATTTTGAAACCCATATTCGACAAAGCCTATTTGCAGTTATCAACCAGCACGAATGGCTTATGGGGCCAATTTCCAGAAGAGCCAGATCTGTGGGAGGTTCTCCTATTCTTATTGCCTGTGTGATCCTACATCCATATGTTTGATCAGTAGAGAGATCTTTTACAACACTGTCGCTCAGTGAAATGAGAGGCTCACCAATTGAAACTTTGGTGAATGAAGGAACAGTATCAAGTTCTGTTATGGTGTTTAGCATGTTGCCAATTTTACCTGTTTATTTGTTGTTAGACAAGATCTTCCCATCCAATTTTGTGATTAAGTTTCCGTTTGTGTGGATGCACACACCCCAACCAGACCACCTTCTGGTCAAGCTTGATCTCTACCCAGTACATGGTGCCACCTTCACAACCAGTATTAACATTTGTAGAATCTCCTCCAACGGTCTTCAAGCTTTTGTCAATGCTTTTCTTCTTCATGAAATACACCAGGTTTTCCCGTTTTGAGCCTTTCTCTGAGGTGAAATAATAAAAATATCTTCCACCCAGCTCACTGCACACATAATAATCTTCTTTGATGATACTTGGGAATTACTGGTCTGAATTGTTTGCTTTCAGCATAACTTTAGTTGCATCAATGCGGCTGTCAAAGAAGATGCATTCTATTTCATACAGAGATCATCAAATTCTTGATCAAGGGACTTCATAATTTTTCTAGGGCTCTCTTGACTGTTTTGTGGTCAATTACAAGTCTCTTGTCTTGATCAAGCTAGCATCTATGAAGGCAGCAGTGGCATTGTAGACCAACAACATATCTTAATGCTCTGCATAGTAGCATTTATTATTTCTAATCTATTGTATTTGTCTTTTCTTTTGAAGTAAAGGGCACATGTTTGATCTAAGGCTTCATAACTTCCATCACATTCATTTTCCTCATCAGTTGTCCTTCATTTTCATCATAAGAGATAATTACTTCATTTGTCAGTAATGTCTGGAATACTTTTCTGCTTATATTTAGTGAGCCTTTGTCTCTCATCATCTTGCTGCTTTTGCCTAATTGTTTCTGCTTGGGCACATCTGGCAAACCAATCTGGTGTGATCCAAAAGAATCAATCTTGCCTCTCCGACTTTTAATGAAAGCAAGTTCTTTCAGTGGTAACTTTGTCTCCTTAAGGCAGGTATAGTTAATGTGAGTTTTTTTGCAGCCAGCAGAGCAGCTGAATTTTGCACAAGTATGATTTGACACTTAAAATTGAGATTGTCAAACAGTTTGTCAAGTTTCACAGTGAAAGTCTCTTTGACATCTAGCTTTCCTATGCCAAGAGATATGTTTTTAGTTTGATCCCAGCTCTCTTGGATCTTGTTCAAGATTGTCACTCATGAATGTGCAACAGGGGTCATGAAAGAATTGTTTGCTGGTTCCCACTTTTCAAGCAGTTTTGCCAGACTAGTCTATTGCATCATTACTACTTTGTTCTCTTAACAGCAGGCCGTATCTGAGAATGTCTCACAGTGTTGAGAGTTCAGATAGCAACAAGTCTCTGCCAGTCCCAGTTAGGTTGCTCATATGAGTCTTTCTTTTTTTAGAAGTCATTACAGATCAATTATCACACTCAAAGGAAATGAGGCCAGCAGTATTAACACTCTCAGACAAAATAACATTTAACAAAAAGAGAAAGACAGCTGAACTTGGGAAATGAAACAAACAAAATGTTAAAAAGTTATGATATTTATGTATTTATTTACTAAACACATTTAAATTATATTAAAGTAACCTAAAATCTTGTCACAACTTTTGAGCATCCCTAATGTTTGGAAATTGAAAGTTAAAAAATTTGACATACCCTAAATATGGCCAGTTTTTTCATAGGAGCAGAAATTTGGTGAAGACACTCCATCTGGGCTTGATTCTAAATTTATTTTAAACTAACAGTCATTAATATGTAAGATATTTCCATTTCTTTACTCCCCTGATGAATATAGTTTGTTGGTATACATGAATAAATTTTAACAGCTGAAATATGTTATTGCAAATTGGTTGGTTTGTTCTGGAGAGAGTGACATGCCATTTGTTATTTGTTATCACTGTCTTGAATTAATTTTAGAGTTGTAGATGAATTATATAGGTCTACCTCTGTAGTTATTACTTTGTAGAGTTTAAACCAAACTAATTGTATTATTCACTTGTTAGGCTCAATTTCTGTCCAACTTGGCCTGTTTGTTTGGTTCTTTACTGGGTAACAATAGCTGGCTAATACAACAGCATGCCATAGAGTCATTCACTCAATTTGCAGAGGTAAGTCCAATTGTGTTTTTCAAGTTTTAGATAGTCTGAGTTAAATTCTTTCAGATTGTTGCAAGTAACTAACTCAGGATGAAATCCATTTGTGAAGCAGAACCTGTCCTTTAGAGGACTTACCTGTAATGGAATTTGGAGAAATTGGAAGCAGCAGAAGCCTTGCCCAAAGTACAAATTCAAAATCTCTGCATCTACCACAGTTTTGGGAAAAGGTAGAATTATATTTCATAGCCAGAAGTTTGGAGAAAGCGGGGAAACCATAGAGAAAAGCTAGATTTTTGCCTTTGCCTTGCAAATTTTATTTAAAAAACAAGAAATATTCTTTTTTCTGCAGTCCTTTTTGCATGACAGAATATAGGGATGGGAACAGCAGGCTGATTATTAGCAATATAATTGTTAGGAAGATTTAACTTTAGCTAGATCAACATCTTTGAGTTGCTTTTCATACTCATGATTGAGTTTTATTATAGCAGATCATATTTGCTTAGTTACAAGTCATGTTTCTGGAGAAATGAAATCTTAAAGTATGAGCTGCTGAGGAAAGGAAAATGTGAAGAAATTGCATAGTGTTTCTATTTCTTTTGAAGTGTATTTTGGTTGTAATGTTTATTGTTTATATAAGACAATTAGTTTCAGTGTGGAAAAAATAAGGGAATATGAGCAGAGCAGAATCAGGAGTACTTTCAATATTATATTTACTGTAACCTAAGTTTCTGTAGTGCTGAAAACATTCAGTACTTAGTAGATATTCTTTGATGCTGCTTGATTGTTACACCTAATAAACCAACTAGTTACTGGTCTAAACTTTCCTTACTTTCTGTTTTGTTTTTGTATCAAGGGAACAAGCCATGAACAAATACTTCAGAAATGTTTGAACTCTGTTGAAATCAAAAGCAAAGTTGTTGACTTTCTCTCCAAGGTATACAAGAAAATATAAAAGTAACAATGCAATCCTACTTTTAAACTCATGTTTCATTAATAGCGTGCATACTATCTTTATTATTTTAAGATACACTGATCTTGCAGAACAGATAAGAATATTTATGAACCTTGGAATATAATCTAGAACATGGGTGTCAAACTCAATTGTGTCATGTGATGTATTGTGACTTTTTTGTATTTTGCAGAGCTGGGTGGGCGTAGCCTATGTGTGATGCATCTGGCCTGTCAGTTGTCAGTTTGACACCCCTAATCTAAAACTGGCTAGACAAGTCACAAGGCCCAATGCTTTGCAGAATTCTGCTGAGTGAGGTCACAAGATTTCTGGCTTGTTTTCTTGTTCAGTAAACATTTCAGTACCCAAAGCAAGGGTTCCTCTTTAGAGCCTGTGTGTAGCTAGCCACATTTATTTTAAATATTTATATTGTACAAGTAATCCTTATTTAGTGACTATATTTGGCACCAACACCCCAGTTGTTAAGGGATGTGGTTGCTAAATGGAAAATCTTGTGACTGTAATTGTGCTTTCAAATTTACTTGGGCTTTCCTTTTTCCCTACTCTGCTCTTTGGAATGCTCTGCTGGGATAATTATCAAGAACAGAATTAATGTTTATATTTACATTCGCTGGAAAGGGAAGGATTACAAGAGAGTAAGTAAGCACATAGTGAGGGCTACACATTGAAAGGAGTGCCCTGGCTGTTTGTCTAATGCATTCATGGCTCTGAGTCCTGAGCTGCTTGGGAGGCAAACAAAAAGCTGAAAGTGGGAAATGATTAAAGTCCTGCCTGCTAATTAAGGCCACAGAAATAAACTTGTTTAACTTGCCATTGGTACCTTTTGGGGAAGGGCTGCAGAGAAAGCTCAGGAACAGATCATTTGTTTAAGTAATCTCACTGGGGGGAGAGGGAGTAAAGAGTCATGGACACTAACTGGTGGTAATGGTGAACATGACTGACAGAGATGTAATGGTCGTAATTGCAGGCATTGATTACAGAATTATTTTTTCATCTCTGTTGTAACTTTGAATGGTCGCTGCCTCAGACAGTCACTAATTGAGATCTACCTACTTTTCTAACTGAGGACAACTTGGGAAAAATAACAGATATGAAGATTCTCAGTCATCCAGGTCACGGTTGTCCCATAGCTGTTTTTTTCAATAGCAACTGAACTTTCTGGTTTTTCTTTGAAGACGTTTCGCTTCTCATTCAAGAAGCTTCTTCAGCTTCAGAATTTTAAGTTAGATCTTTATTCTTCTCCACCTGAGTGTCTACATAATTTTAATCCTCCTTGCCACACTTCTAGGAATAAACTAAGATAACTTCTATGATGGGAACTATTAACAGCCATTGATTATTAATACTGGGTTATTTTTATTATTCTCTCACAGAGCAATCATATTGAGGAGACACCAAAAGCAAAAGCAGATCGAATGAAAGAAGAAAATGCTCTTTTTATGCACTTCTTCCTGGAGGCCAGAGCGGATGGGCAAAAAGCTCTTATTGGAGAGGTATTCTGTAGTTTTTTCAATAAGAAATTCTAACTTCAGAATGACAGTGTTATTTTTTTATTGGAAAATTTAGGGTTAATTGAGGGTAGTCACAGATACTGTGACATTAACATGATCTTAGTTTTATCATTCATGGGAATTAACTCCAATTAAAATTTACATATCTAAGATGTATATACAAGAGGGAATCACATTTATTAAATTGATTGCTAGCAAGATGAAATGTTACTTGCAAGAAACAAGAAAATGCACCTTCCAGGCATCTAACATTGTTCTTCAAATGATGTCTAATCTTAGATGATCAGTGCCTTGAAATGTATTCTTACATTCCAGAACATCTTCCAAAACTGCAAGTTACTTTAGATCGTTTTAGATGTAGAAGTCTGTTCATCTCTTCCTAACATTCTCTGTATAATGGAGATAGTACTTGATTTAGGACCACAATTGAGCCCAAAATTTATGTTGCAAGTTAAGTGAGTTTTGCCCCATTTTATGACCTTCCTTGCCACAGTTGTTAAGCACTGCACTTGTTAAATTAGTAAGACAGTTGTTAAACGGCTGGCTTCCCCATTGACTTTGCTTATCAGAAGGTTGTAAAAAATGATCCCATGATCTTTGGACACTGCAGCTATCATAAATATGAATCAGTTGCCAAATATCTGAAATTTGATCACGTGATCATGGAGAATTCTGTAATAATTGTGTGAAAAATGATGTCATTTTTTCAGTGCTGTTGTAACTTCAAACAGTCGCCAAACAAACTATTATGAGTCGAGGACTACCTGTAGAAAGGACTACAGAATTTTCATAATACTGCTTTAGGACTAGTATTTAGAGGAGTCATTTTACGTAGGGAAGAGAAGTCTGAAGTCTGTTGTATATTGTTTTATAAATATAAAACTTTCTATATTTATACAACAATCTTGCCTCCAAAACTGAGTTTGTGACAGTTGGACTATAACTGCTTCTATAGATCTCTACTATTATGTGGTTTTACTAATTTTTGTTTCCAACTGCTGCATAAATAGCCAGTAATATCAGAACAGCTTTAGAAGTATGTAACTGAAAAGATGCTACTTATTTGCATGTGAAGGAACTTCCCTCAACATTACAATCTATTCTTTTTGGTTGGCAAGGAGGATTAATTTCAGGCATAAATACCCATATATTTAATACAGAGCCACTTTGAACCTTCTAAGACGAAACATAAGGAACATAGGGCTTGAAAATCAAAGGGCATCATGGGAAATTGTTGATCTTATTGCATTGCCTGTGTTCATTATATCCCCCTGCTTAAAATCCTTGTGTTACAGAGCTGGTCTTCTGTTTTTTTAATTGTAGCCGTCCCCCAAGAGAATTTGCTATTCACCCACTGAGGTGCAGTACAAGTCAGCAGTTGACACTGCTGAAAGGGCGCTGGAGACCATGAAGCAGTTGTTACAGAAAAGCCCATCTCCCACTTGGCTTGCAAAGAAACTGGAAGCATTACAGGCGACATTGCACAACTTAAAGAATAGTATACATTGATCTGGCTAAAGTGTCCTTTCTGGGTGATTTAAGTACCATACTAAAGTTCCACATTTACTGCTTGAACACAAAACAGGCAGAACTAGTTGTAATTCTGGATCTAGAAAGCTGCATGTTTATAATTCGTTATGGCTTTCTGGTTGAAAAATATTGTAACTTGAGTGAAAATAATAATTTAAAAAGTTGCATATGTGTTAATTTATGCTATTTCTTTAGTTTGTTTATATTGTCTTTACTCCCAAAACATAAGAATTACAAATATACTCAACAATCCCCTTCAGGACATTTTATCTGAGAAATAAACTGTCTAATATAAGAATTTAAGATTTGCTGCTATCCTGTGGTTTTTCTCTCCTGTCCTAATTTAATCTCAGTTACTCTACAATTACCCTTGTAAAACAATTGTAAGATTTTCTTGTAGGATCAGCAGAAACGTTTTGAGGCCAGTTTATTCATAAAAATAAGTTGCACAAAAAGCTAGTGATTTATCCATTTATTTTTCCTAGAATTCTTTACAAATAAAACAGTTGTGGAAATATAAAGCCACATATCTGTAACATCCCGCTATGTCCAATTGTTAGCAACCAAGGCAGGGAAATCCCTGCTGTAGTTTTGGCCTAAAAGTTTTAACTTAGAAAAGGCAAGCACTGATATTGCCAATACCAAGTTCTCATTGCTTGTGAAAGTGGAGAGTGAAGAGAGGACTTAGAATGTCCAGGGTCCTGTGAAAGAAGCTACTGAACTGTAACCTATAGAAGATCTTCATCATCACCAGTTAGTATCTTCTTCCCAATTCAGGTCATCGTCTTCTTCCCAGCCAACACCATCCACCTGAAATAATGATCAAATCATGAACACAGCCAGTGACATTATTGAACTTATTATTGAATACCACTGCTAAAATAACAGCGAGAAAGTGCATTTTTTTCACAGGGTATCATTTTTATTTCCCAGGAATATCAATATCAATCCATCACAATCATCTTGGGTTGGGGATCCTGATTTTCCTGAATCTAACACAAACAAACTGATCAAAACAATTTCTTCTTACACTACTAAGAACCTGTATGGCCTTCCTATATTACAAAGTGAAACATGGATGCCACATCCAACTCAGACACAGACACCTTCATGTTGAAGTTAGTTCACAAAATAATTACATAACAATATCATGCCTTTTCTCTAATACTATCATAGAACTATTTTAGATTTGTATCTTTTCTCCATTATGAGTCTGTAGCTAATACATATTTTCTTTAAGCAATCACCTGTTCAAAAAAGACATGTAGTACTCTCTGCCAGTGCAACTACTGAAAATAGAACCCAAGAATTAATGTACAAAGCAGCAAGTTCTGATGATGTGCCTACTGACAATATACAGAAGTAGAACACAAATGTTTGTGTGCGGTAAAGAAAACAGAAAATAGCTGGTGGTTGGCACAGCAATTAAAAGAATATAAGGAAAAGGAAGGTACACTACAGTACTGGGAAGTGGGGCCAATATATGTGCTGTACTTGAATTAAAATACATTGCTAAGGCAAGGAAAGTGCCTGAGAGAGGAGAGTTAGTGACTTGGCACAAAAGCTACACAGGAGAAGATGAGAGGAAGGGAAAAGCACACCAGACTTTCCCTATTTCTCCACCAAGCCCCCTCAGAAATAGGTCTCATCTGAAAATGAAATCAACCAAGTTATTCCAAGTTTCAATTCAATCAGATCATGAACTGTCCTAACAGTTCAGTTGAATCAGTGTTATGTGAGCACACCTACTAAGAATGTAGCTGACAAAATGCCATATCACTCATGTATGTAATCAATCTGATATAACAACCTTAGTAGCCAACTAATACACAGGAGTTTTATAAAGTACTTACTAGAGCTTCTGTTCTTCAAATTCTTACCTCTGCAATTTCTGATGCTGCAAATTTAGAAGAAAACTGCATTTCTTGTGCATTGCTCATAGAGCGCAAAACTGTGTCTGAGTTATTCTGAATAAATGAATGGGTCTCTAGTTCTGGTAGAACTAAAAGCGATGATGAAGATTTGATATCTGGGACCATGTCTGCAAACCAGTCCAGCTCTGTGTCATGCAATTCTTTCCTTTTCACCTGGATCACAAACTCTTCTCCTAAACCACTTTTCAACTTGGGAGATTTCTCTAGAAATGATGTTTTGGTCAAATAAGACTTTTGATTCTGGTCTCTTGGGTCACAACCATCACTGTTGCTGATAGACTCTGGCAAAGAATTATTTTGCAGAGTTCTGAGTTCTGTTTTGGGCTCAAATGTATTTGGAGGCAGCTGCAGCTCTGCGATGTCATTTATCCTTCTATCATAGTGAGTGTTTCCTGAAGAGAGCTTAAAGGGAGATTTCTCTTCTCCATCATGATTGGCAAGACATGGATGGCTGTTAACACAAAAGTCTTTCAGTTTGGTATCAGCAATTCTACTTTTTTCTGGCTTGACCTCTTCACATTCATTCCAATCTGGCCATTCCTCTGTCGTCTTCTCAGTCACGTGGCAGTTTTTGCCATTATTTATTGTACTTATTCCACTAGGAATATTATATAAATTCAAAGAGTCTTGCTTCCCTAGAGAACATACACAAGCTTTGATCAGTGATTTAACGAAACTAAATGAAGTCATACACAAACACACTTTTGTACTTAGCTATAATACAAGGTAAGAAAATATTTTCTAAAGCTGAATAACAGCTGCACAGCCTAGAATTCTCTCAGTTGCTATAACATTTCACTTTACATTCAAAAGAAAGAGTATCTTATCATAGCTTTTTCAATATCCAAACGTATAGCTCTGGAGTTTGTCTTAGATTGGCAGATATAATACTTTTTAGAAAGAAAGGTAAAAATAAGCAGGACCAAGGTTACCTTTTCTTAGGGCAATGTGAGATCCTTCCCCTGGTACATTGTTCTTGTTGCTGAAGGACAAACGTCCAGAATTGTGGCACTTAAGAAACATACTTGAATTATGCTGTAGTGGCAGATAGATTAGTTTACCTTCACAGCTCATTACATCATCAGAAGAGTCTGTTAAGATATTAAGACATAAATAAGGATATACTAGGAAAAAAGCAGCAACCCAGTAATATCAAAGCCTTTAAAACATATTTAATACTTTTCAGAATACTGTTTATTTAGTTTCATAAATAAAAGCATGATTTGCTCTTATCATAAGATGGATAAAGAGTTATAAAAACTGTAAGCAAAGCAATAAATCAGAGATGGAGAATCTGATCTGTATGCCCAATTTGGACTTCTAACCCATCTGAACAGGAATCCTCACCCCAGCAGCATGAATTGCCCTTTGCTTTCCCCCTTATTACCCTCCTACAAAGATAAACTGATAAATGGAGCCTGAAGCCCTATTCCTGACATTGCTCTTCCTGCAAATGAGACTTAGTTCCACAAGTCTATTAGTACAGCAGACAGATTTAAAAGCAGGAATACTTTCTCCTGCATGAGTTCAACCTGCCTAAACAGATCTAATGTGTAATGATGAATGAAATGTGTTAATTTGATATTTTTAAAGAACTTTGGGGACATGTGATCGGACACTTTGTTGACTAGATGATGATGAGTCTCTTATCCTACTTTATATCTTCTGAAATTTCACTGTGACAGGAAAAATAACAAGGAGCTATGTAAATTGAGTTGCACAGACAATTATTTCCTGGGAAGTCTTTAATTCAAAAATTATTTTCTCTGTCCAGAAGCTGTTTACCCACATATTTCCCATTAAAAAGCCAATTCAGTAAAATCCAGAAGCATTTCTGAGATCAGAAGATGATAATGCAAATTCTTTGATGATCCAGCATGTTCACCAAACACCCAGAATAAGATAAAACAGTATTGCATCTTTATGAAAAAGAATTTGCTGTATCGATTAATGATTCCTATCTGCTAGCTACACAATTATTCCAAGTTACATAACATCATTATACTTTAGCTTTGTTTAGAATTTATTATATAAACAGCCTACCATATCAAGGAAAAAATTACTGCAATTTAATGGTTCAGTAACTATCCCCAAATGAATCCATACATGTAACTTTCTCCCTGATGCTTTCCTTTTTAAAGTATAGCACAGACTGTGATTAAGCATGTTGCTCCAATTAAACTGTCTGATCTAGTTTCATCAACAGAGCGTGTTTTGTTTGTAGGAGAGCTACAGTTGTCTGTATTTATTTACCTTCAGAGGAAAGATCCATAATTTTAGTGAAACCTGGGGCTGAACGCTTGAAGATCTTTATTCTGTCACCCCCCACAACCACATCAGGTCCAAGGAACGAGACTAGCACTCCTAAGCTTTGCAGTGTAACGGCCACTAGAGAATCACTAGTATCTCGCAAGCCAAGTAAGACCTAGAATAAAGATATTCTGTCAAATGGAGTTGGGTTCCTATCCATCTTCAGTTAAAATAACAACAACAATGTAGGTCTGAAAAATCCCTTTCTTAATACCTGTAGTACTTGGGGGGGGGGGAGGCAGATATTAAAAAGTGTAATTTATTGGGAGCATTTACTACCACAAAAATACTTTCAAGCTGGTTTGGCTATAACTCGTCCAAATTTACCTGCTTTGTGTAGATTTAGAATTGAATATACAAAATAGTTTTGAAATGCCAAATACTTGTTCCCATTTGTGACCGTCTAGCACAGATAAAAGTAAGTGGGTGTAACTAAGTAAACTAGAAAAGGTGGATAAAGGGAAAAATCAATCCAGATGGAGAGGATTGCTAGAATTTCAGAATCATATTCCTGAAGAGAAATGAAAAAGACTAGTTAACTTTATCTTTGTAAATAATCTCACTGCATAAATCAACAATTTTTAATAATTGTTATTTACTAGAAAGGAATTTCCCTCCCTGCCACATATACAGAACATAAAATCCCATGAGATGTTCACCTTACATTACCTAGCACAGGCATCTACAGCTAGCCACAATGATATGACAAAACATGCATTGTGGTATCATTGCACAAACACCATTCTTTCATACTCATAGAGTTTGAGTTGTGAGGTTGCAATGTACATTTTTGTCACTTGACCTGCTATTGTCAAAACGATCAACTGTTTTGCTTGGTAAACATGGTAATCAAATGAACCTTCACCCCCATCCTACACCTGAGCTACAGATATTCGCCACTATTGCATCACAATGTCTGTCTGTCTATCATATGCATAGATGGGTTGGGGGGAAAGCCTTCAGAATTGCCCTACCTGACAAAGTAAGGAAGCAGGGCAGTATGTACAATGTTTTTCACCTGTGGCAATATGATGTTTTTCAGCTCTTTCTGTGTAAACAGTTCTGCATAGGCATCTAGGTGAGAGAGCAGTACCATCCGAACATGTTCTTCATGCACCTCAAAAAGTTTCAGCAGCACTGGGCTGACATGTGCCTGGAACATAGCCGGAGACAGCAGGCCATTGATCTGGCTTTCACCCAATTTATCTAGCATGAAGAAATTGGAAAGTTAACATGATGCCAGTTAAAACTGGCAATTCAAAGTTGTTGTCACAACAATTACCACAAATATTTCATTTTACATTTAACTATTCAAAATTTAAACTAAGTCTTTAAAGAGACCTGTTGCCTTTTGTGAAAAAAAACAGAAAGCTACCTGCTTACTGAAGCCAATGGGAAGGAGTCAATATGACAACTTTCATTAAACTCTAAGAACAAAAACTCCACTAGTACATTTAGACCAACCATTATCTCAGTGAAAGAGTTAGGAAATCAGGATAGAAAACATGGCAGAAGAGATGAAAACGGCCATAACAACTTTTGTCCCCTATTGTATATGACCTGGTTAATCATTTCATCCTGTGGCATTTCATCTGGGGTATTCCCACTCTCAGGCTGAATGCATGCTGGAGGGTTAGTAGTCAATGTTTACCCTTCTTGGGCCCCAAAAGATGAGGAAGAAAACTCTTCACGGCTACAGGTTCAGCAAACACAAGCTGATTGAGCAAGAGAGGTACCAAGCGCAAAGCAATCAATTTCTCTGATAAGCCAGCCACTCTATCTAGCAGGAATCTGTATTAAGAAAAAAATTGGTCAGTAGCTCACGGTTTCTATATTTATATTTTACATTGACCACTTCTCCCCTCAAGCATTTAAAAAAAACAACAAGTCAAACCCTTTACATATAAGAATAAGCTCCATGATTTCTTCCACTGTTCTCTACCCTCAAATGTAGACATACAGTTTTGCAGATATGAAACTATTGATAACTTGGAAATCAAATCTGTCAAGCTTACACTTTTTTAAAAAATAACAGCATTTATAGTAGTCCACTAAATCATACCAAAAATGCAATCAAATGTCGCAGAATTAAATAAGTTCCTTATTATATTCCCTCCACCCTCCTCAATAACAAGACACAGTATTCACTTCTTCTCCACACAAAGACACAACTATGGATTTGAATAAATTTGAAGTATCTAATTCATGATATCTGACCAGTAGGAAATTCATATAGACAACCACATTGAGGGTGCTAATTTGGTCTAGAACACTTGTAGATTACAACTGGTTATCAATAATCAGGTCATACTCCTGAATATCTAAGCCAATTACAGATATACTTTAAGCAAACAAACTTTGTGAACAAACTGGGCCTATTAGGTTTTAATACTCCTTTATGTCATTGGATACTGGATTTCCTTATTGATAGTTCCCAGTTTGTGCGAGTTGGAAGAAAAGTTTCCAACTCCATCTTCTTGTTCCCCACAGAGTTGTGTCTTGAATCAGCTACTGTTCACCTTGATGACTCCTGACTGCTGTGCCAAATCTGTACAAATCATATTGTGAAGTATGTGGATGACACGGCAATGGTGAGTCTTATCTGGGATGACAGTGAAGATGCATATAGGCAAGAGGGTGAAGGCTCTGGTGGACTGGTGCAATAAAAGTAACCTGGTTCTAAATGTTAATAAAACAAAGGAGGTCATCGTAGATTTTAGAAAGCCGGCCATACTCCACTCTGTATCAAGGATGCAACTGTAGAGGTGGTTAACAGTATTAACCTTTGGGGGTGAAGATAACTAACAATCTGAACTGGTCTCTCCACACGTCACCCTTAGAGAAGCATGCAAACCAGCATCTGCATTTCCTGAGTCAGATGAGCAGAGAACATCTTTCTCCTTCTATCCTGGCCACTTTCTACAGAGGCACGATTGAGAGCATTTTAACACTGCATCACTGTTTGCTTTGGTGGCTGCAGTGCCTCAGAAAGAATGTCCATTCAGAGAGTGGTGAGGACAGCCAAAAAGATTATAGGAAGCTTGTTTCCTGTTATTCAGGATACTGCTTATAAGTGCTATGTGCTTAGAGCTCAAAGCATTGTTAGAGACCCCACATACCCACTTTATGGTCTGTTTCTGTTGCTCCTCCTCTAGGAGGAGGTCTCCAGATTCTGTAACAGCTTTGTTCCCTATGCCATCTGTCTGGCAAACTTGCAAGATTAGTTTCTCTCGCCATGTACATGTATACATCTGAACTAGACTGTGTTGTTTCTCCATGTCATATATCTTGGTATATTAATAATTTGGTATATGTATGTACATGTAGGTAGGTATGTATGTATTTTGTCATGTTCATGCAGTGTATTTTAGAGGTGGAGACCTTTTGAGAGCTGTATGCAACGAAATTTCATTTTAATATATGCCAATTAGTGTACATTCTAAGTGACAAAGCTATTCCAAGTCTAAATCTAACAGCATGTACTTTTGGCATGGGTACAATGATGCCATCTTCTATTTTATGTACATTCCATAGAAAATATTATTTCTGTGTAGTTCAACTGGAAGACAGCTGGGAACGTCCATACAGTTATTCTTTTTAATGTGTTCCTATATAAAACCTTACGTGAGCCTTATTTGATTTAAAAATAGATTTAACAGTTTTAATATTTGAATTAACAGCATTAATATTTGATATTAACAGATCAAAATTCCCATGTTAAAGCAACTTTGAAGACTAAATTTATCTTTCTTTCAAATACCCAAGAAAGCAAAGCAATTTTTTTTAATGAAGAGCGTTCCATAATGTAGAAATAAATATTGGGAAAAACCCTTTTACATATTATTTCTAAATAGGCTTCACTGAATAATGGTGTCCCTTAAAATGGTTTCTGCTACAGATCTACTAAAACACAGGGAAAATGTAAACCAAGCAATCTCATAAAAAGCAACATCCCATACTGTTGAAAGGTTGAAACCAAGGCCTTGGGAATTCGTAGGTCTTTAATACTGGGCCAGTATGATCTTGAAAGAGCAATTTGGACAAGTGATTAAGGCATCAGGCTAAAAACTGGGAGACCCAAAGTTGTAGTCACACCTTAGGCATGAAGCCAGCTGGGTGGCCTTAGACCAGTCACTCTCTCTTAGCCCTGAGAAGTAAACAATGGCAAACCACTTCTGAAATTTTGCCAAGATTTAAAGCACAAGAAAAATAAATCTTGCAGCCAAAAATTGCTTAGCAGCCTAACTTGCTTTAGCATACATATATGTTTCTGGACACTTTTCATAATAAACAAAACAGTTTTTTTATCATTCTTTTGCAAATTATTTTTTGTTTTGAAAAATGACACTGCTTTCAAATAACTTCATTAATTTAAAAACATATTTCATTCATATGCAAACTTTTATGAAAATGCCAATAAATAAATGCTAATTATTTTAACTATATCAAGCAAGGTCATAGGTCAGTAGCAGAATACATAATTCTAATATAAAAGATTTCAACTTATTCTTTTTCACTGAAAAAGTAAAGTACTGTAGAAAAGAATGACACATTATTAATTTGGACAAAAGGTCCTGATCTATTGATCAGAATATAATATAGTAAAGAATTATTGTCATAACTTGCTTTAGAACTGCCACTTTGAACATTTCTTTTAATTCTTTCTAGATTTTAGAGGATGACTTAACCACTTGCACAAATAAAAAAAAGAATTAGCTTAATTTGACACTGCTATCCAATTTTATCTTTTCCAGTTTTTTATTTTCAGTTTCTCAAGTTAGTATATCAAACAAACAACAAAAAGCTTCATAAAATGCCATAGAATGTAATATACAAAAGTAAAAAAAAGAGTCAACATTTATTCTTACTTGAAAAATTCTGTTTTTTCCTCCTCCGATTTCAGTGTTAAACTATTCAGAAAGCTTACCACTTCTAAGAAATCATTTCTGAAAAAGTTTAAATGGTCATTATTGAGCAAAGACATACAAACAGAACAGAATAATTCAACATCCACAAATAAAAATGACTCATTTGCAAATAGAAAGATGCAGTCATGCTTCACAGTGAAATGATAACAAAACACAAACTTAAGAAATTTCTCCCAAGAACAATTCATGTTAAATTTTCAGCCTAATCAGCCTCAGGCTCTGGCACAAGCTAGTTGTTAAAAAGGAAAAACAAAAAACTAACTAAATCAGATCAGAAACTATGCTATAAGAACCGGGTAAGCACAGTAGAAAAACATGTAGACAACAATATTTATCATTCTTTTAACCAAAACTTATTTTGTTAATCAGTGTTGCTTATTCATTGATCACAGATTATGAAAAATACTAGAACTACTCAAATCATTGCTCATATCTTATATCACCAAGATTGAAGCAATTACAGTTGCAGTATTATTTAGTTCCTAATGCAAGGAACAATAGAAATTAACTAAGAATATATAGCAGCTTTCTCCCATGTTTAATTAGAAAACAAAACATCTTCAGTGAAGCTTTGACAAGTTAGTTTATATTTCAATGACATACTTACCTAAAAAATTCATGAAACAGTAGGTTGGACAGTGGGGAGCGGCATGTTACATCCAGATTTAGCAAAGTGGAGTGTAATGTATGCTGAAAGCTGGAAAGTACATCTGCTGAAACTAAAACACAAGGTTTAATCAATTCTCTTTGAAACAAAGAAGAAAAAATTCTGTCAAATCAAAATGGCATACTGAAAAATGAAAATTATTTATTCTTTTGCACCTTAAGCAAACATTAACTCTCCAAAACAGCTTCTTTTTTCGTTACATTGACAATAGAAGAAAATAAAATGAGATAAATGAAGATACAAGTACTGAAATGGCAACTAAATATAACAGAAAATTATTTCAAAGGAATGAAAGTGAAGGATAGGTTTTTCTACTTGAAAATTCTGAAAAAAAAAAACTTTCATAAGATGCACAGCAGAGTTTAGAAGTTTATTTGCTCCACATGTCAAAAGCACCGAAATATTCTGTTTGGGATCAAGAAGAGAAATTCCAACTTTTAAAATTAAAATTAAAAACTACACTAAAATAGTCAACTTTTAAATCAATTCTTGATCCAATCTATACAGCAGGATATTCAAACCATTGCTACCTTGACATATAAGAATGATTTTTGAAAAATCCCTTCTAAGGATTCTAATACACAATCCCTGATGTTATTCACTGCATAATGTTATTCAACATTATGTGAAGTGCAGGATCTTGTAAAGAAACCTACTCTAATAACGTACTCTAATTAATTTACTCTGTTAAAAATATCATGGCACAAATAATTGACATTTCAGTTCCTTTGGAGAGAAAGTTCTATCATTTTATATTTTTAATTACTAAAGTCAGAACTTTCTTATTTTGTGCTCTCTAGAGCAGAATGGCCAGCTCACAGTGGCCAGCTCAGTGCGGATGGTGGGCATGGCCAGGGGGAATGGACAAGGCCTGTGCCGGGTCTGCACAGATGACTTGGTGTAGCCAGGTGGGCTCAGACCAGTGGGCGTGGCTGAGTAGATGTGACTAGGTAGACACAGCTGGGTGGGTACAGTTGGGTCAGTGCTGAACAGCCCACATTGGCCACCTGGGTGCATAGAAGTGGGTGCAATCAGACTGGCACAGATGACTCAAAGCCAATGACTCGGAGCGACCAACTGGGCACAGCTGGGTGGGCATGGCTGAGTGGGTGCACTGGGTAGGTGCGGCCAGGTCAGTCTGGAACAAATTGCACCAGCCAATTGGACGTAGGGACAACTTAGCACCCCACCAGCTCCTCGCCTCCCCAGACAGCAGCCAAGCGTGGAGTTGGGTGCCATTTCGTCCCACTCCAGAGTTGCAACTTCAAAAGAGAAAGAAACCCATGATGTCTTCCAGAGCTGGAGCTCAGCGGTGGTTGATCTACCATCCCGAAAACAAGTTCCCCATTGCCCTCCCCCTCCTCCTCAATCCTCCAAAAGGAGGTTTCCGCTCACCTGGATCTCAAGAGCTGTCATGTTTTATATATTTCCCCAAGGGAGACAAAACCTCATCTTCTCCAGATCTTGCTGTATATAGTTGTGGGAGTGAAGAATTGAGCTTTCTCCATCATCCTCCCAGGGAAGGGGCACAGCTCTCCAAGGCTGGAAAACTAACTTTCTGCCTCTGCCTTTCACAAGAGCTGTTGGGCTGAGGCCTGTCCTGAGCTGGATCTTCAGTTTATTTGGAAGTTGCAGGGGGATATACACTGTATATAAAAGTATTCCCTTTTATCTATTCTGAATTGTGAGTATATTTACATTTGAGGTTATACATTCTATTTCCAACAATTCTTACCTTCTTCATTTAAAAAAGTAAGCAGATTTTCAATCATTACACCAAATGAGTAGGCATCTCGGGAATGCCCATGGCCTTCAGGAAGAAGCTGGAAGTCTGCAGACTGGGGAATAAAAATATTATATGGAAGACACTAACCATTTCCAAAACATTATCTTTAAATATATCATATTTCTTTTAAGTATTTAAAAATATATAGTATATGCATTTTTCTACTGAAATACAAAAAGTACCATATCAGAGATACATTACCAAAACAAGGAGACTAAATTTAAATAAAAAAGATGTGCAGAGAGTATAGAAGAAACACCATATAATCTAGGAGGAGCTGTTTGACATACATGGCCAGTCACAGCATTTGGTAAGGGATACATTAACAACCAAAGAACTGTTTTAATCCTGAAATCAAGGACATAATCAGGGAAGGAACTCTTGTACTGGGCGAGTTGCATTAAGTAGGACAAGATAAAAAGGCAACAAAAGGCTCTACAAGAAAGATTTAGAGAAAACTGAGCTACTTTTTTAAAGTTCAGGTTTTCAGAACCATAGGAGTTACTCCCAGGATGATAAAGAGCCTGCAGACTTTATTTGAGAAATAATAGAGAGAAATGGTACAAAATACTCATAACCAGTAATTTCTATCATGTTCAATTAGGTGAATAAACTGAAATTACAGATCAGAGTCTGATAATAAAGCAAAATTCCAGGAAAATAATTAAGTGATCAAATTTGTGAGCATAAAAAATAATGCATTATTTTCTAGGACTAACATAATTTTGTCAAAGGTAATATCCTTGAATTCAAAATTTCTTCTACTATAGGTAGGTGAGTTAGTTGATATTTGTTCAATTAGTTGCTTATCCACCTAGCTGTAGCAGTAGAGATTTTGAAATCAAGAATATATAATACTTGATGTATTCGTTTATGGTTCATCATGAATGAATACATTAAAATGACATCTTGAATGGTGTGTCACACAAGATTTTTGTCTTATATATGCTACCTAAAATATTTATAAATTATCTAGATGTGTGATAAAGGTATTATCAAACTGACAGATGACATAAAAAGCAGAAAGCAAAATCAAGCAAAAAGAATCAGCTAAAAGTAACATTAAATTTTACAGAAACAAAATTGAAATTGTTTCATAGAAATTCGTGTTTCTAGCCCAACATTATATTGTCTTCAATTTGATAAGAGTTAGGTTTTTTTTATTAATTCATAATATAAAATACAAAAATATAAAAGGAAATAGTAGGAAAGATAGTGGAGGGAAAAGGAAAGGGAAAAGTATAGGAAAAAGGAAAAAGAAAGAAAAGGTGTTGACTCCCTATTCCCTTTGGTGCAGTACAATAAGATAATAACATCAAACCTCAACTTTTTACTTTTACATAATAGTATAAACTAGCCATTTCTATAAAAACAAACCTATCCAATTGGTAAAACCCAAAATCAAAGTTTATTTTTTTCTACCTCAAGCACAAACTCCAGAACCGTAGAAACAAAAGTAATTGTATTTTTTTTCTTTAATCTAAGCTATCAAATTTAGCCATCTCTGCTAACTCCATCAACCTTTGCAGCCATTCGTCCAGTGTGGGATTCAACGTGTCCTTCCGTTTTTATGCATAAAGTAATTTTGCTGCCATCAACATATATAGCACCAAAGTTCCAAAAGACTTTTTCATTAAACCCAAAAGAAAAGTTTCTGGTTTTATCTTTACATTCACTTTTAATATATTCTGTATTGGGATGTGAATTCTACTCCAGTATTTCTTTGCTTTGTCACATAAAGGACTCTTCATTACTTTTGAATTTCCAACATTCATTTGAAATACCTTTATACATTCTTGACAACTGATCTGGTGTTAAATACCAATGATATATCATCCTATAGAAATTTTCTTTTACATTATAATTTAGTATAAATTTATACTTACACTTATAATTTAGTGTACCTTTCATCCACATATTCTCCTATTGTTCAAGCTTTACATTATATCCAAAGTTCCTTGCCCACTGAATCATGCAGTCCTTTATATGTTCATTTTTCAAATTCAAATTTAATAACTATTTATAGACCTCAGTAATGATTATTCCATCATTATCACACATTTTCACAAAATCAAACCTATAACTCTTTTTGTCAGATTTAAATCTTTGTTTCAATTATAAATATGTAAACCAATGGCAGACACATCCTTCTGATTCTAACTCCTTAGACTTAAGGATAGGATAACCAAAAATAAAAGATATTATTTGACCATAAATCCACCAGTCTGGCTTCACCACCTTTTTTTCTAAAAAAAAAAAAAAAAAAGCTTCCTTGAGTGACACCGAGATAGGTATCTTCACAGAAAACCTTTTTTTATATTTATTTCAAACTCTTAGGATGGCACATCTAACAAAATGGTTATTAAAATCAGTTTTTACTTTAACTTTGTCATACCATAGATAACTGTGCCATCCAAATCTTAATTCATAACCCTCTAAATCAAATAGCCTCTTATTTTGGATATTTATTTATTTATTGATTCATTCATTGATTGAATTTATATTGCCACCTATTCACCCATGGCGACTCGAGGCGGCTTACAGAATATAAAGCCACATTTTAATAAAAACTAACAAAAAGAATCAAATAAATTAATAAAGTACAATATAACAAAACCACTCCCCAACTCCCACCCTCCACCCCAATGACAGCAGATCACACGAGCCATTTAATGGGCTCTATCCTGCTCTGGATTCCCCAGGCCCACTGGCGGAGTATCAGAGTGGAGGCCATTCTAATCTTTGGGGGAATTATGTTCCAGAGAGAGGGAGCCACCACCAAGAGAGGTTCACCCGTTCTTTTAGTAAGAGCAAACAACAAACATCAAAATACAATTTCAAATCTGATAAACGCAAACCTCCTCTTTCTTTAGCACCTTGCAAAAGTTTTTATCTAATTCAGAGGTGGGATTCAATTTTTTTAACAACCGGTTCTGTGGGCATGTCTTAGTTGGTGGGTGTGGCTTGGTCATGTGACTGGGTGGACATGGCTTGGTGGTCATGTGACTGGCTGGGTATGGCCAACTCAATATCACTCACATCGAGGCACACATCTCCTCACCTGGCCTCTCATGACTGTGGGGATGCTGCAACAGTCGTAAGTGTGAAAAATGGTCATAAGTCACTTTTTTCAGTGCCATTGTAACTTTGAATGGTCACTCCACACAAGCAAAGTACCAGCAAAGGAGGGAAAAAAACTCCAGAGAAGTTCCTGAAATAGGAAGTCCAGTCCTGCCAAGAATGTAATAAGGGTCAACAGAGAGGCAGTTTCTGTAAGCAACACCAGAATGTTTCCTTCCTGCCTTCCTTACAGGATTAGGCCAGTAATTTCTTCTAACAACCAGTTCTCCGAACTGCTTAGAATGGTAACAACCGGTTCTAGTGAATAGGTGCAAACCTGTAGAATCCCACCCCTGATCTAATTCTTGTTTTTTCTCCGTGCCATATAAACTTAGAAATAACCATTTGCCATTGTTTAAATGGAGTATCATCACTTGCAAGTATTGGTAATGTTTGAAACAAAAAAGCACCTTTGGTAAAACATTCATTTTAATTACAGATATTCTATTCAATAATGATAATTGCAGTTTAATCTTAGTAAATCCTTTTTGATATCATTCCAAAGAGGCACATAGTTATTTTAAAACAGTTTTGCATTTGTATTTATCTATATAATCCCAAGTATTTCACCTTTTCTTCAACCTTAAAATCAGACATTTTAGTCAATATATCACAGTCCTGAGAGGTCATATTTTTGATAAGCATTGTCATTTTCTGTTTATTTTAAAACCTGCTAAAACCCCAAACTCATTTAATTTCCTCACCAAATATTCTACAGGTGAAACTCAAAAAATTAGAATATCGTGCAAAAGTTCTTTTATTTCAGTAATGCAACTTAAGGTGAACCTAACATATGAGATAGACTCATTACATGCAAAGCAAGATAGTTGATGTGTCATAATTGAGATGATTATGGTTTACAGCTCATGAAAACCCCAAATCCACAATCTCAGAAAATTAGAATATTGTGAAAAGGTTCAATATTCTAGGCTCAGTGTCCCACTCTAATCAGCTAATGAAGCCATAACACCTGCAAAGGGTTTCTGAGCCTTTAAATTGTCTCTCAGTTCAGTAGGAATCACAATCATGGGAATGACTGCTGACCTGACAGTTGTGCAGAAAACCATCATTGCATCCTGCATAAGGAGGGAAAGCCTCAAAAGGTAATTGCAAAAGAAGTTGGATGTTCCCAAAGTGCTGTATCAAAGCACATTAATAGAAAGTTATGTGGAAGGGAAAAGTGTGGAAGAAAAAGGTGCACAAGCAGCAGGGATGACCGCAGCCTGGAGAGGATTGTCAGGAAAAGGCCATTCAAAAGTGTTGGGGACTTTCACAAGGAGTGGACTGAGGCTGGAGTCAGTGCATCAAGAGCCACCACACACAGACGGATCCTGGACATGGGCTTCAAATGTCGTATTCCTCTTGTCAAGCCGCTCCTGAACAACAAACGTCAGAAGTGTCTTACCTGGGCTAAAGAAAAACAGAACTGGTCTGTTCCTCAGTGGTCCAAAGTCCTCTTTTCTGATGAGAGCAACTTTTGCATCTCATTTGGAAACCAAGGACCCAGAGTCTGGAGGAAGAATGGAGAGGCACACACTGCAAGATGCTTGAAGTCCAGTGTGAAGTTTCCACAGTCTGTGTTGATTTGGGGAGCCATGTCATCTGCTGGTGTTGGTCCACTGTGCTTCATTAAGTCCAGGGTCAACACATCCATCTACCAGGAGATTTTGGAGCATTTCATGCTTCCTTCTGCAGACGAGCTTTATGGAGATGCTGACTTCATTTTCCAGCAGGACTTGGCACCTGTCCACACTGCCAAAAGCATCAAAACTTGGTTCAATGACCGTGGGATTACTGTGCTTGATTGGTCAGCAAACTCTCCTGACCTGAACCCCATAGAGAATCTATGGGGCATTGCCAAGAGAAAGATGAGAGACATGAGACCGAACAATGCAGAAGAGCTGAAGGCCACTATTGAAGCATCCTGGTCTTCCATAACACCTCAGCAGTGCCACAGGCTGATAGCTTCTATGCCACGCCTCATTGAGGCAGTAATTGCTGCAAAAGGGGCCCAAACCAAGTACTGAGTACATATGGATGCTTATACTTTTCAGAGGTCTGATATTGTTCTATGTACAATCCTTGTTTTATTGATTGCATGTAATATTCTAATTTTCTGAGATTGTGGATTTGGGGTTTTCATGAGCTGTAATCCATAATCATCACAATTATGACAAATCACGGCTTGAACTATCTTGCTTTGCATGTAATGAGTCTATCTCATATATTAGTTTCACCTTTTAAGTTGCATTACCGAAATAAATGAACTTTTGCACGATATCCTAATTTTTCAAGTTTCACCTGTATGTTATTTTTTGGGTCTTGCAAAAATATAACCAAGTCATCAGCAAATGCTCTCAATTTATAAACTTCCTTGTTGACTGTCATGCCCCCATTGGAGCCTGAACCTGATCCAGATGAGCTGGATCAGAAGCTGACAGAAATCGAGGGGGCAGCTCCGTTGGCTTTGGAGGAAATGGGAAGGGCAGGGCCAGTCTGGGCAGGGCTTTTCAGGATTAGAAAGGCTTGTAGACAGGGAGGAGCAGGAGAGACAAGAGTTCAGGCTATGAACAAGGAACCACCCCCTCCTGATCCTAGAGCACGAAGAGAAAAGGCGAGAACAACGCAGACTGAGCCAGCTATAATGGAGGAGAGTGCCCTGCTCCCCTTCACAAGGCACACCTGGGGACTAAGATGTAAAGAGATGCTGGTGGGAGAGGCATTTGTCGGGAACAAGCATTGAAGCTGTAGAGCCTCGTGTGCACTTACTGACACCTGGAGATTACTTTACTCTGTCTCATGGGGCTTGCCTGGTTTGTCTGCTTCACTGAACTTCTTGCTCTGGTTACTGTTATGCAAACCTTGCTTACTGGACTTCTGACCTTGGTTACTGCTTTGCTCACCTTGCTTACTGGACTTCTCACAGCCAAATGCAGGTGAAAGCTTTGCTCCAGGACTTCTAGTAAACGTGGGGACGTTTGGGGGAAAAGTTGGAGCAATAAAGGGGAATTAGACCTGTTCTATGGCTGTGTTGCTTTCGTGCATCACCCTTTTAACACTTAACCCTTTGCTGTCTGTTCTCCATCTCACTGCATCAGCTCCTGTTTCTACCCCTTCCTTTTAAGACTTGTTTTTACCAGGAAATATAGAAACCGTAAAGCACAAACTGTGGCTCATTATCCTGTTTTGAGTTAAAGAGTTCATGCAGAAAGGCAGAAGGCTTTGCTGAGGTCAGTTTGCAAATGGCGGCTCCACGTGGCCCCGTAAGAACAGCCCACAATATTGAGTTCTGCAGATCTCCGGAAGGTAAGCAAGGATTGTGAGGGGTGATGGCTGCAGGGACCCCAAGGAAAGGAAGCAGAGCAAAGGGGTATCTCAAGGGGTGTGGGATGCTCTAAAAGGCCCAAGGCAGGATCCATTATTGTTGTAAGTCGAAGATTACCTGTATTAGCTTCTTTCCAAGTTTGAGGTATCTTTCCCCACTCTAATATGTCATTCATTATATCCTTTAGTGTCTGAAGAAGTTCAAAGCATTTATAATATTGGCTTGTAAGACCATCTGGACCTGAAACTTTGCCTGATTTCATTTTTTTAAAGGCTTCTGATATTTCAAAAATAGTTACCAAATCATTCATAAGTTGTCTCTGAGTATGTGAGAGTTTAGGTAATCATTGTCTTAACCAATACTCATCTATTTTAGACACATCTAGCTTCTGCTTTTTTGTAAAAGTTATAATAAAAGTTACAGAAAGACTTTTTAATAAGTTCATTATCTGTTATTACCTTCACACATTTTCTCAATCATTCTCTTTTCTCACTCCCTGTAACATAGACAGTTGTTGACATAGCAATTTAATTTGGTGTAAGATTTTAGAGTTTGTAGGTGTCTTTTGCAATTCAATTTCCTTTTGTTTAGTTTCATCCAATATATTTTGTATGTTTTCCTGGGATTTTTTTCTTCACTACGCCAGCAGCCCCTAACCTTTTGGGCATCAAGGACTGCTTCTGTGGAGGGGGTTTTTTCTGCACTTTGGAAGGGGTATGGTTTCGAGTGCTACCTGCATCCTGCAGATAGGGCTTCGCTTGTTGGCACACCGGAAACCAGTGCCAGTCCACGGACAGTGGTTGGGGATCCCTGCTCTAGTAAATTGTATTGTATAAAATAATCCCTCATAACTATTTTGCTAGCATTAAATTTGCCCTTTTGCCCAGATTATTATAAAGTATTCATTCAGTTTCTTTTTATAGTCCTTTATAATACAACCATCTCCTTTTGTAAGTCAGATTAATTTAATCTCCATCTATAACTTAAACTCTTTTTTCTAAGTACTAGAAGTGGATTATGATCAGAAAAAGATTTAGGTAAAATATCTACTTTTAGATTTTTATTTGCAAGATTTTTAGAAGTCCATATCATATCAACCCTTGAAAAAGATTTATGTCATTCTGAAAAGAATTTCTTTGCCCCCATTTACCAATTACTGCTAAATTATCCATCATCTCAAAAAAAAAAGTCTTTGGTAGTTTACCCCGAGACGATTTAACCCCTTTAGTAGAAGTTTTATCCAAAATTGGGGAAGCCACTCCATTCCAATCCCCCAAAATAAGACAATTTTCATGCAAAATAAGTAGTAATTGATCCATAAGATATTCAAAAAAATTACTTTATCATCATTTGGCACATAAAGTCCAATTACTATTGGTTTTATTCAAGTAAGTTCAATTTCCACTGCTACAAATCTACCATATTCATCTGACAAAAGGCACTTAGGTTTATATCAACATTAAGTTTCCTTAAGTAATGAAATATTTCTTTACACTTAGATGGGGCATTTGCCCCTTTAATATTCCATATTATCAACTTAATCTCCATCCTTGGGTAAAATAGATACGTTCCTATACAGACATCTCAATCACATCTTCTTCAGTATCGAACTTTTTGAGGTTCATCTAGTTGCTTGTCCGTATCCATTTCTTCAGCTTAGTGCAAAATTAGTTTATATTTTATCAAGAAGTCCTTCGCTTTTTCTAAGAATTCAGTCTAAATCTATGCTATTGATAAGTAAATATCATTCCTTCAGGTTTGTCCTAGTAGAAGGAAATTTTTCTCTTCTTCAGGATATCAGTAAGAAAGGAATAAGCTTTCCTTTGTTTCAAAATTCTGACAGAGATTTCCTTTAAAACAATCACATCCATGTTTTCCATTCTTAGTTTAGATTTAAAGTGGCAATCCAAAACATGATCTCTCATTATTTTTCTTACAAAATGGCCTAATTTTGTTATTTTGGTAATTTTCTAATGGTAGCAAATCTAGAATTTACTCTATAAATTTTGTTTATTTCAAGGTTGAGGGTCTTTTTTCCCAATTAATTAACCTGGCAAGGGCTTTAATCATCCTTGATCTAATATCCTCTCCAAACAATTCAGGAACTCCTCAAAATCTTAATTGGAGTTGCTTAAACTGTAATTCCAAAAGAGCCCTTTCACTCAATTCAGCTTCATATTGGACATCTTTTTTCTCCAATTAATGCTCCATTAGATCCACTCTATCCTTCACCTGTTTAATATATCAATCAAGTGTTGTATCTCTTCATGAAGTTCCTTTGAAAGTGTATCAAGTTTGTATCAAGTTTTGATCCAAGTTTTGTTCCCATTACTTGAATTAGTTCATGCGTTTTAGCTGTATATTCATCCAAAAAAGATCTTAAAGATTATGCATCTCCTGATATTCTTTTTTAGCCTTCTCAATTTGATAAGAGCTGTTGATTAACACTGCTTGAGTATTATTTTTATGTGTATTCATTTAATTTCAAGTGATCTAGCCAAAACTTAATTAGCATGAATGTCAATGGGTATTTACTCAAATACTACTGCAGTCAAGATATATCATGTCTCCAGAATTTTCATATTCAATTACGGAAGTTACCAAATCAAAATAGAAGACAGTAGATATTTTTTAGAGAGCATATCACCTGGTGAGATTTCTTCCTAAAAATTCATATTGTCTTAGAAATTTTTAATGTGCTTATAAATCAGTCTTTTTATGATCTACTTCCACAATTTTCACAGGTTTTGATGTCAAGCTGAATAGATTATTTTGCTCTTTCCACTCTCTGAATGTAAGAGAAAAAAAAACCTAGTCTCCTCCAATAATTAGGTACCTACTAGGTTCTCCATATTTTCTCAAAGATAATACTTAACAGTTTGACAATAATATCAGCTATTTTTAGTATTGTAGGATGCAATTCTTCTGTCTCTGGAAATCCAAACTCTGAATAAATTCCTTACATTCAGAAAGGATGTTTTCTAAAAATTCTCTGACATGATCAGTATATTATAATGATTAATGCTTAAACAAGCATGTTACAGTTTATGATAAATGGCTTGTTTTTGTTCTATCTTAAATTTTTCAACATTCCCCTTCTTATATGGCCTTAAATGTGGTTCAGTAATTTAGCTGAATTGTTGCAATCCTTACTTAATACTAATCTTTGTTCCTATTGAGCAGGGTGGGATGCAAATATTTTTACTACCAATTCTGTGGGCGTGGCTAGGTGGGAGGGACTAGGTGGATGTGGCCATGTGACTGGGCAGGCATGGCTTCTTTTTTTTGTGCAGCACCCCCCCCGCTCCATTTTTTTTTTGCCTCCTAGGCCTCAGAATAGCCTCTGGGGTGGGGGCATTTTTGCTCCCAGGAGGCTTCCCTGAGGTCCAGGAAGGCAAAAAACAAAGCAGCTCCCACCCACCCCTGCCTCCTGGGGGGGCATTTTTGCTATCGGTTTGGCCAAACAGTAACATTTTTTACTACCGGTTCACCCAAACGGGTAGAATCCCACCACGGTTACTGAGCATATTACAGATTATCTCATTAAGTAATGACATAATAAAAATAGTAGGAGAAAGGTGCATATATTTGCCTTCCTAAGTTATTTGTAAAAATAATAAAGATGGGGTATAAATAAATGATAGATAGATAGATAGATAGATAGATAGATAGATAGATAGATAGATAGATAGATAGATAGATAGATATAGACAGACAGACAGACATAGAAAGACAGACACAGAGACTGACTTAAAATAGTGGGACTTTTGCCTTTTTTTGTTTTTCAATTTTTTGGCATTTTGCTATTTTTATTGACCAACTGGTGTTCTTTTCACTACCTTTTTAGACATTCCAGAAGCTTTTTGTTGTTGTTCTTAGCATCTTTCATCAACCGCAGCCTATTTTGAGCATTTTATTATGACACCTACTCTATGATTCCAAGTTACTTCTGTCCTTCCACTGACTCACCCTTTTTCTTTTTAATATTCACTAACTTTTTGTATAGCTATACTGGGATGTTGTATTCTTTCCTGCTTTCCCAAACCGGAATTACATTTAAGTACAACAGTTCAAAAGCACATGCATGCTGCTTGGAGCAGTACACATGAAAAATGTCTAAATGTCATAAAAAATAAGACAACAGAGTAGCAGGGTGTCTTAAAAAAGTAAATCTTAGGGTACACTGCAGAAGCATTATGTCACTTGCAAGATTGCCAATTCTGGGCACACTTTATGAAAGATGTTGGTAAAGTTGGTAAATTCAAAGAACAGAAGCCAGGAAACTTGAATGGGGTTGGAAATTAAGTACTATGAGGTTCTACAGAAAGAGCTGGGTATATTTATCAGGGAGAAGAAAACTTAAAAGGGAACTTAAAACAAATATGACATAACTAAAACTCAGGGCAGAATTGAATTTCTTCAAAGACTGAAAGCAGAACCTATGAGCGGAAATTAGAGATTTGCAAAATTTGGTTAAATATCAAAAGAAACTTCCAAACAATCGATGATCTAGAAATCATTGTAAATAATGAGATTTGGGTAATTTTTCACCTAATAGTTACATGTTTTTACTCAATTTGGCAGACATCAATGCAACAGACTTCAATTACAACAAAAATTCTACTTGAACTTATGAAATCTAATATCATTTATATAATGGTTATAACTGATGTAAAATGACACAAATTATATGTTTTGTATCATATGTTTAAATAATATAAATTTTTATAAATACATTATATAATTTGCATAATGACATCACTACAATGATGTATTTTATAATTTAATGGTATTTAAATAAAGGGTAAAAATGGGTAAAAAAAATTGGTAAAAAATTTAATGGGTGATAGGAAGTAAATGAGAAAAGACACCCATTTCTGAACTCACCATTAAATTAAAGTTTCAGTGCACCTGCATAATTCAGAAAAGCATGGATTTTGAATAAAAAAATTATTCTGATTCACACAGATTTTATATTATAGATATTTTAAAAGTATATCAAGTAACTTAGTATAAAAGTATAAAAATTCTTTCTGAATACATTTTTGCCTCAGTTTTTAAATGAAAGTCTTCCAACTTCAAAAGATGTCACATATTAAATTTGCTTTTAAAAATCATGTTGAATTTCTGAATCTGATAAATTTGAAATTAAAAGTAAAATATTTAGGGAGGGAATTCAGCACCAACATTTTTAGGAATGTAACTCATGTTAATTTTATCAGTTTTCCTTACAAATGGATCCAACACTGAATGATGCATACCATCTTGATATCTTTAAAAGATATAAAATATCTTTTATAATATGCATGCAACAGATAATGAAGAGTTACCTCTTGGTTACTACATATGTACAATTAAACACACATTAACAGAAACTATTTTCTGAAGTTATCTTTTAGATAGGTCTCAGCACATTTCTCCTGTATAAACAATGATAACACTTACCTGTTCTTCAGGTGGAATCCCTGTCTTTTCTCGTATTGACTGGATACTACGCAGAAACTACAATGGGTGAAACAATGGAAAGCTATATTAATGCAGAGGAACTTGTGTCAAAACGAGAAGCTACAAAGATTTGTATTTGTTATCTTTGTCCTTTCCTTACCACCATTTGAATATTTATTCAAATATCAACAGCATTTCTCTAGCCCCCTACTCTTGATGATTCCAAAATCCAAATGAATCATTTCAAGCTATGTTGCATATAGCCCAAAAGTTCTGTAATAAGATCATAAAATATTTTTTAAAAATGGCTTTATCACAGAACAAAATCACTGTCTCTAAAAGACTGTGTGTAATTTATCTCAAAAGAACAGAAAGTGCAATTGATATATACTGGACAATATGAAATATTGATAATTACTAAATGTTAATAGAAGCTTCAGTCCCATCTCTGTTGACTATACACTTCGCAAATACAGAAGTCAGGTGTCATTCTTATAACCTTAACAATAATTTCACTTTTCTAATTTGGTCAAAGCTTGGAAACCAAATCCTTACATGCCACAGCAATTAGAGCATAGCAGTGAATCCTAATTTAAAATTAGTTTATATCAAGGGCTCACAGGAGATCATATTCTTTCATCTTTAGCAAAGTAGTGTCTTCATTAGTCTAAATATATGTATGTCATTGCAAGGTTGCAACAATATCCCTAAATAATTCTTCACTGAACCTTATCAATTAGCTTCATGTCTTCTTGTTCAATGCTGTTGGGGACTCTGATTACAACTTTGAAATAAGGCAACATGACTGGCTTATAATCTCAGACATGCTGGAATCTAAAAATAACTAAATTATTCAAGAGAATGGAATGGAACGGTGAAGACCATTCAAGAAACAGAAAGTAGTCCCCTTGTGTGTGACAACAGAATAAGGTGCTTGATTCTACCTCTGCTGTTGCTTCATTCTGCTTGCAGACAGTTTCCATGCCTCCTAATTTCCAGTGTCCATCCTCACTCACAAATACAGAGGATAAGCAGATATTGTTGTGGGTTAGGTTTCCCTAATAGGTGTTTTTAAAAAGATAAAAAATACATAGTAAGACTGGGAATAGTTAAATATAAAACTTTTGTTAGTACTAATTAGATATCCTGAGACAACAAAGGACAGCAGTCAAAACCACAGAGGAACTTTATATCCCACTGGAGAACTAGAAAGAAGGTTGTGTTATGTCAGACCAAGTTGATACTAATCAGTTTATTACTGACACACATCAGGACAAAAAAAACAAGGTAGGCTGTTTTAAGAGTTTGCTTGCTTTAGTTGTAAAAAGAACTATTCATCAAAAACCACTAAATAAAATAGCTGAAGACACTGCTCAAATACACCTCCAAATACGAAGAACTGAAATCCAGAGTTCTATTGTTTCAGTTGCCTATTCCATTATTCTGCCACTTCTTATAATTACTAATTACACAAGTCATCTAGGGAAATATCATTATTTCCATGACCATGTATGTGTTTAATTAAAAGAAATTCATCTCCCATCTAGAGGCACAAATCAAATTCATGCTGTTATTCCTATCCAATATGACTATCTTACTTTCTCCTGCACTGCCTCTTATTCCTTATTCTCTTCACCAATTCTTTTTACCTCACCTTAACAAAATCTAATGTAAAATCCAGAATAAAATATAAAGTATAATAGACTTTTTAAATTCTTACATCTGTATACAATTGTGCTTCCTCTGGGTTGAAACAAAGCATAAACCAATTGAATTTGTTTGATTTTGAAAACATTTTGCCCATGAATCAAATAAAAACAAACCAGATATAACATAGCAACTTAAAAGATTGAAGGATCTCTTTGTACCACTCTGAGATTTATTCCAGACCTGCCTGTCCTCATAACATTGGCTTGTTTTGAGAGAGGAAGACAGTACTTATACTGTGCAAGTATAAAAGATGGACTTCCCAATTCTTGGACCCGTAGACAATTTACTTTTATGTTGGTTTTACTCTTACTTCACCAAGGGCAACCTCCTTGGCGTCTGAATTTTAACTAAATTAGAAAAGGAATGCAACTATCTCTATCAGCAAGCCTTTAAGTCAATTTCATCATCCCTATTTAAAATGACCACTTTGATATTCCCTCCTTATATAAACACTACCCTAAATTCTTGTTCACCTGTCTCCCAACCTCTAGCTTAGGTGGACATTACCGTGCCTTGTCCTTCCTTGCCCTGCAACCTGTAACCATTGTCAAAGCAATAGTGAAAATGTTTGGTTGTAATAATGTTGACATATTCTTCCAGCAACTCAAGTAACAATGGCTTTTTAATTGAAATAGAATGCTTGACAATAAGATGGCTCCCTTTCCTGCAATACTATAACTGCTTATTCTTTTAAAGATCACTTAAATATAATGAAAACATGATAGGCAATTAATTTTCTATTATTTGGTTAAGATTGAAAGGATTTTCTTATTCTGGAAATTATGACAACATAGGGAATAGAATGGTATTTGAGTATCATTTTTGAACTCTCCTATTAGTTAGCTTGGGAGATAAATGATTGGCTCATGAGTTTTCTTTGTCTCTAGTCAGCATTCTGAGTCTAACTAAAGTAATGGTCAAAGGATGAATCTAGAACAGAGATTGGAAACAAAATGATAACTGTGCTTTGGGCACATGCCCTAACTCAGGCCTATGAAAAATGCACATATATAAAAAGATGACACAATGTGATTTATTTTTCATTAGGAGACCCTAAATTATGTTAAAAAAACAAGCAAACCAAAGCAGTAAAAAGAAACATGAGACATTTGATAGATACCTTAAATACAGTGTAATTAAATACAGTGATAATCGCCCAGCGACCCTCTTTAAGGTGAGCCGTCTCCTCTTAGAGAAGGAGGAGATTGAGGTCCACCTGAAGGGGCGCGCTGAGGAATTTGCGGATTTTCTGGAAGGCAAAATCGCTTGACTTCATTCCCAGTTAGATGCCGGCGTAGTTGCTGATCTGGTGGAAGCTTCTGAGCCAGGTTCTTTCCCTGTTATCTGGGAATGGTTTGACCCTGTTGCTCCTGAGGAAGTGGACAGGATCCTAGGGAGTATGCACGCGAGCACCTGTATTTTAGACCCATGTCCCACCTGGCTTGTGAAAGCTTCCCAGGAGGTGACAGGCGGATGGACTCTGGCGGTGATTAATGCTTCTCTACAGGAGGGGATGGTACCCCAGCACTGTAAGGAGGCTGTGGTCCGCCCTCTTCTTAAGAAGCCATCACTTGACTCTACCTGGTTGGATAATTTCCGACCTTGTCTCCAATCTTCCCTTTTTGGGGAAGGTTGTTGAGAAGGTGGTCGTGCAGCAGCTCCAGAGGTTTCTGGATGAAACGGGTTATCTCGACTCCTACCAGTCAGGATTCAGGCCTGGATTTGGGACAGAAACAGCATTGGTTGCACTTTTAGATGATCTCTGGCGGGAGCGGGATGGGGGTAGTGCATCCATTCTTGCTCAACTTGACCTCTCAGTGGCTTTTGATACCATTGACCATGGGATTCTCCTGGGATGGCTTTGGGGGATGGGAGTGGGTGGCCTTGTGCTGTCTTGGTTCACTTCCTTCCTCTGCGGCCACTCTCTGTTGATAGGAGGGGAGAGATCCAACCCTCGCCCACTGCTTTACAGGATTCCACATCTCCGCTTCTGTTCAACGTTTATATGAAACTGCTGGATGAGATCATCTGTCACCATGGACTGAGGTATCACCAATATGCTGATGATACTCAGCTGTATGTCTTGGCCTGTGGTGAGTTAAGTGTTGCTGTGTCCTCCCTCTCACAGTGCCTGGAGGCTGTTAGGGACTGGATGGGGAACAACGGGTTGAAACTAAACCCTTGCAAGACCAAGTGGCTCTGGGTCTGGGGTTCGTTGGTTCAGGGAGAATTACCACCTTTAGTCTTGGATGGGGTGGCACTACCCCAAACAGACCCTGTGCGTAATCTAGAGGTTTTCCTGGACTCACGACTCCTGTTTGAAGAGCAGGTGGTGGTCGTGGCCAGTAGGGCCTTTGTGCAACTACGGGTTGTGCACCAATTACGCCCTTTCCTAGATCAGCAGTCCCTACTCACTGTCACTCATGCCCTGGTCATTTCCCGTCTTGATTATTGCAACGCGCTCTACATGGGGCTGCCCTTGAAGAGCATCTGGAAGCTCCAGTTGGTGCAAAATTCAGTGGCCCACATGGTTTTATGCAGACCCCGGTGTGCACATGTATCACCTCTCCTGCAGGAGCTGCATTAGTTGCCAATTTGCTTCCGGGTGCAATTCAAGGTGCTAGTTGTCACCTTTAAAGCCCTTCATGGCTTGGGTCCGGGTTATCTGAGGGAACATCTCTTCCTGGTCACATCTACCCGACCCATTAGAGCGAGGAGGCAGGGAATGCTGCGGGCCCCACCCCTGAGGGAGATAAACCTGGTGGGACCAAGAAGAAGAGCCTTCTCAGTGGTGGCTCCATCTCTCTGGAACATCATTCCTCCAGAGATTAGAATGGCCCCCTCATTAATACTATTCTGAAAGGCACTGAAGACCTGGTTTTGCCAGCGGGCCTGGGGAACCCAGAGAGGGATGGAATCCATCAAATGGCTAGTGAGATCCACTGTCATTGGGGTGGGGGGTGGGAGTTGGTTTTTGTTTTTTTGTTTTGTTTTTTGTTTTCCCAAATTTTGTTCTCTTGTACTTTACTAATTTATTTGATTCTTTTTGTTGGTTCTTATTGTTTTTATTTTTATTTTTTGTTTTAAATATGATTTTACATTGTGTTAGCCGCCTCGAGTCGCCATGGGCAAATAGGTGGCAATATAAATCATATAAATAAATTAAAGTAACAAATTAATAAAGCCTATTTCCACATGTCTCTTTATTTTGATTGGAAAGTGCGTAACTGTCACACTCACCCTATCATGAAGGAACACAAGAGCCTGTAAAACATCATAGATTCCAGCACATATCTCTGAAGAAGAGAGAGCCTCCAGGATTTTTTCCAGTGGCTGCACATGCTCTGTAACCAGGTGAATTCCATCTACTTCCACAGTACATGAAAGGAAGCGCAGAAGGCAAGGATGGCGTAAAGTTTTCAGGTGCTTTCAAGATGCAAAAAAAAAAAAACCACTACTCAGTATTGCAAACATATTATATGCACACACTTCATATCCAATAGTGAAAATGGAAAGAAGACAAATATTATACACTTCCTTTCTCTATAGCATGAGTTCCATATGATTACTAAGCAACTTGAGTATTTCATTAGAATATTTGGACAAAATTAATTCTAGTTTGCTCTCTAGTAGTCAGAATTTCCACCTATATATTTGTTTCAAATTCTAGCCTCATACATAAAATGACAGAAAATCCTGGCACTCCAAAAGCCTAATTTTAAATAACATCAAATACAAGTTAGCTATCTACATTTTTCTATAAGTCTGTAATGTTTTTGAAGGACAACTCACAAACAATTCTATGAAAGTTTCAGTCTCCAGTGGCAAATACTCTATACAATATGTAAAATGTCTGCAAGCATCACTCATTATGATCCAAATAATATAAATGCAGGCACAAAATCCAAACCTTTAGAATTCCCCAAATACAACAGTTTTGACATTTACTTTTTGCAATTTGTCACAGTCTCTATTTGATATATATAATAATTTTAGCTTACTTTCCTCAAAAGTAATTCCATATGTTTATTCCATATACTTATAAAATCTAAGAATGCTTAAAACTTTCCCAATTATATTAAAGAACATATTAGAAGAACTAACACCCTGTGATCAGATCGTGCAGTTCTTTTTTAAAAAGAGATCAAAGTAATTGAAAAGGAACTAATAAAATTGTAATTGGCAGAGTTTCTTTGAGCCCACCTGACCTGAAGATATTAAAAATAATTTTGAAAACCACAGTCAATGCAATTGGACAACAATGTCACCTTCCCTTACTATAGATATATAAAATTGATGATGTCACCTAGTCATGAGTTAATAAAACATATTTCAGCAAACAACCAAGCTAAGAGTACCGAGAACTGCACATATGCAAAATATTTTGAGACCGAAATATCCAAATATTGAAACATCCCATTCAAATCCATTTTATCCCATAGACTTCTTTTTGCTGGAAACTGAAAGTAAGTACCATAAACCAGCAAAAAATATCAACATTTGCAGTCACATGACTGTAGGATGCTGCAAGCAGCCATAAATGTCAGCCATTAGCCACATGCCCAAAATGCAATTCCCTCCCAGGGGGAGGGGTGTGTAAAAATTTTGACTTCAGGTGATGGTGGAGTCTGCTGTAACATTGAACAGTTGCTAAGTGACCAGTCATTAACCAAGTACCGTGTTTCTCACATAATAAGGCCGGGCCTTATTTTTTTTTGACCCCCGAAAAAACGGCTAGGACGTCTTTTTGGGGGGTGACTTAATTCTCCCCCCTTGCATCCTCGGGTGGGTGGGCGGGCGGCGACAGCTTGGATATTCGGGAGACCTTCGGGTTCGGGCCACCGTTGCTTTCCCTTCTCCCTTGCTGCCGCGGCGTTTGGCGCAGCCACGTGCGGCCAGTCAGGGCTCCTCCCTGCAACCGGAGCCCTGAGGAGACACTTGGCTTCAGGCGCTTTGCTTTCGAAGGTAAAGGGAATTATTTTACAAAGCCTCCCCTGCCCGAGAGGGCAGCCCAACTCCACGTGGGGAGGCTAATCTCCCGGGGCCTCTTCCATTCCTCCCCGACCTCCCTACGCTGCGCGCCTCTGACGCGCCGTTCCCTTCAGCCCAGCGAGCTCTTCCACCTCAAAGAAAGGCCAGGCGGGCGGCTGCAGGAGCAGCAGCAGCGGGTCTGAGCCGCTCGCAGCGGAAACAGCCACCACCCGTAGCCCGACGGGGAGAACGAGCGAGGTTAGCGCCCGCCAGCCCGGGCGAGATTTGGGAACGAGGGGCAGGAGGAGGCACGCACACACCCGCGGCTCACTTTCCCAGCTTTGCCCAGCCCTTACGGCTCTGGCCTCCCCGCCTCCCCACCGGACCCTCCGCTCATCCTGCCAGGGCCGCGCCAGAGCCGTAAGGGCTGGGCAAAGCTGGGAAAGTGAGCCGCGGTGTGTGCGTGCCTCCTCCTGCCCCTCATTCCCAAATCTTGCCCTGGCTGGCGGGCGCTAACCTCGCTCGTTCTTCCCGCGTCGGGCTACGGGTGGTGGCTGTTTCCGCTGCGAGCGGCTCAGACCCGCTGCTGCTGCTCTGCAGCCGCCCGCCTGGCCTTTCTTTGAGGTGGAAGAGCTCGCTGGGCTGAAGGGAGCGGCGCGTCAGAGGCGCGCAGCGTAGGGAGATCGGGGAGGAACGGAAGAGGCCCCGGGAGATTAGCCTCCCCACGTGGGTTGGGCTGCCCTCTCGGGCAGGGGAGGCTTTGTAAAATAATTCGCTTTACCTTCGAAAGCAAAGGGAAGACAGGAGCGCCTGAAGCCAAGTGTCTCCTCAGGGCTCCGGTTGCAGGGAGGAGCCCTGACTGGCCGCACGTGGCTGCGCCAAACGCCGCGGCAGCAAGGGAGAAGGGGCAGCAAGGGAGAAGGGAGAAGCAACGGTGGAAGGTCTCCCGATATGAAGTGCCCCACCAACGCAGGCAGCACCATATCCGGGCATGCAACAAAAGTACTTACTAACAGCAAGCCCACCCCCTGCTCTCCCCCCCCCCATTTCGCATGTTTAATATGGGGCTTAATTTGGGGGGAGGGGCTTAATTTGATTTTATGCCAATAAAACATGGTGGGGCTTCCTATTGGTGGAGGCCGTATTGTTGGAGAAACACGGTACTATCTGCACGTAAGAAAATATACAATTTATCTGGCAATGCCTATAGTTTTATTTATTTATCAATTTACTAAATAATAACCAACCAATCTAGAACAGTTATGAATCAGCAATATTTTATAAGCACAGTGATACATAAACAAAAGTCAAGCCCTCAAATACTAACTCTGCCCTTATTTTAAGAAAATGGCAGTAGCAAAAAAGGAGCCATAGAAACACTTCAGCTCTTAGGGATAAGCTATTAGTGATTTTATCAAAGCAATTCTGAGCCAAATAATTAGACATATCTTTTTTTGTGTAAAACAATTAGCCTGAATTTATTCACAAATTTATCATGCAGTTATAAAACTTTCTAATTATACCTCACACAATTACTTAAGTCATCAGTACAAGAAGATCTGTGTCACGGTCAGCAACTATTATGTAAAATGGCCAGTTTCTACAAATATTTATCAGTGTCTGAGACACTTATATTTACATATCTAAACATTATTATTTTCTTCCTGTGCCTAGCCTTGAATGTAAATAGAACATAAAATACTAAACGTAATATAATTGCTAATTTCTTGTGAGAATATAGTCAGTTTTGTAAAACATGGTTTATATTTTAATGTTTCTACAAACCCAAAAAATATGTTCAATAAATTATAACAAAGCAACAATGATCAAGTATGTTGTGTGAATCCAACCATAATCCTGTCAGAATAATACTCTATACAGCTATGCATACCATGGTATACATCAGTAATCACTAGGAATTAAGTTCAATGTTACCTTTTGTACTGCCATTTCAAAGGCCATGTGTCTTTTCCCCATAAATTGCCCTTGAAATTTCTACTGAAAATAAATTTCAGAAATTTCTATACAAATAGTAATAATATAATAAACATTTAAATACCTTGGCAGCTCTGTTAACATTGTCTTCATTCTCTCTGTTGTAAACAAACACTGAAGCAAGTTTGTCATGCTGCAATATTGCTGAATAAATATTGACTCCAGAAGGTAATGTAAACGAAGGTTCACCCACTGCATCACGCTTTAAAGCACTGTTCTCTGATCCCATTACCTAACTCAAGGGGTCTTGGAATATATTTTATGGTAGCAAGGAAGCTTTAAGGAGAAATGATTTCAGACAAATTAGTCCCAATTAATATAAAATTCCTTATATTTAGCAGCATTCATAACAAATTGTGATTATACCATAATGCAATTCTTACAATTACATACTTAATGTGAATCACTTGTATAATCCAGAAACCTACGTGTTAGTATTTACATGATGCATGTGTCGTTTGATACACCCATCCCCACCCTTTCCTTCTTTGTACAAAGCAGGGGGAACATAAAAAACTTTTCACTTTTTATGACAGATGTAAGATTAAAATTGAAAATATAAACAGATTAGCTATACAATAACTCATATTAATCACAGTAGGTCTTCCAAATTGATATACCTATGACTATACAGAAGTAACTGTAAAAAATGTTTAAATGTCTACCAATGTCTTGAACATAAACATTTGAAGTTTTTAAGTATATGTGCAGTTACTAAATGAACTGTTGTAAGCTGAGTACTACTTGTACAGTATATGCAAAAAGATCAAAGAATGTGTGTGTGTGTGTATCTGTGTGCATGTGTGTATTAATACTTCAAATATAAAAATATGGTTTCTCCTGAAACAATCCATTTATCCATTTTACCACTATTGGATTTGCCTTTGAGCTTAACATCAAAATCTCTATTCTACAGGCTTCACAAATTTCTCTTTCTACTGAAAAGAATGCAAAAACATTCCACTATAGTAACTGAAGTTCATGATCACATGAACTAAGACCCTCTGGTGGTTGCTAATTTTTAGTTATTTACATTTTGGCAAAATTGTTTGGCTTTTCTTTCCTCCCAAGTCATAGGCTTATATAATGGAAAAAAGACACATTCATGATATTCCGGAAACTGTTAAAGAACATTTTCTGTACTTAAATTAGTCAATAAGAATTTGTTAATAAAAAGATAAGTACATGTTTTTCCTTGCACTGAGCAACTTAAATTCCTTTTTGGCCATGGATTTTATTTTAATTTAATTTATATCTCCTATTTTATTATTTTTAGAAATAACTCAAGGCAATGAACATATCCAATACACCATCCTTCTCCTATTGTGCCCACAACAACAACCATGTGCGGTTGGTTGGGCTGAGGGAGAATGACTAGCCCAAGGTCACTCAGCAGGCTTTTCATAGCTAATGTGGCATCTGAATTCATGGTCTCTGGCTTTCCGGGCTGGTGTCTTAACCATTAAACCAAACTGGGTCTCAATTTTAATTGGCTTTGTTGACTATTTGTTTAATTGTCTTTCTGTATCCATTTAGAGATAATGATGGAAAACCCAAAGCACAAATTGAACTGATAAACAGTTAAATGCAATGCATTTAAATCACAGAAAATTGAAAGTTTGGAGGCTCATAGAAAAAAAATTAGTTTGACCATTACTGACTTCTTTTTTAAAAAGTGAAGCAACACTTTTACCAGAAATACCAAAGAATGATTCATCATTCTTATTTATTTTTAATGTACATGCCCCTCATTTCCATTGTGTGGCTCTAGGTGACTTATAGCACGCTATCTATGTGTTCCTGTTAACTCTCAGTATTTCATTCTGCTTCTTGGCTCAGCTGTGTCACTCAGCGATTGAGAAAAATACAAGTTCTGGTCACCTATCTAAAAAGTTGTATAATGTGGAATACAACTGAAAAGTGAAAAGTAAAGAAGTGAAAAGTAAAGAACAGATGTTCTAGGCAGAAAAAAATGTTTCAAACACAAACACACAGAAAAAAAATCATGACGAAGATCATGAAATTTTAACTTCGTTGCTTGTATCCTTACTGATTGTTTCTTAGTATGATTTGATTGCTTATTTGTACCCTATGACTATCTTATGATTCTTGACGAATGTATCTTTCCTTTTTATGTACACTGAGAGCATATGCACCAAAGACAAATTCCTTGTGTGTCCAATCACACTTGGCCAATGCAGAATTCTAACCGAATGTAATGAAATAAAACAATATTAAGTCTGTAAAACCAATGTCAGATCATCAGACCTACTCTTATATTTCAGAGACGGACGAGCAGAAAGAGAAACTGACTGACTTATCCAACTGAACTCTACAGTCTCTAAATGTACCAGTTAATATTTAAAATGTCACAGGACTCTCCACTTTTCTGGAATAAAATTCTATGACGATAAAACGAGGCACTAATAACGCGCCGACGTTGGGCGGCTCTCTTCCTTTGCTGGGCTGCGCCTCAGCGCTGGTGACAGGCAGTCTGCTTGCTGCATGGTAAGCAAATCGCCAGGACCGGGACGAAAACTCTCCCGAAAAGACGGCGAGCCTCAAAATAGTTAATCCTTTCTCGGCAGCGTCGAGCTAACAATTCCCCCCGGTACCGGGAAATCAAGCCCCCCTCCCCGCCCCCGCCCCCGAACTGCCCGGGCTGTCACCTCCGGTTGGCTGGCGCCCTCTCACCTGCCACCCCGCCGAGGGGGAAGGAAAGAACCGAGCTGCCCTCACCGCCCCACTTCCTCAACAGCCACTTCCACAACAAGCGCTGAGGGAAGGGGAAGGTAAATTTCCGGCTTACGCAGACCATAGAATCACACCGGAGGATCCACTGACGCCCACAAGATCGTCCTTCGCTCCGCGCAGGGGTCGGTGGCGCCATATTGAGTGAGGGCAGGAGAGCCTGGCAAAGAGCGCTTAGTCGACGGAGCGGGATCGCGGGAGCCTGTTAACCGCAGGGACGTAAAAATGTCGATTTATAAAGTATTAATAAAAAATGCCAGTTAGGAAGCTAGGGAAAACGCTAGTATGTCCAACACTGCAACAGTGAAATTAACTTCCCACAGTTAATTTCCAATAACTTTTTGCCTTTGCATGGTGTAGTAGGGGACCGTCGTCTTATGGAAGAAGCTTCCCGGAATGAAATGGCGTTGTCCCCAAGAGCACCTTCATGCACTAGGACACTGTTCTTCGGTGTAAAAGCAGAAAAGTGCGCCAGAGGGAAGAACTGTGGGGTGCCCTTAACATCACAGATCTTCAAACCAGAGGAGTAGCTCTGCCTGGGAGTCGGGAGTGCCTCCTTTGAGCCCCTGTCCCTTGGGACTGCTGCTGTTAATGCTGCGATCCCCATGGGTTGCAGCAAATGAGCCCTGCCCTCTGCTTCTCCTGTCAACCATGGCAACAGAATAAGCAGAGAAAGCAGGAATAAAGCTCCCCCCCTTCTGCTTTGCTTGCAAAGGAAGAGAGAAAATGGGGGAGGTAGGTGTAGATAATGATGTAATTCGAGGGAAGCTTTTCTCCCCCATCTTTGCCCCAAGGGGAAGAAAGTGGGGAAGGACACCAGACTGAGACACCTTTGGTTCTACTGATAGAAGGCCTTTGGCAGGTTTGGGATGGGAGAAGTGCACCCATCCAAACTATTTCACCACTCAGCTGTCTTGGTTGCTCTTCTTTAGTAACTTAAGAGGGTTGCAAGTGGAGAGTATTGGTTTCCAGTAGTTCTCCTTCTTCCAGGGCCAGTTTCAGTTGTATTTGTGGGCAGGAGAATGCGCACTTCTTAGAAAGTGTCTTAGAAATGTATAAGTCTTAGAAATGAATTTGGAGTAACTCAGGCGAATTAATTCCTGTCCTAAAAAAAAACCCACCTGGGCTTTGTGCAATTTTGGGGCTAAGGTTTTACTTCAAAACACTTTTAAAGCATCCCATATTAATTTATCTCCTTTAATAAAATAGAACCCACCTGCAATGTGTTAGAGGTTGATTTTTAGGAAGTTATGGTTTATGTTTTTTTTTAAATTGTTTTTAGTTCATGATTTTAATTTTTTTACTTTGGGAACTTTTACTTTGGAAATTTATATTTTTGGGATTATATTAACATCATTTTTGTTTAACTAAATATTAAAGTAATTCAACATTTAAAATTTAAGCCTGGACTTTCTCTTTTCCAAGAGTGCACTTCCCCAAACTGATGATATTGCTATTTGAACTCTGTGTCAAGAGCTCAGGACAGATCCTATGTAATAGTTGCTTTGAAAAAAAGTTTTCCTTGAGAATGTCTACTCTGTAACAATGCATTTATCTACAGTTCAGGCAAGCACAACATCCTTGAAATCAAGTCAAAAAACTGTAATACAACATATGCTACCACCAATGTTCCTTTCAGGTTGAAAAATCTATCAAGACATTAGCAGTCCATTAGAAAATGACTATTATATAAAGTTCTTTTAAAAAAAAGTTGCTGGACATTTTGAAGACAAAAAGGGACAATGTATTATATGACATTTCTGTCAGCCACTTTCTTTCCCCAATGAAAATTAACAATGAAATTTAACTATGTATCCTATACATCAGGAAAATTAATTTGGCCGAGTCTGTTTCAACTGTGACCCCAGTAACAAATAATCTTAGAAAAAATATTTTGATGCCAATTTAATTCCCTTTTTAAGATTGAATCATTTTTGAAATGTTCGAGCCTTACTGCTATTCAGCTTGCCAAAGAACTGGAGGGAGGGAAGGGTGAGAAAGAATGCAGACGTTCCAGGGAGAGACCCTGAGAGCCAAGAACCCACCAAGGTCACTGATGCAGGTGCCCGACAAAGAAGTAAACTGTTCTCAAAACAAAAGGATGATTCATAATAGGACAATGTGAACATGCATGAGTGGGGAAAGGGTGAAGCCATTGTTTAATCATGAAAGCATTGCGCGGGAACAACCAGAGCTGGTTTTGAATCTTCAGTGCCAAAATGCTGTATCCAGTGATGGGATTCAAAAAATTTTACTACTGTTTCTGTGGCTGTGGCTTGATTGGCGTGATGTGGCTTGGTGGGCATGGCAGGGAAAGGATACTGCAAAATTCCATTCCCTCCGCACCCCACTAACCTGCTTTCTAGCTCCGTTCTGCCGTGCAGGGCAACAAAAGAAGGCCCAGCCGATCAGCTGGGACTCAGGAGGCAGAAAATAGGGGGCGGGGCCAGTCAGAGGTGGTATTTGCCGGTTCTTTGAACTATTCAAAATTTCCGCTACCTATTCTCCAGAACTGGTCAGAACACCACCTCTGGGTGTGTCCAATAAAGTTATACTTTTAGGATTACAAAGTTCCTGAGAGTACCTACTTCTTTTGGGTTCTCTAGTCAGACCGTTGACACTCTTGTTCCCCAAAAACAAATCAAATTGCCTAATAAATACAAGTAGTGCTCAGTGACAAAGTTTCCCATTCCTGCTGTCTAGCACTCCCATCTTTCACTAGGAATCTTATTTTAAAAAAGAGCAGTTCAAATTCAAAAGGGAAATTTAAAATTCACATTCAGAATAGAGCTGGAAGAGGACCTTGGAGGTCTTCTGGTCTACCCCCCCTGCTCAAACAGGAGACCCTAGACCAGGAGTGTCAAACTGGTGGCCCGCAGGCCAGATGCATCACATACAGGCCACACCCACCCCAGTTCTGCAAAGGAAAAAAACATTGCAATACGTCACATGACGTCACTTGACACAATCGAGTTTGACATCTGTGCCCTATACCATTTCAGAGAAATCACTGTCCAATCTTTTTTTTTTAAATATCTCCAGTGGTGAAGCACCTACAATTTCTGAAGGCAAGCTGTTCTACTGGTTAATTTGTTGTCACTATTAGGAAGTTTCTCCTTAATTCCAAGTTGCTTTTCTCCTTGATTGGTTTCTATCCATTGTTTCTTGTCCTACCCTCTGGTGTCTTGGAAAATAAGTTAACCCCCTCTTCTTTGTGGCAGCCTCTCAAATACTGGAACACCCCTATCATGTCACCTGTAGTCATTCTCTTCTCTTCTCCGGACCCAAACTCAAATCCTGCAACTGTTCATGATTTTAGTCTCTAGGCCTTTAATCATCTTATTTGCTCTTTTCTGCACTTTTTTCAAAATCTCAACTTTTTTTTTTTTTTTTTGTAATGTGGTGACCAAAACAAATGTAGTATTCCAGGTGTGGTCTTATTAAAGTTTTATAAAGCATTACTTATACTTCATGTATTTTTGATTCTGTGCCTTGTTTATACCATCAAAGATTGTATTAGCTTTTTTGGCTGCTGCTACATATTTTTAGCAATCGTCCAATAAGACTCCAAGGTTCCTCCCACAGTTACTGTTTTTGAGCCAGGTTGTACCTTTGATTTTTCCTGCCTAAGTGTAAAACCTTGTTTTTCTCATTACATTTCATTTTGTTGGATAGGGCCCGTTGTTCAACTCTGTTAAGATCCTTTTGGATATTGAGCTTGTCTTCTGGGGTATTGGCTATTCCTGCCAGTTTAGTGTCATCTTCAATTAAATTTATGGAGTCAAGACTGTTTTACAGAGGCAATAAGAAAAGACATGGCACAATGTGTGTCTTTGTAGATGGTGATGATCATGCAGATGAAAATAAATAGAAAAGGAGATAAAGACATTTCAAAGCTCATTTCAGGAGTGCTGTAAATGAAAAGAAAAAACCCCACAGAAATCCCGTTTTTCTTCTTGTTCAGGTTTACGAGATGTTAAATTGAGAAGCTTTGGCCTGCACAAAAAGTACTTGAGTTTTCCTTTCACAATACATGACTACTCTTCTAGAGAGAATGCATGCCAAATAGAACATCTGTAGCACTTCTTCCCCCACCTCAGTACCATGAACATTTTCAGACAGTGTGCCAAAACTGGCCAGGATTGTAGGAGTTGCAACACATGCAACACATTTGGAAGGTGCCAGTTTGAGAAACTGTGATCTAGACCAGTGGTTCTTAACCTTTTTGAAAGAATCACGCCCTTGAGCCATTGAGGAAGTTATTGCCCCCCTCCTCCAACATCACAACACAGGGAAATAATTCTTCAATTTATGCAAACAAGTTTTTTGTTTTCTTTAAAATTGTCATCAGGACATATCGATGCAAATAATTTATTTCCAGTCTTTTTCCCATATCTCAACTGTGTGAAAAATTCTGATGCCACCCATCACTTTACTCCCAAACTTCGTGATACATGTATTTCATTGTTATCTTATTTATTCAAGACACTTAAATGCAATGATCACTGAAAACAAAATTCAATTGCAAGAAAATGAAATGCCTGAAAGAAACAGTAACATTTAATGATTTAATTACAAGTGAATTTTAAGACACAAAAAGAAATATAAAAAGAGCATAAGAACAAACCGCAATGCAGGAACTAAGAATTTCAAGATGAAGACTCTGAAACTAAATTAAGATTTGAGGAAAATATATATTCATGCACACTGTAAAAAGGGTTAAAAGGACAGAAAGAAAATTTTTACAGAAGGAAAGCAACAAAAATCAGAGCGACAAATTTAATGGGTAGAGTGATAGAGGCTGCTGCGCAACACGCATGAAGATGAGCAATGTGTATTCACATATGTACGGTGTTCTGTACTGAAGCTAGCTGGAGGAACATTTTAAAACAGTTCAATCCACGAATAGCGAACAATCTGATGTTTTTGTACGACAGATATACAGCAGTTCACTGTACAAAAAATGTCTCAATGTATCCCCAAAACTTCTCGCTCCATCGCCCCCATATCGCACCCCTTCCATTCCTTTGCCCCCGCATCACCCCTTTTTGTTTCATCGCCCCCCTGAAAAATGAAATTGCCCCCTGGGGGGCAATATTGCCCAGGTTAAGAACCACTGATCTAGACAGACCCTTCATATGTGCTTGCATGAAGGTATTTGCTGTTATTTGACTCCAAGGAAATTAGATAAATTTTAAAAAATGTAATGGAATATTGCTGGGAAAGTTGGTGAAAAAAGGAATTCTGTGTATTCTGATATTATGTATATTATTTAGTCACTGTTTCTGAAAAAAAATAAGCTTAATTGTATCCCTGGCTTCTTAGCAAATCTTTTGGCTACTGTGCAGAACATTTGTGATACAGGGTAAGTACCAAAGTTTATCCTACAATTTGCAAACAGCATTATACATTATGAAATTTCAATTGATTTTAAAGTCAAAATGTACACAGTGTGCATAATTATTACACAAGTGATATTCTGACCATATCATTTTATGCATATTTCCCACCTCCAGGCTGTATAAACCTGAATGTTTAATGGATATAAGCATATCAGATGATGTGTTTTTCTGTAATGAAGGGTGTATGTGGCCTAAGGAGATCTACCCTATATCAAGAAGTGCATAATTATTAGGCAGCTTCTTTTCCACAGGCAAAATAAGCCAAGAGATTTAACTGACTCTGAAAAATCAAAATTTGTGAAGTCTTTCAGAGGAATACGGCACACTTGAAATTGCTAAATTATTGGGGCGTGATTACAGAACCATCAAACATTTTGTTACAAATAGTCAACAGGGTTGCAATAAATGTGTTCAGAAAAAAAGACTCACATTAACTGCCAAATATTTGAGAAAAATCAAATGTGAAGCTACTAGGAGTCCTTTATCCTCCAGTGCTGTCGTATTCCAGAACTGCAACCTATCTGCAGTGTCCAGAAGTACAAGGTGTTCAGCACTCAGAGACATGGCCAAGGTAAGGAAGGCTGAAACCCGACCACCACTGAACAAGACACGTTAAGTTGAAACGGCAAGATTGAGGCAAGAAATATCTGAAGACAGATTTTTCAAAGGTTTTATGGACTGATGAGATGTGACTCACTCTTGACAGACCAGATGGATAAGCCCGTAGCTGGAACAGAACTCCATTTCGACTCAGATGCCAGAAAGGAGGAAGTGGGGTATTGTATGGGCTGGTATTATTAAAGATTGGACCTTTTGGGGTTGAAGATGGACTCAAAATCAACTCCCAAACCTACTGTCAGTTTTTAGAAGACACTTTCTTTAAGAAGTGGTACAGGAAAAAGTCTGAATCTTTCAAGACCACCATGATTTTTATGCAGGACAATGCTCCATCATATGCATAATGAACTGCACTGCATAGCTAAGCCAGTAAAGGCCTTAAAGATGAAAGAATAATGACATGGCCCCCTTCCTCACCTGACCTAAACCCTATTGAGAACTTGTGGGTCCTTCTTAAACAGGAGATTTATGGTGAAGGAAAACAGTACACCTCTCTGAACAGTGTCTGGGAGATTGTGGCTGCTGCACAAAAAGTTGATTGTCATCAGATCAAGAAACTGACAGAATCCATGAATGGAAGGGTTATGACTGCTACTGAAGATATTGGTCACTGATTTGTGTGTGTGTGTGTGAAATGTCAGAAATGTTTATTTGTACATTTTGAGTTGTTTGTTTATTATTCTCACTTTAACAGATGCAAATAAATGAGATAGGCAAATTTTCAGTTTTCATTTAGTTGCATAATAATTCTGCATACTAATAGTTGCCCAATGATTGTGCTCACATATTCTTTTAGGAAAGCCAAAACCTCACTTTTACTTTCTTAAATGTTCAGGTTTGAGGTTTATTAATATTTTGGATTGACCAAGAGCACTACAAAGAATATTATTCAGTTTCTTCAATGACATTATAAAGCATAAATAAGTTATATCTTTTATACACCAATTAAATTTTTATTCAAAAACAAAGAAGTCATATTAGTTTAACTTATGGACCCTGAGCGTACAGTGTAACAATCACTCAGTCTATTTCAAAGGTAATTAAATTAATTGCTCAATATACATAACATTAACTTTCCAGTTAGTAGATTCCAACATCTGACAAAAAAAACCCAGAAGTAATGCATAGATGGAGAAGGGAACTGAATTACTAACATTTTCCTGGGACAACAACAAACATGTATCACAGTCATGTAAACAGTAGCATCATGCATTGATAAGAGGAAAAAATGCCCTAATTAAGACACAATTCAACAGTACAGGAAGTTTAATATGGTAGATTGTTTTATCGGGATCCAAAGTTGTTATAGTAGTAAGGTTCATCTGGTCGATAACCATAAGCAGTAGTTGGGCGGCTTGGAATTCCTATGGGCTGGCCAAATCCATCCATTGCAACACTACAAAGAAAAGGCGACACAGTCAACATACAGATACAATACACTGTCTATGCAAAACGGTTTGGGAAAAACAATAAACAATAGTAAATTATTTAATATCAGTTGTACACAGGACACCAAATAAATTATGTTCAATCTAGCTGACGGTTATTATAATCAAAGCCATTTTTCTAATTTGTTATGCAATACCTAACATTAATAACTCATGATAACATGCTATAGTCTGTAACCGTATTACTGCTCAGTAATACAACTTTTATAATATAAAAAGTGGAAAGAGAGGCACATAACTAAGGCAGAATATCTGCAAATAGCCGAACTTGCAAAGATGAATTCAGGAAAGCTAAAGCTCAAAATATAATAAGCCTTGCGACAAAAGTAAAAAAATAACAACAACAACATTCTTTCAATATGTAAAAATGAGAAAAAAGGTCAAGGAAACAATTGGTCCATTAATGGGAGAAAATAGCAAGAAGGTAACGAGTAACGGGGAGAAAGCAGAACTGCTTAACTAATTTGTTGCACTATTTTTACACAAAAATAAAACAATTTAACCTATCAAAAAATAAATTGTAAAATGCAGATTAGAAATGCAAGTCAAATTAAGCATGAAAATGGTAAGGGAACACATATCTGCTCTAGATGAGTTCAAATTACCAGAACCAAATGGATTATGCCCCAGGGTTCTGAAGAAATTGGCAGATGTGATCTCAGAACTTCTGTTCCATATTTTTCAAAGATCATGGAGCAACAGTGAACTACCAGGTGCCTGAAAAGGGGCTGATGTAATTCCTATCTTTAAAAAAGTAGAAAAAAAGGGATCCAGGAAACTACAAACCTATCAGCCTGACATCAATACTTGGGAAGATCCTGGAAAAGATAAGCAAGCAACGAATCTGCAAGCACCTAGAAGCAAAGTCATAACTAGAAGCCAACATGTGTTTGTCAAGAACAAATCATACCAGACAAATCTTATTGTGTTTTTTGACAAAGTGACAAAATTAGTGGACGAGCAAAATACTATTGTGATAGACTTGGATTTCAGTAAGCATTTGATAAAATAGATCACAACTTACCACTTGAAAAATGTGGGTTAAACCAGTGATCCCTAAACTTTCCAATTTTGCAGACTGTTAGGAGGGAGGGAGGTGATAGTTCCATGTGAATAGCAGGTGAGCCTGCACAGCTTCATTTGCACAAGCTGCATGCACAGGTGTAGCTATGCATGTGCACATACCCACCACATTTTTTAGCCTGGTTCTGAACCCAGTAGTGGGCCACGATCTGGGGTTTGGGACCCCTGAGTTACACAGCATCACCACCAGATGGATTTGTAACTGGCTGACCAACCACACTCAAAGTGTAGTCCCTAATGGAACTGCATCTACATGGAGGGAAGTATACAGTGAGATACCCCAAGATTCTGTTTTAGTAATCTTCAATAATCTTCAATACCTTCATCAATGATATGAACAAGTAGATAGAAGGGGAACTCATCAAATTTGCAGATGACACCAAGCTGGCAGGAATAGCCAACACTCCAGAAGATATGCTCAAGATACAGAAGGATCTTGACAGACCTGAACAATGGGTCCTATCTAACAAAATGAAACTCAACAGTGAGAAAAGTTAAAAGTGCATTAAGGAAGAGAAACCAAAGGTACAAATATAGAATAAGTGGTACCTGGCTCAACAGTAGTAACTGTGAGAAGGATCTGGAAGTCCTAATGGACAATCACTAAAACATGAGCCAGCAGTGTGCTGCAGCTGCCAAAAACCCAACACAGTCCTAGGCTGCATTATTTGAGGGATAGAATCAAGATCACGTGAAGTGTTAATATCACTTTATAATGCCCTGGTAAAACCCCACTTAGAAAACTGCATCCAGTTCTGGTTGCCACAGTATAAAAAAAGTGATCGAAGACTCTAGAAAAAGGGCAGAGAAGATTGATTAGGAAACTGGAGGCTAAAACATACGAAGAATGGTTGCAGGAATTGGGTATGTTTAGTTTGATGAAAAGAAGGACTAGGAGTGACATGATAGCAGTATTCCAATATATCAAGGGTTGCCACAAGGAAGAGGGGGTGAATCTATTCTCCAAAGCCCCTGAGGGCAGGACAAGGAGCAATGGATGGAAACTAATCAAGGGGAGAAGCAATCTGGAACTAAGGAGAAATTTCCTGAGAGAATAATTAATCAGTGGAACAACTTGCTTCAGAAGTTGGGGGTGGGGTCCAATCCTGGAGAGTTTTCTGCTTCAGCAGGGGATTGCACAAGAAGACTGCCAAAGTCCCTTCTAACTCTGCTATTCTGTTATTTTCCTCTTTTGTCTTTCAAGAGATGAAAAACTAGAAGCAATTATCTTATCTGATGAAAGGGCAATCAAAGTTCTCCTGATGTTCCTTAATGGCAGAACTTGCATTCCTAACTTATTACATTTCTCTGCTAGACCAGGAGAATGATGTTGATTTAGAAGTTGTTCTTGAACCACTAGATGGCAAGCTATAGTCTTTAATTACCACTAGTTCTTTCCAGACAGTTTCAATCTATTTCAGCTTACGCAAAACTACCCCTGAACATTTTCTTAATTAGGCAGGAGAGAGAATTATGGTTTTAATTAAGTCCTGATCAAATCAATCCTTTTAGTTCAAGAAACATGTAAATAATTAAGTGCAGTGTCTTAATGTTCAGAGCTTGTGATGTTTTGGTGATTTCCAAATGACTTACATATGCAGTAGCTCAGATATGTCACTCTGCAATGTTAAATCATGCATGTATTAAAGCATTTAGATTACAAGGAATAAGTCACATCCCAAGATACATGCTGGTAAAGATTCAAATCTATGAGCAAAACCATTTTCAACTTTTTATCTAAAAATGTAAGGTTGCATTAATTACAAAACCTGAGTGAATATGCAGAGCAGAATAAAAGGTGAGATATATAATTAGCCAGTATGCAATAGTGAAAATAAAAAATGAGATTTGAAAATTATATGTTGTCTTTTCAAATTAGATAATTTCTAGAGATCTTTTTTACACTATGTATAAAAAATGAAACAGCAGATGGTTATAGCTCAGTATTGTATTTACATACAAGGACTAAAAAATTTCATAATACCTTCTGAAAATGTGTGCCTGTGTTATGTTTAGTTGGCTGACACTGGTAAGAGTTTTTACTGTCCCTTATTGAGGTAAAAGAAATATATGGTGATGGCAGAAAATATGATTAAATCATTATACAATTGGCAACGTTTGCATAGTCAGTTGTAATGTAGCTTCATACACCCTGGTCAGATTTTACATTTCAACGAATTCTGAAGTGAAAAGAAGATGACAATACCTTTGCATGGTACAAACACATGGTACAAACATTATTAGCAATGTGTTTTTTTAATTTTTATTATAAAAAATAATAAATACAAATGAAAAATGTCAATTAAAAACATGAGAAAACTTTCTGATAACAAATCTTTATTTCCCCAACAGTTGATCACAACCTATATTGTACATACATTTCACATTAAAAGTAATTGCCAATATGCACTTAAATCCTTTTATCTCTTATTATTATATTCATCTATTATATTTCTTCTTAAAAACTGAACATCTTAATTTGCCCTGCTGTGTATAAGGGAACTATTTTAACTTATATTTGGTTAGACTTCTATTATGTATATATGCTATTAATTTTGCATTTATGTTTTCTGGAATTTTCTAATAAGAAATTCTGTGGTTTCAGTTCAAATCTTAGGATTTTCTGAATATTTTGATGTTTTTGTTTCCAGAAGTTTTTAGGTTTTTTTTTTAAATACATAACCAACTCACATGATTAAATATTCTTTCTTTATTATGGTACTTTAAACAATTATTTTTACATGATTGTTATTTCTAGAATGAGAGTCCCCCTGAGATTTGAACAGGTCAAACCCAAATGATGTTTCAAAGAACCTTGAAAACCTGACTCTTGGCCCAGGCATTTGGTAATTTTCTTCTTTTTCTTTGTTCCCATCTGGGTTACTTATCTTTGCCTAGCTTGCTTCTTTTTAATGTTGTTTTCTTGTCTTAAATGTTTTTTTAACATTTTGTCACTGGGAGTTTGGTGGCATATAATTTTAATAAATAAATAAAAAACTTGCCCATCTTGGTAATTATTGACAAAATTATATATCATCTGTAAACATTTTATACCAATTCCTCCTAAAACTATAACAGGGAGTGAATTTTATTGATTCTTTTCACCATAGCTTTTTCCATACTGGGTTAACTTCTCTGAAATTTTGTGTCCAATATAACATGCAATTTTTGATTTGTTCCACTGATGTGTCATATTTCAATAACAATGTACTTATATGCCCTAATAGGTAATCTGGGCTTTTTTTCCTGAGATTTGGACAGGCCAAACCCAAATGTATTTCGAAGGGCCTTGGAGATCTGATTCTTTCTCCAGGTGTTCAAATTCTTTCTCAAAGATCTTCTTAAAACCACTTTTTATTCTTCCAGTAATATGCAAATACATCAGTATTACAAATACACCAGACTGGGATAAAAGTAGTCCTCAACTTACAACCATTCTTTAGTGACCATTTGAAGTTACAATGGCACTGAGAAAAAAACAACTTATGACCAATTTTCACAATCTATTAGCTAAGCCAACTCCAAATATATAGTCATTCTCAAATCAGCCTTTTTTAAAGGGTGTTACAGAATTAAATAAAAAAATTGTGAGCGTTTTTTAGTCGTGGGTTGAGAAAGGGTTTCGGTGCAAATCAACAATTGTCGTCTGTGGCCTCTGTAGTTAAATCAATGTTTCGCGTCTTTGTAGCTTTTACAGATACGGGCAATTTTCAGGCATTTTTAACACAGATTTTTCTTGCTTTGATTTCAACAATTCCATGTAATTTCTATTTCTTAAACGATTTCTCTCATTTGAAATTACTAGCTGAGATTTTTGCACAGCTCTTCCGTTTTATAAGAATGAAGTCTTTTTGTTTGCAAATGTTCAGCCAAGTGTGCAGATCAGCCAGTAGACTGTTGAAAGTAGACAGAACAGCAATCACAACCAAAGTGGTTCAGATTATTTGTTCAATTTGGAATTGTCGTCACCAGGCTAACTATATCCCTAACGAGCCAATCACATTTTAGCACCTTATTAACAAGTATGCAGTTAAAAAAGAATGGAAAAGTGTCCAAATTTCTGCACCAGCTACATTCATACTTTTCTGTAAACTATTGAAATTTGCAGAAAGATATTATGTTCAACTTTATACCCTACAGAGTTTGTATCAGCATTTATCTACTTTAGATTTTACTGAAACATAAAATTTCAACGATTGTAAAATTTCTTTCTCGGCTATCTTCAAAACCTTGTTGCACCAATTAAACAATCATACTTTAATTTTAAAAAAATGGAGCAAGAGATATATAACCCTCAAGAAACAAGCTATGTTATTCCTGCTCCTTAATTTGGAATTATTCAAACATGCTAACTTATATCTTCTAGCTCTGAAATGCTTATTATCAATGAAAAGCTCTTTTGTTAGAGTCTAGCTTTAGAAATGCTAGTGAATTTTCAGCTATATAGTTACCTTAAAAAGAAAAACACAATAAAATTTATAAAAGACAAGATGATTAAATCAAGTTTCCCTCTTGTACCACATAATGGAGCTCTACAAGGATTCTTCTGGCCATAACTTGGCATTTAACAACTAGTTATCATTAAGGAAGAAATTTTATTCTATTTAACTGTTGCTGATTTACTGCAGTGAAAAAAATGGCTATATAACCTGAGCAGTGACTAAACAGAGAGATCAAAGCCACAGTCTGGAAATTAAAATAAACCTTCAGGCTACTTCCTGCAAGAAAAATCACTTTGGAAAACTAAAACAGAGTCCACCTAAAAACTGTTCTATTTTATGAGCTGTCACATTAATTCAAGTGGTTTCAACCAGTCAACTTCAGGACATCATATTTCCTTGTTTCTGTCTCACATACTTCTGTAAGCAGTTTTGGGAAGAGGGGGAGGATAAAAATAAAATCAGAATTCTTTCCTTTGGATTGAAACTGAGAAGGTCACAGTTAAACTCATTAAAACAAACAGGTTTTCATTTGAACATTCCATTCTCATTTATCATAATTTTAATTTTTTTAGATTTGTATATAACATACATTTCTTTAATAACACTTCTGTATTGTGTTCAAATTTTGTTTAAATCAGTCTGGATGATTTAAAACTCAAGAACTGGTTCATTTTTACCAGCACATCTGGAGGAAGTTCAGTGAGAAGTAAGACCATAGGAATTACTGCTAAGTTTCAAAAGCTAACTGTTTTTGACAGTTTTCTCCTGAGACATGAAGAAAATTAAAACTTTAATTCCTCAGTTTTATGGAACTGGACAGCCTTACAAATTTGGCACATAAAATTACTGTATCTAGATTATAGATACTGCATTAATATAAATTAATACAAATGAAAAGTCATGTCCACTGAGAGAAACAATTATTATTGAATAATACCTTAAGCCAATCAAAGATCATACAGTTTATCCTAATGTACAACTGAAAATTATTAATCAAATTTTAGAAGACTGTACTTAATATTTATAAAACAACTCCTCACCATTTAACCCACACAATCATGAGTTATGATTCTATGATTAAACTATTATTACAATGTTTCAAGTTATTAACAATGCCAATGATTCTAACAAATATAGTGGTTTTTAGGTTTATGAACTTTTTTGAATTTTCAATATTTCTGCATAAATATGACCTGAAGGATGACTTGTTTTCCACAAACATCCTAAAACTAAAGAGAACCAATTAAACAAATGGGTCAAAAACGTTATATTTGTTTATTTGTTTAGTGAAGAAAATAATTCAAAACCACATATTGCACGTGGCAGAATGTTTTCTAAGAACTGCTGTGATGGCAACAGCAGTTCCCAAATAGCCTTGGAAGGAAGGAATCTTAATCTTAGCAAAATTGCATGGGCTTTTGCAAAGTCAAGTATCTTCCTTGGGCAGAATGGAGTGGAATGGAATAAAAATTTATCAGACATGGTCAGGCAAGAAGTGGGCGCACTTGGAATACTGTTTCCAGTTCTGGTCACCATGATTAAAAAAAAAAGATGCTGAGACCCTAGAAAGAGTGTGGAGAACAGCAGCAAACATGATAAGGGGTCTGGAAGGCTAAACCATATGAAGAATGGCTAAGGTATGTCTAGCCCAACAAAGAGAAATATTATGAGTGATATGAAAGCTGTGTATTTGAGGGGCTGTCACAGAGAAGAGGGGATTGACATTCTCCAAAGCATCTGAAGTGATGGGTGGAAGCTTGTTAAAGAGAGATCCAACTTCAAACTAAAGAGAAATTTCCTGACAGAACAATTAACCAATGGAACAGCATGCCTTCTAGAGTTATAGGTGCTCCATCCCTGGAAGCTTTCAGGAATAGATTGGAAAACCTTTCATCCAGGATGGTACAAATCTGCTGCCTTGAGCAGGGAGCTGGACTAGAAGAACTCCTAGGTCCCTTCTAGCTTTATGATTCTAGTTTGTTCTGAATTTGGCGATTCATTTTACCCTCACAAATCCACTATGGGTAGCTGTGATACCACAAAGACTGATAACTCCTGAGATACATATATTAAAATGCATAATTAAAATAAGTAGAACAATTAATTTTTTGCTTAAATCTAAGTCCCAGTGAGATCAGGAGTTTTGTTTGGGTAAGGGTATAGGTGACAGAAATTGGTTTATTATTTTAGAGAGTCACAATATCATAGTTTTTAAAAAATAATAATCCCTAGACCTTTCCATTTCAATTTTCTGATTTCACATACATGTTTATAAATAAAAGATACTTCATAATTTCTTCTGTCATATTGAACTTTATGATCAGCTTTGTTTCTCTGTTTGATACAATGACTTTATTAAAGATACCCAAAGTATCCAATGCATCAATAGGAACTAGTAGTGACTATGAAAAAAATCTATGACACGATATATGTGAATCTAGTTACCAAAGCTATTACAAATATTGTTGGTTTGGGGGTTTTCAGTCAGAATGTCTTTGGTACCCTGCTATTAACCTTTTCTAGGGCATCATATTTTGTGTTACATTACCATAGCAGATCTGCCAAATATTACAGGCCCTGAAATAACTTAAGAACAACTTCACATTCTAAAACATTTGTTTGGAAATGTACTAATGACAACTACTGATTTCACTAATATAAACTTATCTTTTTCTAGAAGTAATTTACCTGCCAGAGAAAGGATGCTGATTCACAAGATCTCCATTCTGAAGATGGTAATCACTGAAGAAATCAGGACTTATTGCTCCATCATGTGTTATTAATCCATCTAAGAAACAAGAAAAAATAGGGCATGAATATGGTTCTTCTGAAGTAAAATGTTAAAAGTAGAGAGGACATTTTATTTTGGAATTACTAAGTTGCATTAGTTTCCTGTGCTACAATGAAAAACTACATTGTCAATGGTATATTTGTCACTTTGTCATTTCCACTAACTACAGAACTATGTCTTTGAACATTTCTAGTCAAACCTTTGACTTTTGGAAGAGGATTCATGGATTTTGAAGGGCTCAAAGTGAAAAATTAATTTTACTCTTTTGGTGCATGGACAGTTACTATTTTCTATACTGACGTAATATTAGGCTATGTAATGTATTTTTTCGCAGAAGAACAAGAAAGAAGTTACAAAGAAAAATTATCTTTCTTCCTTACGACTAGATCATAATATTCCTATTACACTGTTGGTAAATGATCTTCGCTCTACAAGGCATAGTTTGAATATCAGAAAAGCTCAGGAGGATCTTCAGCCAACACAACATACGTGCACACTTCAAACCCAAGAATACATTAAGGCAGAAGCTTGTCCACCCCAAGGATAAAACATCCAGGCACAAACTGAGCTATGCAATACAATGAGCCATGTGTAGATCTGTACAGTGGGGAAACAAAACAACCACTTCATAAACACATGGCACAATACAGGGGAACAAAGCCGTCAGGACTAGATTCAGCAGTCCATCTGCATTTAAAAGATACAGGCCACTCTTTTGAAGACAGCAAAGTCCACATTTTGGACAGAGAGGACTGCTGGTTTGAAAGAGGAGTCAAAGAGACCATCTATGTTAAAACTGAACAGCCCTCTCTCAACAGAGGGGGGAGGATCAACATCATCTGTCTCCAGTCTACCTCACAGTCCTTTCAACAGTTCCAAGAAGACTCCACATCCATTTGCACCACTCAGGTGAACCTGAGTGATGACACAGAGAAACCTCCAGGTGGCCTTAACAACTCTCTAAAAGAATGCAAATTACCAGCAAGCAATATAAATCCTTCCATTCTCCACCATCCAGTCAGAGCTGAACAAGTTTCTTGGATGAGAAGTGAAACATCTTCAAAGAAAAACCAGAAAGTCCAGTTGCCTCTTGAACAAATTATTTTTGGATCTTGGGAGGTGATTAAGCAAAATCTAGAGTTGAAAGTGATCCATTGGTTTTTGTGTTGGAAAGGATTACTAGAGCTTCCTGGTTTATAACACTCCTACCTACCACAAACCTACCTACCACATTAGGCTCTCCACTAAAACACCTAGCAGAGAAACAAGAGATAGAACTCTACTTATATTTCAGAATTATTACAAACTAATTGCTCTAGCCACCAGGCCTTGAGGTACCTTCCCTTGAGACCTGCATATTGTGGTATGCTTTCCCATTATGATTCTGGAGTAGGATGATGGGTCCATGATTTTGTCCTCAATCCTCATCTACCAGGAAGTATGTTGATGATTATAAGTAATCTACAAATGTAACTCTTTTGCCACTTCCTTTAGTCTACATATTATATTGGGATTGGGGAAAAATCCCCTGCAAAAAGAAGAGACTCTTGTAATTATTGTGTCCTGTGCACCCCACCCCATTCATACTCATAAAGCATAATGTGGGGAGGGAGACTTGCAGCTAGAAAGACTAAACATTAGTGAAAAGTAACAAATTTCATTATAAATAAAAGTACAGGTACTCCTCGACTTATGGCCACAATTCAGTCCAAAATTTATTTTGTTAAGTGGGAATCTGTTAAGTGAGTTTTGCCCCATTTTAAAACATTTCTTGCACAGTTGTTAAGTGAATCACTGTAGTTGATAAGTTAGTATCCTGGTTGTTAAGTGACTCTGGCTTCCCCATTGATTTTGGTTGTCAGAAGATTGCAAAAAGTGATCACATGATCCTGGGACACTGCAATGGTCATAAGTATGAACCAGTTGCCAAGCATCTGAATTTTCATCACATGATCATGGGGATGCTGCGAAGGTTGTATCTGTGAAAAGCGGACATAAAGTCGTCTTATACGCCGGCAAATACGGTAAGTCATTTTTTTCATTGCCCTTGTAATTTTGAACGATCACTGAATGAACAAGTTGTAAGTCAAGGACTACCTGTTACTCTATTTATACATTGCAACTATTCTATACTGGCTTAAGTTAGAAATTTGCACTGTTTTCCATGGCAGCTTTAATGTGTGTTGAAATATGTCCTTTGAAATACATGACATACTGTACACTCAGTGGTGGGCTCCTGCTGGATCACACTAGTTCTCCCGAACCGTATGTTCATTTTCTGAGCAATTCAGAGAACCGGTTGTTGGAAGCAGAAAGGAAAGATTCTAGTGTGCCTGTATTTCTAATCTAATCCTTATCTTAATTACCGCCCCTGCTGCTTTGTTTCCCCTGCCGCCCCTAGTGTTTTCAGAAACTTGCCTCTGGGTTGAGCTTTGTTACATGATAATAGCCTTAATGGTTCTTGGCAGTACTCCCAGACTCCCCACCCCCCACCCCAAGCTTTTTGTGGTACTTTTATTCCTGGGGCTTGAACAGCTATTTACAGAAGTGTTGGCATAGCCATAGAAGAAATGGCTGAGAGGCAGGATGCAAGCTTGGCATTCTGTCTGATTTATTGACTGCCTTTCTGGGGGGGTGGGGGGGGTGATTTTTCCTTAAATCTGGATATCTTGTGAGGTAAGTGAGACCAGCTGGTATCTTTAAGTGGTGCAAATGAATCCAATGATTCCTCCTGGGTGCTTTGTCAGTTCACTCAGCACAGGAGTCTTTTGTCTATGGAGATTCTTCAGTCATCCAGGTCATGGTTGTCCCAAAGGGGCTTTTTTTCGAGAGGCAACTGGACTTTCTTGGTTTCCAGAAAGTCCAGTTGCCTCTTGAAAAAGCACCTTTGGGACAGGAGTCTCTTACATTGCTTCAGAGTGGCTGAGGCACATGATTGCTCACTGATAATAAGTTGATCCTCCTTCCAATTTGTTATAGTTTGCTCTCATGGTAATATGGCATAATAACATGGCACCAATTGTAGAAAGTTAGCACCCACCCCTCTCCTAGAATAATAAAATATTTTGAGAAATATTAAAAAGGAAGACTATATAGTATTTCCCTGGATGAGAAATGGAAAAACATGTTTTCTTAGAGGGAGAAAGCAACCCCCACCTTTTAAAATAGTCCACAGCAAATGTGAGCACAAGAGCTAAAGAGATAGCTATATTCATAGGCAAAAATTCCCTGAAGCAAGGTCTGAACAAAGACAGAATGGGATTAGCCCTCACTCAAGATGTTAATTTGTCTCTTTAGCTTGGCATTTTGTAGCCCAAAAATGCCCACCCACTTTTTGGAGATCTTAAATGACTTCTCTGCTAAAGGGTTTCACTTTATGAACAAAAGTTGGCTGTATTTTAACTATTTTAATTCCACAATGTGCTCTGGCACCCTGCCTAATTTGTAACTCTGGGTTGCAGATATTGTTGAGCAAAAGGAAAGTATTCAGACAGAATGGTTTAGCTTTCCATGACAGCTGTGTCTCATTGATCTTCAGTGTGTATTCCCCCATTTCTAATCTAATGATTGGTATTTAGGGCAGTTTTTTTGCAAGCAAAGAAACTTTTTGTATTTTTGTACAGGTAATCCTTGACTTACAACAGTTCATGTAGTGACCATTCAAAATTACAATGGCACTGAAAAAAGTTATTTATGACTGTTTTTACACTTAAGACTTGTGGCAGCACCCCCATGGTCACAAGAGGCCGGGCGAGGCTAAGTGCTCCTCAATGTGAGTGACATCAAGTTGGCCACGCCCACTCAGTCACATGACCACCCAGCCAATCATTAGGGCAGAGAAACAGTTGTAAAAAAATTTGAAGCCTACCACTGTGTACATACATATTCATACACATGTACACAATAAATATATTATTTATATATACACACAGACACATAAACCCATACACACATATATATACATATACACACATATACATAAATGCACACATTCCATGGTTCATTACATATTTCCATTCAAATGGGAATTTGAAACTGCAAAATTACTTGATAAATTCAAGTAGCAATTGTTTTACCATTTGTGACAACAAGCTGGTATCAGATAAAACAGATGCAAACAAAAATCAGAATTGTTTAAAGAAGACTTCTCCAATCCAAGTAAATATATGCAAACATACTGTAACAATACTAAAAAAAATATGAAGGAAAACATGTAAATTTCCCTTTTTTATTATCTGCTTATATGTAAATAGCATCATGAATTGAGTAAACATGTTTGTATTTCTTTCTAAATCCCATTGGAGAGACACGTGCTACAAGAACATAAGTTAAACAGACATCAGAGTATATAACTATAAAATTTTAGATCAGAGCTAGGAATTGCAAATGCTACAGGGTGTCAATCTTCTTCTAACTATTCACTCCTAATTTAATATCATTGCTCTCTAAAACTGCCTTGTTCTTTTAAACAAATTAGAATGGAGCAGGAAAATTCAAAATATACAATCTCACACATCTGGATTTTTGATCACTTTGATTATTTACTGAATATTATATGCTGCTGCAATCAAAAGCAGTAATTAATTGTACGTAATGATTTTAAAAAGCAATCAGCTTGAAGGGAAAGTATGAATGGTAGGGGGAATTACAAATACTTCAAACCTGAAGAATGCTGCTATAATCTATTCCCAAAAAGTTTTAAATTCTTTGCTTAATCTTATATAATGTTTCTCAGAAATTAGGCCTTCAGAATTATGGCTGCATTAGATTTTCAGGTCACAGCTTCAATAGTACCAGCTTCAACTGATACAATATGCAGCTGTTTGTGTAGTGCTAGGACCTCTCAGGTTCTAGGTAACAACACCTCTCCTGCAAGAAGTTTATTTACCAGGTATAATTCAAATTATGGCTTCTGATTATTCTATGAAAGCAAGTGACTATAGTTCTTCCAATGTATAAGCCTCATTAGAATTCTGGCTTATGCTCTGCTAAGATCCCTTGGCCTTTCCAAATAGCGATTTTTTGAATAATTAGACCTAGCTAATACCACAGTAAGTCAGGAGTGTGACAATCAAGTCTGTAGATTAAGAGATGGCTTAGAAGTTGCATTCTCTGAAATTGAAACTGCATCAAAAGGAGCTGGCAGAAGGAAGACATCTGGAATTAACAAAGTATATATCCATGCATGTATTCTGTTTTATGTAAGTATCTGTGGGCATTACAGATAATCCTCGACTTATGACCACAATTGAACCCAAAATTTCCATTGCTAAGAGAAACATTTGTTAAGTGAGTTTTGCCCCATTTTACAACCTTTCTTGCTACAGTTGTTAAGTAAATCACTGCAGTTGTTAAATTAATAACATGGTTAAGTGAATCTGGCTTCCCCATTGACTTTGCTTATCAGAAGGTCACAAAAGGGGAATTACATGATCCTGGCACACTGCAACTGTCAGAAATACATGCCAGTTTCCAAGTGTCTGAATTTTGATCATGTGATTATGGGGATGCTGCAATGGTCATTAGGTGTGAAAAAAGGTCGCAAGTCACATTTTTCATTGCCGTTGTAATTTCGAACAATCACTAAACAAATGGTTTTAAGTCAAGTATTACCTGTAATGCGTATAATAAGCTTATTAATCTATTTCAACTGCTTCGAACCAGCAAACTTTTAAAAAAATTCTTCCAAGTAAGATATAGCCTCTGCCACTAGATTGACAAAATAGTCCTCAAAACTTATGAGAGCCTTACTTGTCAACATATGCAGAAAAATCCCTTGTCTTAACAACTTTCATACTAATATCAAACATACAAGTGAAAGGAATGTATTGCATATCTGTTCTGAGAAGCAACTTCAAGAAGCCTGGGATAGGAAGGAGAGTTGTATGCTGCTTTTTGTGTCAGGCTTACCAGCACTGTAATAAAGATCAGGTCGTTCTAGAATATCGCCTTCATGAATATATGGCTCAATGCGGTCATCCCCATACAGGTATTGCTCATTTTCATCCATTTGCCGACTTTCCACCATTTCTAGCCACTGAGAATTGTGCCATCGGAATTTCTCACTTTGTATCTTCTTAGCCCATTCTTCATCATACTCCTGTTTGGACCATTTAGAAATTTAATGTTAAGAGTTCAGTGGCATTCTTTGTTATACTTCACTTCAAAATATCAAATGTATTGCAAGAAGATGAGGAGGTGGAAAAGAGGAAGATCAAGCTCCAAAAGTAAACAAAAAGCAAGCAGTAATTAATAACTTATTTGAACGTCTGGTGCTGGAGTTTTGGCTTTAAATGTAATTTATTTTGCCTGTGAGAGTACCTGTCAAAATGTTAAAACTTATTTTTTTTAAAAAAGAGTGACAATACAATGAAAAACAAGACCTTAGGAGTAGCACTGTTGGGTCTGAAAAGAGCCATCTTTAATCCAGGATTCTAGTTCACGTAGCCAATGAAATGCAACCAAGATGCAATCAAGGAAACAAATGGTATTCTACCTTAGCAATTGGTCTTTAACTAACACTAAGATGAAACACAACTTTTACAGTATACTTTTCTTTAATTCTAAATTTGGCCCAAGTTCAAATGAGTGCTATTGTTGCCTTACAATCAACAGTAAATTTTAAATTATTCTGTGATGGTCATGCAAATTTTTTTTCAAAAGTATTCAAAAGAAATTCATTTTTAAAAATTTATAACATTACATCCATTAGAGACTGCTAATATGACAATATTGTAATTAATCATTTGCAATATTTGACTTATTCAAGAAAATAAAGTCCAGCATACTCAGCAGTGTTTATGTGCATTTTAAAAAATAGATATATTATGCTCTACATAGCATTACAATTGCTTTAATAAGTAAATATTATCCACATCACCTATTAGATAAATATTTAAAAAAACTCTTCCAAAAGAATTTCATATATAAAAAATACATCATATTCATGTTAATACATTCATCAGTGCTATATCCAGTTTACCTATAAATACAGTACCAGTATATATAAGGACGGCATCAGTATATATAACTATGGTACCAGTAAGTATAAGGAATATATTGTATTAAAATATTCTTGTTACATAGTGAGTGCAATTTGTAAATATATATTTCATTTATCATTCATTGTTCTGATTCTTGTCTTGCTCTTAAGAGTAACCATTCAGGTAGTCCTTGATAATTGAGACTGGGAATTCTGTTGCTAAGCGATGTGATAATAAAGCAAATTTGAGTCGACAATTTGAGTTGCCATTGTAAGCAACTTCATGGTTATTAGGCATGACATCACTTGATCTCCACTTATGATTTCCTGCAGGTTTGCCTTTGACTTTGCCTGTCAGAATCCAGCAGTGAAGGTTGCAAATGCTAATCATGTAACCATAGGATACTATGATCACCACAATTACAAACTGGTTGCCCAGCACCCAAAATATGGTAGCTGGGACACTGCAACGACCATAACTTCAAGGACCAGCCGTAGTTTCCTTGTTCAACACCATCACAACTTTGAATGGTTACTGAACAAATGTTTGCTAACTGACAACTATTAGAATAAAAGAATCACTTACTGCTATTATATCCAGTGTATTATCACAGACTTTACGGATTTCAGAATTTTTATCATGCATCAAGTCTATAAGATATGCAGGAGCCTCTAAGAAGATAGAGTAAAGGATCTAAAATAATTTTGGAAGCCTGAATCTGGTGATTAGTATGTTTTTGCTGTAAAAGATACATCAAAGGAAATAAAAGAACGACATTCATATACTAATCATTATAATTTATAAAAGAAGAGAACAATCTCTTTTAAGGATATATTATATTTTAAAAGAAATAATTTCACCCCCCCAAACAACTTTACCTTTGAAAGGAATGTCATTTTACACTCACTAAAAATATCCTAAAAGAGAAAGGAAGGGGTCTGCTTCATAAAGAATGTAGACAGGATAGCCCTGCACTCCTGCTGCTACCTTCTATTGGCAGACAGTAAGCCTATGCAAAGGAATATAGTGTCTCCTCTATCCATGTGAAGCGTACAACTGGAATATCAAGTTATCAATAAAAAGACTTTACACATGGAGAGGATGAGGAAGGGCCAAAATCCAAATGAGGCTAGTATATTTATTTAACAAATTCATTACCAAATCTATTTGAAGAGAAACAGCCCCTAATTTCAACAGAACTTATGGTAGAGGAAGCATATGTAGGTTGCCTTTTGCTAACCTAAATAGATCTTTCTTCAATGGAACAGGAACCTATGCATTACTTACACCATACTATACTACTGGAAATTTTGCTTTCAATAATAATGTTGATGAAAATGGGAAAGACAGTAGAAATAGAATCTATCCTTCAAAATTATGTCTTATTCCTGTTGTTCTGTACCTCCTCAGATAAAGTAGCAAATCGAAAGGCTTAGGATAAAACTTTGGAAGTTTTCCAGAGGTTTAACTTGTGGCAAGCATTCTTTCTCTCCAGCTCCATTCATGGAAGTTATATATTCCAGTCATATAGCCAATTCTGAAGCATTTTCACAAATAGCTAAACTATAATATGTGTCGGGTCAGCTTACCACACAATGCTTCCTACATATTGGCTGAAGAAAACTGCATATGCTTGAAACAATTTAATTCTATGACTTGATTAGTTACTCCGCTCATTGATAGTTACTTCTGTTTTATCTGATACCTTCGTATTCCAGAATGGTATTTAGCTAGTTTATTCCATCTATCTATTTTTTCCCCTCTTGTAATTCAACTGTTTAACTACCTCATGAAGATCAAGAAAAGGTTAGAAGGATTATAAACTAATAGGCTATTACCTTGCACACATAAATGAAAGATACCAAATTCAGGACTGTATGGATACAGCCTATTTCTCCTTTTCATTTGTAAATGAAGAAAGCTAAACCCAACCTGACAACAGCAGCATGATCAAGGGGACATATTCATCTGCTTAAAAAAAACAGTTCCACATGAATGAATGCATACATGGAGGGAGGGAGGGAGAGAGAGAGAGCACTTCATTGTCACTGCATGCATTCTCAATGCTAGTTCCAGCTTTCCATTAAAAGCACTAATGGCAAAGGAACACTTGATAAAGGATACGAGTCTCTTTGATGATGACATCTCTAGTGGCTTGATGGAAGACCATCTGGTAAAACACATAAATGATTTGGCACACAAACTCATCATCTTCCTGCTGAGCTATAAAGAGAGACGGTTGTACTGTGTCATATTTTAAATCACCGACTACAAGCAATCTAACCCACATGAATGTGTAGTACCTATCTATACATCTTACTAAAGCTAGGAATAATAATTTTTGAAAACGTATTTAATGAACACTGTATCAAATTACTTATAAAATAATAAAGATTTAAACTAGGTTAAATTTATAGCAGCGGCAACTTTTTCAGATACAGGTGCCCTCTCTCTTTAGGTAACTACTTGCTCTCCCTGCTTCCTTTATTTTTACAAATACACACACCTTACATTATATCTCAATTCAATCCCAACATACAGATTCTTTTTGTTTTCCTCGGGCAAGAAAACATACCACAAATTGTTTAAAGAGGGAGATACATTTCTTGTTCCAGAATTTCATATGACTTCCACTGAGAAAAATAAAAACATCTGTCTTGGTCAATCCATCTTTCTTCAGTTTTCACAAAGAAATATGGCAGAAAGAATTGGGATCAGTTATGAACTGAATACAGTCTGTTCACTGGTTTTCTGTAGTCCAAAAAATACCACTACCATGTCATTATTTAAAATTTAATTTTAAATCAATTCTGAATGAGGCAACTGCTTTACAGAAAAGATGGATATTTAGGACCATATCATGATCCCACAAAAGAGTTACTATACAATCCCATATCATGGGACTATACAGGATCATATCATGATCCCACAAAAGAATTAGTATAATCCCACTTATGATTATTATTCCAAACCTCTTTCTGAGTAAGTGGGACTGTACTGACTCATCTTAGACTTCTGGCCCACTCAAAAACACGAGTGGACTCCTGAACAGACTGTTAATCTCAAAAAAAAAACAACCATTCCCTGAAGCATCTTATTTCTGTGCCTTCCAGATCTGTAGTTCTAAGTCCATCGTTGTTCCTGAGGCCTTTACAGAGATGAGTCTCAGTTGGGACATGGGCCTGCGGATATCTCAATAGCTGGGAACAGGTCTTCCCCATTCGTCCTGCTGGGTCCTAGGCACTGATCGTCAACAGTCTTTAAAGCTTCCTTGGCTCTTCATTCTCTGCATATGACTGCAGCATGGGTGCAGGAATCTTAAGAGCAAAACTATATTTTATAACTTAAAATTATAGCCAACATTTTGTTGTGCAAAATAATACACAAATGTTCAAAGGAAAGTGAAAAATAAACTGATGTCTTCCTTTGCCAACTCCCTTCACTGTTCCCCCCCCGCCCCCCAAGGTTATGTTGGAAATAATGGATTTGGGACACAAATACATTGGTTCTATGCCAGCAAGAGAACCATAAATAGTGGCAGGAAGTCCTCAGCTATAAATCACACCATATAAAAACAGGGATGAAATTCAAATCTCAAAATTTCAGATACAATTGATGCCTTCTTAAAAGAAGATGGACCAAATTAAATTGCATTTTAAACTCTAGCCCATGATGGCGAACCTATGGCACACATGCCACAGGTGGCATGCGGAGCCATTTGTGCGGGCACACAAGCCCCAGCCAAACTTGCCTGCACTGCGCATGTGTGCACCTCCCAGCTGATTTTCAGCCTGTTTGAGGCCATTTTGTCCTCCCGGAGGCTTGAGGGAAGACTCTGCAGCCTCGGGAGGCTGAAAAACAGGCCTTCTGGAAATACCGAAAGTGCCGAAACAGGCCTGTTTTTTGGCCTCCAAAGGCTGCAGAGGCTTCCCTCGAGCCTCTGGGAGGGCGAAAATGGCCTCAAATGGGCCGAAAATCACTTGGGAGGTGCGCACATGCACAATGCAGGTAAGGAGGCGGGGCGGGGTGTTGTGCGGGCATGCACAGGGGGGCGATGAACATTGAATTGTGGGTCCCATCATGCACGTGCTTTCGGCACAGCACAACAAAAAGGTTCGCTATCACTGCTCCAAGCCTTAATTTCTTCTATAAAATTGTTCACTGCACAAACTATTTTACTTGGTAAAATTCAATTTCATTATTGGTGTGAGGTGGGATGCAACTTCCTAACCCTGTACTAAAACCTTGATTCCAGCACAGTATTGCTAAATTTTGATAATAAAAATTAAGGAACAGTAAGTAATGCATAATAAGCAAACACTCAAAAAGTAGTGTGCAACACTTGCTACATACCATTCAATAGTTCAATAAGTGCTGGAATAATTCCTGATTTAGCTAGCAGCGCTGCACAGGAATCATCCATTGATACAGTCCCAATCATTATCACCACTTCCAAGACAAGATCATCTTCTGCTGAACCTGGTAAATTTAATAGAGCAGCAATATTACAGCGCCCTACTGAAATGCAAACCTCTTTGTTCTAAGACTTTCACAGCATCTCTCAAAATATGAGCAAACCTTGTTACATTATAGGGACACTATTATTGCTTCTCCAACATGAGATGCTGGCTCAGCTTTCAAGTATCACTCAACATGAACGCTGAACATAAAATTATGTCATCACAGTTGTTGCACCAATTCTTAAAGAACCTATTTACAAATACAGTACTCTAGATTAATATAAATTTTAAATCTTTTTGATCTATGTTCATTGTAGCTTTTTGAATAATTACTAGGCACTGTAAAATCCATGGACTCTTCAAAAATAATTATTTTTCTCCCCCGTCTATCCATTTCTGCACCACCTTAATGTGGTGATTAAAACTTGGTCATTTGAAAAGTAAAAGAAGGAAGCAGGGATGTGCTGGTGAGAACATTCCAGGGAACACTGGCACATTTTGTTTTATTCCTAAATCATGCCAATCTAGCAATTTGGCATATATAATTTTTTGGAACAGGAACAGATTGTCATGTTCCAGCTGCAATCTGGCCAATAGGCTCTGCAGCAAGCCAAAAACAAAAATATAATGCATGGTGACATCATGATGGCAAACCTGCCTTTATAGCTATCCTGACATCTAAAATATATGTTGCATTATTTGTATCATGATGCATGTATCATCACTTGTCTCCTTTGTCCCCCGAGCCTGGCCCCAGTTCAAACTATGAACTATTTTTACTTCCAGAAGGTTTACTTCTGGAAAGAGTCTGGACCATCCCCAAGATGACTGGAAGCATAGCTGGAAGAAAAATAGAGTGTTCCACTGTTCCCCAGAACATTCCATTCTTGGAATGACATATTTTGCATATAAGTAGAAGGAAGCTTGGATTATTTTATCATTCATGTGGCTCAGTAAAAAGCAATTCATGATTTATTTTAGCTAAACACATGAGACAGGATTAATATAGGAATCCTTCGTAATCCAGGTTGCTTAGCTATTATAATTGTTGCTCTTCAAATGGCCATCACTGAATTTACATACATTTATACCTGCACATGTTATCATTTGGAGTATTTTTGGCAAAAATTTCATCTTCCTCTTAGCATGCACTTCTTCAGATTAACCTAATCTCTTCAACCAATGCAAAAAAAGTGTCTATATGGACATTTGGATGAGTTGTATGAATGCTCAGATGACCACCCAATACTGAGTGTGCATCCAAACTCTGGAACATTTTCAACCGGGAGGTTAGGAATGAAAACATGTATATTATTAAATTATACTCATCCAAAAGTAAATGAAAATTTAACATAATCCTTAAATATCTTTGCATAATTTTATTATTTTATCTATTCAGGTGATTAATTTCAATCTCTTTTTCCTTGTTGCACACATAGCGAAACAAGCATCTTAGCATTCTTTGATTTAATATCGTCTTTTTATCAACATTATTTATATGTATCTTTTCTGTGCTGAAATTGTCAGTTTAGTTTTGAATATTTGAATACCAATTCCTTTGTGCTGGTGGATAACTACAATAAAATTATTTCAAACACAAGATTATGAGCTGCGTCTAGCAAATGAAAGTAACAGACAAATAATGTGTTTAAAACAAATAAACCAGAGTGTAAAAATATAATTTCTTGAATTAGGTAGATTGAGATGTATTCACTGTCACAGTTTAAGATGTATTGCACTGTTTCCAGTTCAATGAGGGAAATGAAAGGCAGTGCTGTGAAGCATGAGTTGATTACACATCACTAGGTGAGGAAGAATTAGCTCCAGAAAGACAGAAAAATCACAACTTGTTGACAAAGAATGAAAACCTGTGTGTTTCTCTATATGCACACATGCCTTCAAGTCAGTGTTGTGAAATCATAATAGGGTGATTAATTTATTGAGTTTGCTCAGACTAAAATTGGACAAAATCCTCCATCTTCCTTTGGCACAGTAATATATTGGGTATAAAGTCCTGCCTGCTTTTCTGAGGTTGGGTTTGTGTGTCTGGAGAAGAGAGTATTTAACTTATTGAAGACCTGTCCCAGTAAAAACTTTTCTTTTTCTTTTTTAACATAACCAATACAAAGGGTGTCCATCAGAAGGGAAGGCATTTTCTGACAAATTAATACAATTTTGGATAATTTCCAGAATGTATCCAAAGCAAACAAAACCAAATTAAACTTTAAAAAAGTTTACAAACTTTATAAGGAAAAAATAATTCTTTATAAGAATAATGTTCTTCCAGTAAATATAGAAATGTTGCAGAAGTGTTCAGTGTTCAAAAAGGAATTAAAATGATGTTCAATATGTTAAGTCAATAAAGTGGCATCTTCTGGTGAAAAGCTAAAGATACAGACCTGGCTTTAATTTATCTTTCAGATATGGTACCATTTTGTACTCTTTTAACACAAGTTCCCAGTCCAAATCAGATAAAGTCAAATTTGCCAATGTTCCTAAGCATTCTATCACAAATTCCTCCTCTTCATCATTAGATATCTGAGCTGCCAGATCACCAACATAATCCTAAACAAAACAAACAAAGCAAGATTTGAGAGATGTAAAAGAGGAAACATTAGAAAATTAATGAGAACTACTGCATTAACTCAACCATAATTTTTTTTTCAAAATCATTGTTAGGTTGATGATTAACAATGATAAGAAATGTTTAATCAAACTCAATTTTCTCCATCCTCTTTTTTATTCACATCAGAAAAAATGGTTTGACTTGGATAAAAAAAATGAAAGACTGTTCACTACTTTTAACTGCTGCTTTTTCTGGATGGATGGCTCAATTCTGGTAATATATTTATGATATGTAATTCAGTTTATATGTACTATTGTAGCAATTTTGTTAAGCAGGTCAGTTCTTATACTTACAAGGAATATACAGGGTGCTAAAATGGAAGAGACTGCTCACCTGCAATGGTATTCTCAGAGTAATCATCTGTGCCTTCATTCATATGGGATCCCATACCTGTGCAGAGTTTATATCAGGGGATTTCTTTAGCTGAGAATATTTTAGGTGGGAAGTCTACCCCCTGAATATCTCATAGGTGGGGCTCCAGCTCTCCTCTTGGTTTCTTAGAACAATGCAGCAGCATCAGAAATACAGAATGAATGTTGTTACAAGTGTTGTGGTTCACCAGGAGCACGTGTGGATGGCTGAAGTCACTGACAGTGAGGAATCGGACAAAGCGCCTGCGTGTGATGCAGGGATGGGGCCAGGACTATCGGAGAGTGGAGTGCTTCCTTCGGAGGTTGTGGAGTCTGGCAGCAGTGACGAAGAGGACCCTGGGGAGCCTGTGCTCAGTGCGCGCACGCGCAGGGCTGCTCAAAGGAAACAGCAGCTGAAGCAGCACAGGCGACTCGAGAGTAAGGCTGGAAGGTGATGGCCCCTCCCATAAAGGGATAAAAGCTAGCCTTTGGGGTTGGCTTCTTTGCAGGAAGCAAAGAAGTTCTTTCTACTCAGAGTCCCCTGTTGAAGCCCTGCTTACTCTGGTTTGTTTTTTGAAACTTCTGGCTTTGGATATTTATTTACAATTAGTCTTTTGTTCTTGGCAGCCTTTCGCAACCTTGAAAGGACTTGCTCTTATCTGGGGCAATTAATTTTGAATGACTCTTGGCTGTGAATGCACAGAATTCACAGCGCCGCATTAAAAAGGTTTACTTTTATGCATACTTTGTGTTTGTTTGATTTGAACAAGGCTTGGGTCAGAACAATAAGCAAGAAAGTGGCTGGGTTATGTAAATGATGGCTGTAGGAAGAACAGGCTACAGATAAGAGCCTGTTATCTATTGTTATGGCCTTTTTACATCACACATACAGGTGCCTAATAATCTTACCTAAAAGATGAAAAATCAGATGCCAATTGCAAGCCAAGATGGAACAGTCCATGCAAAGGACAAGTATGATGCTAAGTATTCCTTCAATAATATTTCCACAATGAATGAAACTGGAAATCTCATTCTCAACAAATAGTTGTTGAGAATGACAGAAAGATTGTCTCTGAAAATGTAACAAATCTAACAAATATGCAATCCAGTTTACAAGAATGAAAACAGAATTTGGGTGGTTGGAATGATGCCACTTTTGAAAGAAAAGAGATTTTGGGCATAACAGGCAATGATGCTATATTCTTCTGAGTAAAAATGAATTGGCTAACCAGATCCAGTGGGCATATAATAGGGGTCATCTAATTGAAAGATTCAAAAACTGAAAACCAGATGAAATTTTGTATATAGAAATATATGAGGCAAAATCAATGTAGAGTTATCAGAACTTCCAAGACCTGTTGAAATCATAGGTTAAATGAAGCATGCTGCCTCTTGCAGTGTTCGTAGGTTTCAACAATGCAGTTTTATCCGTATTCTGGGATAACATAACTGTGCCATAGAAGATGAAAGTATGACATTCAGAGGCACCCTGAAGTCACAATTTCCACATTGGAAATTGATTCAGAAACAGAAGAAATTTTGTAGATCAGTGAAATGTGAAAGAAAGCCAAAAGAAATTTGGCAGAGAAAGTCTGCCAAATTATTATCCAATCTGTGAAATACAGTATGATTAATGAGAAAATATGGTGGAGGATGGTGTAATTAGGGGCAGTGGCCTAGAGGCGAAGATGCTTGCATCTCTTGGAATGTTGAGAGTTAGGCAGCAACAGATGTTTCTCTATCAGGGTGCAAAAATAAATATCTGCTGCGAACTCCGCATAGGTGTCAGAAAGGACATCCATCCAGTAAACACTCTGCTCCACCTATTCACCCAACTCCACCCCGATAAATGGGATTACAGGATCATAAAAAGAAAAAAAAGAAGTGTGGTGTAAAGTTGAAACTGGTAAGATTGGAAGCAAAGTGCCACACACTAGTGCCACACACATTATGTAAACAAATGCTTTTGGGAAAAGAGCAGCAAAAAGTCAGTTAGCAAGCCAAGGAAGGAGAAGTAAATGAAATGTAAATGTAAATGTTTGTTTAAATATATGTAATGTTTAAAAACTCATCTTCCTCATAGATTGACTCTAGATGATGTACAAACACTGTTCCTTTATGACAGGGCCGTCAAAACTCGTGGGCTGTGGCCCGGATGGGTCACATGCTGGCCACGCCCACGCCCATGAAGGAGGAAAAAGTCATGATACGTCACAATAACGCTGTGATAACACAAGTTTGACACACTTGCTCTATGTAATCTGGCAGAGGCACCAATTCCAGATTTTATCCAAAATGTTATCAGACAAGAGAAGCCAATGTCAATCATGACTGTCATACATTTTGTGAAAATTGTTGTAGCTGATGAAACCAAAATGGGAAAACTCATAATTGGAATGTCTGAGTCTGTGTCAAGTCTATGTTAATTTGTGCAATATGGCAGAAATGGTATGCATATATAATCCTCTTGTTTTGAGCTACGTGGTAATAATTCCACTTTTTCTGTTTCAAAGTTTAAAACTGGACAAAGCATCTTTCTATAGGATTGTAAGATAATGGGAATAACTATGAATGATACAGGCATTTATGAGACTCATTCTACTGCTCTCTTACATAGAATAATATTATTTTCCTAAAGTACAAATGGTTGAGAAGTCTAAAAAACTGAATATATACTCACTGAAAAAACTACTCTATAATCACAAATAACCTTCAAAAAGCAGAGACTATGGTAATAATCTCTTCTGCATCTCATCCTCTGATACCATGACAAAAGCTGCAAGCTGGCTATAGAAATCGGTGATCAGACTTTCTAAGATTTAATGAAGTCGACATTGAAAAAGTTGAGGGTGGTACCTGGCAATGAATTAATTGTCAGACTTAGCAGTGGTACCAAAGCTTAATAAATGGTGGTTTGGGATTTTTCTTCTTTTCAAACCTTTAAACTTTGATTCATTCTTTGATTTATTTTTCCTCTTTTTAGCTTACTCATATTCAGATGGAAACTACAAAGAAGTTAATAATCAAATTATCAACTTTAAAGCAGATGTAATCCCAAATAAATAAATGACCCTTGTAAATTGTGAACTTGTTATCACTCTTGATTGCAAATCTGATAATTAACCACTGAAAATGAAGCAAATTATCTTCGTACCAAGGCTATTAGGCACTCGTGAATTTCCATCCAAAAGAAAGGCTCAAAGCCAAAATGAATTATTTCTTCAAATATCTGAAAGAACTGTATATTGCTGTGAAAATATTTGGTAGCATGCGCATCTATCAACTACTTGGCCTTCACTAATGTAAATAAGACATGCTAAATATAATAGTATTTTACTATCATACCTGGACTAATTATAGCCACAAGCATCATAGTCTGTCAGAAACATCAAGAGGCCAATGCCCTTATTCTCTTAGTTTGGAGCTTTCTCACTCTCTTTTAAAAGAAAGAAATTAAAGCATAAAATGGAAGGGGAGAAATAATAACATTCAGACAAGTTTGGTAGAAATTAAAAACTAAAGTCAGTTCTTTGCAGGAAGGCCACAGAAAATGACGTACCATTTCTGGCAGTCAAAAAGGAACTGAGGGGAGAATAGAAACCCTGTCTGTCAGCATATATACCAATGATAGTTAACTATTTTGGCACCGAGTGCTAAAACTGCAGTGCGCATGTGCATCAGTATGCGCATGTGCCCCAGTGCCAGAACCCAAAAGAGAGCAGCTGGCTGGTGTGCATATGCGTGACAGAACCCAAAAGAAAGCAGCTGGCTGTGCACACGTGTGCTGGGCCAGCTGTCCAGCGTGCATATGCATATTGGAACCCAGAAGAGCAGCTGGCGATGGTAGGCGTGCCCACAGAGAGGGCTCTGCATGCCACCTCTGGCACGCATGCCATAGGTTCGCCATCACAGATATATACTGTAGAAGAAAAACTGACAGAACCTGGGAACAGAGTGAAGAGAAGAATCAGCCTAGAATCTCTACAAGCAAGCTAAGTCCAACCCTCCTTGAGTGCCATTGATCCTTATCTAACTTTAACCAGGTGCTGGCAGTGCATAGCTCCCATGAATAAGCTTTATGCAATAAATAACTGAACCTTCATGTGTGAACCTGGTCTTTTTTGCCTGACAGTCGGGTGTCCATAGCTATGAAAGATTCCTGTTATAGATAATGGGTGCCTATGCTCATACAATTAGTTCACTACAGAAGTGAAATTAAAATCAATTATTTCTAGCTCATTTCTAAATACCAAAATATATGCAGAAGAGTGATAATAAAATCACAGTTTACAGATTAACAGATGACAGCTTAATTTTTCAAAGGGCTCATGCAGATAAAGAACAAAAATGTTAAATTAGTTTTATAATTGTCATAGTTAATAATTTAGTATCTGCACAGGTTCAGATAAGGACACCAATAAATGTATTTTGTAAAATTACTGACAAGCTTTAATTATGAATTGGATAAGTGAAAGGTACTACAATAGCACAAGTCTTTAAATTCCACACTCTTGTGCAATTCCACTAGAATTAAGGCACATGCAATCATTTGAGAAGGATCATTTGTTATGCATAAAATAAGTTTGCTTCTTCCAATATCCCATTTTACAAATTTAGAACTTGAAAAGATGAAAGCCACTATGCTTACAATAAATAAAGATTTAGTTGGTCCATCATGTTGAGATATGTTTCTAATCATCTTCATTAACAATGGATCCTTGAATTTCAGCGCTCTCTTCATCAGCATCTTCAAACCATTTCCTGAAAATGTAAGAAGATAAATGAAAAATGTATGAATCAATTAATTATGCTTCCAATTTTCACAACTGCCACCATAAAACTGATTTTTTTAAAACAAAGGAAACAAAAATGATATTAAGGTAGGCTGACATCTTTTCATGAAATTTGTTTGAAATTATGGAAGCAAAAAAGTACAGTAAGTCCCATTAATTCATATGATTTCTTATATCCCCTAAAACACCAAAAATAGCAGATACTCTTTTTAATAAACTTTGTTAATTTTGCAATTAAAACAGACAAACAACATACTCATAAATATGAAAGAGAAAAAAGAAACAAAGAAAAGTAGAAAGAAAGATCAGAAAACAATTAAAAACAGTTTCATCCTCAACAGTTTGTGGGACCTTATTTTCAACCTTATTTTATACCCTCTATACAATTAATCCTTGTGTGATTTTATATGTATGTATGTATGTATGTATGTATGTATGTATGTATGTATGTATGTATGTATGGCATTCAGCTTTGTTCGGGTATTTTCCCACGTCATTGTAGTTGTGCTTTTAAAGTTGTAGCAACGTTTCGGCAGAATCTCATCTGCCATCATCAGGCTTCTGTATTGTGTTCGTCTGTGAGTCAGAAACGGCTGTGAAAGTCTGACTCACAGACAAACACAATACCGAAGCCTGATGATGGCAGATGAGATTCTGCCGAAAGGTTGCTACAACTTTAAAAGCACAACTATGACGTGGGAAAATACCCAAACAAAGCTGAATACCATACATACATACATTCACTACTACAATTATAACATTTCTTCTTTTTCCCTTTATTGTTTAATCAATCTTTGTTCTATTCATTCATACCAGCAGTTCCAGCTGTCGTAATACTGTACATTGATGTATCTTTTCTTTTTAATGCCAAAGTTAATTTGTCCATTTCTGCACAATTTACTATTTTTTGAATAATCATTTCCTCTGGTGGAATATGAGGTTGCTTCCAACATTGTGCAAAGGCCAGTCTGGCTGCTGTCAAAATATGTACTATTGTATACTTCACTTTTTTGAGAGTTGTTTATTAAAGATCCCTAATAGAAAGAGTTCTGGTTTAAATTCGATCTGTTCTATTGTCATTTCCTCCAACCATTTTCTAATTTTCTGACAATATTTTTGAGCCTCTATACAAGACCACCACATATGGAAGAAAGTTCACTCCTTTTTTTTTACATTTCCAGCAATTCGGACTCATGTTGGAGTGCATTTTCGCTAATCTCAAGGGGGGGAAGGTGCCATCTGTAAAACATCTTATAGGGATTTTCCTTGTAGGCTGCCGATTTTATGATTTTATTATTTCTACTCCAGACCTTCTCCCATTCTGTTAAAGTGATACTTCGTCCTATATTCCTACTCCAGGCTATAATATTCCCTTTGACAATTTCTTCCTCTAATTCTGCTTCTAGTAAATAATTATAAAATTTTGTTATATTTTTTTTATCTGGGCCTCATAGAATTTTGTCTAGTTGCTGAAGTTTATTATTGATTCCAAATTCTTTCTTATCCTGTTTGTATCTACTCTGAACTTGAAGATATGCCTATCTATCAATTTGTACTCCCTGGTCTTGAAGGTCTTGCCACAATTTCAAATTTTCTTGTGTATCCAATAAGTCCTTGTATTTAATCATCTTAGTAATATCCAAATTATTTGGGTGGATCATTGCTTCGATTGTTGAAATCCAGATTGGTATCTTTAAATAATGTTTTTTCCTTATTTTCTTCCAGTTGCTCAATAATGCATCTCTAATTAAATGTCTGTGAAAGTATTTCAGGGTAGTTTTCCCGATATGCCATTAAAAAGTATGCCACCCACCCCCCTGTAAGTCATGGCCTTCTAAAACTAATATTCTCTTGTTTGTTAAATTCACCCATTCCTTCAACCATATTAAGGAGGCCGCACTATAGTACAACTCCCAGTTTGGAAGGGCCATTCCTCCCTTGCTCTTCATATCTTGCATTGCCTTTAATTTTTTTTCTCATTTTTTTCTTTTGCCAAATGAATTTTGCGATTATTTTGTTAAGTTCTTCAAAATACTTTTTGTGTACTTTAATTGGTATTGTCTGAAATATATAAAGAAATTTTGGGAGAATAGACATTTTAATCGTAGCAATCCTACCTAATAGTGAAAGTTGCAGTTTACCCCATGTTTCTAAATCCTTCTTTACCTGTTGCAATAGTCTGTTGTAATTATTTCCTTTAGTGTTTTGCAGTGTGCTGTCAGCCATATTCCTAAGTATTTAACTTTATCACTTGAAATCCCATGACCTTTTCTAATTCTAACTTCTGTTTTCCTGTTTGATTTTTAGTCATTAATTTCATTTTCTTTCTATTAATTTTTAATCCTGCAACTACTCCAAATTGTTCTATCTCCTTCATCAGTTTTTGTTCTCTTTCAATTGGCTCTTCAATAAAAAAAAAATCATATCATCTGCAAATGCTTGCAGCTTATATTCTTTCTTAACCTTTAATCCTTTTATATCTGGATTCTGTCTAATATATGTTAATAATGTTTCCAATGATAATATGAAGAGCAGGGGTGAGAGTGGGCAACCCTGTCTGACTCCTTTCTCTATTTTTATTGGGCGGGTATATTCCTCATTTATCGTAATGTTCGCCTGTTGTGTATCATAGATAGTATAATAATATTATAATATTTTCAAATTTGGTGCCTAAGTTCATGTTATAAATTCTTTGTATTAAAAATTGCCAATTCAAGTTGTCGAAGGCCTTCTGTGCATCTAAAAACATAACGGCTATTTGTTTTTCGGGGTGGGCTTCATAAAATTCCAGAACATCTAGTACTATTCTTAAATTATTCCTGATTTGTCTGTTCAGGAGAAATCCATTTTGGTCTTGATGTATAAGGTCATTCAACATTCTTTTTAATCTGTTTGCAATAATAGAAGTGAATATTTCATAATCTGTATTTAACAAGGAAATTGGCCTATAGTTTTGTATATATTGGGAATCCAAATCTTCCTTCAGGATCAGCAAAATCAATGCCCCCTCCATGAGTCCGGCATTTTGGCTGCCAATAAGACATTGTTAAAAACTTCCACCATAAGGGGTCCTATTAGTTCTCCTATTGCCTTGTATAGTTCCCCTGGGATCCAATCTGGTCCCGGAGATTTACTATTTTTCTGGTTCTTTATTGCTGTTTTCAATTCAGACCAAGTAATATCTTTGTTTAATAATTCTTTCATCTCTTCCCCAATTACTTTATCCTTCATTTTATCTAAATAGTTTCTTATCCTATCCTCATTGACCTCCTCCTTTTTATATAAGTCTTAAAAATACTTATGGACAATTTCTTTTTTCTGTTCTATCCCCTGTTGTGTATCTCCATGTCCATCTATTAATTGGTAAATCAATCTTTTTTCTTTCCCTTTTTTAAGTCTATAGGGCAACCATCTCCCTGGCTTATTAGCGTGCTCAAAATAAATTTGTCTAGTTGTATTCAGATTTATCATCATTCTCTCTTGTTCAATTAAATTCAATTTGTGTTTCATTATTGTCATCTGCTTTTGCATCTTGAATCCTTTGGAGTACTATGTAGTTGAATTTCTAATTCTTTAATTTTTTGTTGTAATTTATTTTGCTGGGCATATTTTTCTTTATTTCTCTTGGTATTATAAGAGATTGTTATACCTCTTATTACTGCCTTCATTGTGTCCCAAATGTTTTGTTTCGTAGTTGCGCCATTGTTATTTTCCTTTAGGAAATACTTTAATTCCTCCTTAAGTTTGTTCATATATTCTTTTTCTCTAATTAACTGCGTATTTAATGTCCACCTTTTCCTGGTTTTTTTTTTCTACCTTTCCAGATTATCTGAATTGGATTGTGGTCTGCCCATTCATTGGGTAAGATATCAATCCCTTTTATTTCATTCGCTATTTCCCCATTCATCCATGCTATGTCAATTTGTGTCCATATTTGGTGGGGGTTTGAATAGAATGTAAATTGTTTTTTCTCAGGGTTTAACCTTCTCCATATATCAATCAAATTTAACTCCCCCACCATTTCCATACATATTTTTGGAAGCTCTCTTTTTTTTTCCTGTTCCTCCCCCCAATACTGTAGTCTTTTTAGTAATCAACAATAGCATTAAAGTCCCCTATGATACAAATATTTCTTTTTTCCAATCCTACTATTTTTTCATATAAATACTTAAAAACTCTTTTTGCTCTCCATTCGGGGCATAAATTACCACTAAAAGGATTGGAATAGCATTGATCCAGATCTGCAAAACCAGAGTTCTTCCATCAGGATCTGACCATATTAACTCTGCTTTCATGTCCTCTTTCACATACACTGCAATCCCTTTCTTTTTCCCAACATCTGCCGATGCAGTAAATAGCTTCCCTAATTTCGGGCATTTTAAATATGTTTCATCTGATTTCTTTATATGGGTTTCTTGTAGGCATACTACTACGTCTGCGTTTTGCTTGATTAATTTGGCTATTGTCCTTTTCCTTTTTATCGTAGAGTTTAAACCATTTATGTTAATTGACAATATTTTCCTTTCTTCTTCCATTATTTAATTTTGTTTCGCTCTTTGTCTTGTGACTGATCCAGTTTCTCTTTGTGCCTGAAGGTGTATCCTATCTTCTTCTCCTGATGTTTTTGACTATTTCCTTGGTTTCCTAAAGCTCCATATCTGTTCTTATGTTGGTCTTGATCTTCTTGGGAGTTCGTTTCTAATTCATCCTTACTGCTCTGCTCTTCCGGGCCTATCAACCTTTCATAAAATTCCTGGGCCTTTTCCATAGAATCTATTTTAATTTTCCTTTCCTCCCACGAAACTAACATCCCCTCTGGGATTAACCATTTAAATACAATTCCTTTTTTATTTAAGTGGGCTGCTAAAAAATTATAATCTCATCTTTGATCTCTTACTCTTCTTGGTATTTGTTTGAGAACCAAAACTTCTTTACTTTTATATGTAATTAATTCTTCTTTTGATATCTTGCATATAGTGTCCCGGACGTTCCTTCTCGCGAATTGTATATGGACTTCTCTTGGGCATTTGTGGCGTCTCGCATAATTTGTGCTAACTCTGTAAACTCCATCAACCTCTCAAGATATCATCTTTGTCCTTTTCCAATAGTTCCGCCAATATTTCTGCCATTACCTGTTCCAAATCTTCTTCTCTTGATTCTGCTATATTCTGGAATCTCAAGTATGTAGCAGCCTTGTCCATCTCTAGGTAGATCAAGGAGTCCGCCATTTCCTTGCTCACATTCTTTAGTTGTTCATCTACCCTTTCCAATTTCCTTTCAGTTCATTCTGTTCTTTTCTCTACCTCTTTTATTGTTGCTTCATTTTTCTCCAAGGCCTGCTGTATTATTCCAACTTTCACCTCTACTTTGAAAATATCTGCTTTCATTTCTGCTTTTAGTTTCCCCATCTCTTCTTTTAATCCATTTATATCTGCTCTCATCTCGTTATGATTTTTCATCATTGTTTCTTGCAACTTCGACATCGATTCTTGTAAAGTAAGTAGGATCGATTGGATCAGCTGGCCATTACTCACTTTCCCGAAGGCGGTTGCAGCGGTGGTCAGAAATGGCCACCTCAAAGAAGAACTCGACCGGAAAAGAATGTGCAGGAGGAAGATAAGAATGTGAAAGTTTTGACTGGCCGGGTTAAATGATAAAAACAACAACTAAGGTACCCTGGAATTTAAATTTACAAAAAAATAACATCGCTCCCAAAGAAGAGTCGGAAGCAGTGAAGGAAGGTTTGGGTTTTTTTTTCTTCTCTCCCTGTCCCTATACTGACAACTAAGAGACTTAAATAAGAAATCGGAAAAATCTGCTTTGACATCGACAGGCAATTAAGCTGAAAATAAAACAAAATGTCAAAGGGATAATAAAGATTTCTGGACACTAAAATTTTTTTTCATAAGCAGGAAGGGAGAAAAAAAGAATAAAAGGGCAGGATCTGGAAAGAGGGAGGAGACTGCCTGGGATTAAAAAGAATCTACAGTAAAACTTCAACAAGACTTCTAAAAGATACATTTTAACTGAAACTTTTTAACTAAACAGTAGAACCCCAGGAAGAGAAAGTGAAAAAAAAGAGCAAAAAGAAACAGCTTGCGTGTATTTGGATTACTTGGTGATCTTTGGATTCTTGGTTATTGCATTTGAATGACTAAAATTAATTGGGTGGTTGTTTAAAAATTTATACAATGGCACCACTTCTGGATGAATTGAAAATGGGACTTAAAAAGTACAAAGAAGATGCACAAGAAGGGAGAGGTTCTTTTGGCTTTGTTTTTCAATTCTTAGAAATGGAGATTTGGAACTATGAGAAACAACAAGAAATGTCTGCAAAACAAGAAGACTGGGACAAAGAAGAAGCCATCTTTAATGAACAAGTAATTCTATGTGGGGAAGAAAAAGGAAAGGGGGGAAAGAGAATGGAGAATTTAAGACTTAAAAAAACAACCAAAGAAAAGAAAAATAATTCAAAAAATAAGTATAATACTGGAAAGCAACAGAAAAGGGGAATACAGAAGAGAGAAATAGAGGTAGAGAGACAAGGGGGTAAAAAGGGGAGAGAGAAGAAGGAAAGGAAAAGAAGTTACAAAGGACCGGAAGAAGATATAGAGAAACAGGACCTATTTAGAGATAATGGGTGAAAATTTAACTGAAAAAGGGATTCTGTAAAGGTACATAAGATTGTATTGTTATATTAGTAATAGAAATAACTTTAGAAAATTGGAAACAATGTATGATTAAAATCAGGGATAAAATATTGTAATTTAGTGAAATGTTTGTTAATAAAATAAGTGAAATAAAATAAATGAGAAAATTGAATTTGGAAGGGACGGGAACATTTTAATTAGTTAATGTTTTATAAAATATAAGTGAAAGGGGGGGAATTAATTATGGAAAGCTTATAATTGTTCCCATAGAAGTATGATATTTAATTGAAAAGTAATGTTAAAGAAGTTAAGATTTTAATGAATATTAATATTAATGATAGAATTGAATTGGAATGGAATGTGTTGTTTTAATTACATATATTTATATATTTTTTCTTTTTTTAAGAATATAGTGTGTATTTTAAGAATGTACCAAGCAGAATCCGAATGGAAGTTATGTATTATATTGAATGTTATAACTTTAGGGTATATTGAAGCCTAAATAAGAGTTAAATGGATAAACTTAAAAGATATAAAGGCGTCATACTCCAATCAGTAACTACAGGAGAAACTTTGTTTAATGAGAAAAGATAATATATAATTGAAACAGGACAGACAAAAAATATAAATATAATGATTTGAATTGAGACAAGATAATTAAAATAAAATTGAGAAAATGAGCATGAAACTGAATTTGTCTGTACGAAGAAATGTAACCCGGGATTATGCTACTTTCAAAAAAGATGTTTTATTTATATTTTTTTTGTGAAAACTCAAATAAAATTTACAAATAATAGTAATAATAAAAATAAAACATTTTAATAGAACATTAATTTTTTAAAATTGCTTTCTACAAAGAGTGTTTCTGAGACTTTTTTTTAAAAAAGAACAAACAATCCATTATTTGACAGTTTAAAAAATTGTAAATAAATCCAAATGTAAATTAGCAGCTCTGATAAGACATCTATTAAAATTATTCCAATGGAGGCAGAGTGAATGATGCGCACACACTGATGAACAAGACATATTGAGGACTCTGGATGACTATCCCCATTGGCTTCCTATAGATACAGAGCAACAGAACATAAAAAATAAAACCTATAGGATCCCACAACTCAAAGATACTGGAATGGAATAACATAGCAATTATTCACTGTCAATCTCTGGACAGCCATTTCTTACAAGTAGAATTGAACTACACGGTGCCTACAATTCACAGACTAATTCCAACAGTAGTCTGTAATCAATAATGTCTATTCTAAGATCCACGAGAATAAACATGATAATATTTTCCTGGCCTTTCTCCCACTAAAGATCATCAATCAGCACAACCAAGTTTTTTTTTTCTATGCCATATCTAGGTCTTAAGCCAAAATGAAATAGATCCAGGTAATCTATTTTCAAGCCCTTTTCAGTGCTCTCATGTCTAAGGTTTAGCTAAAATTTTCTTTAGGTGAAATACCATTCCCAAAGAACAATATTAACATATTTTCAAATGTATCAGATTATTTTAATACAAAACTAGAAGAAATGCTGATAATTATTCCTCAGAGTACTAGGATTCTGAATACAAAGTTTTGAATATATAAACACATAATACTATAAGATATGAACTAAATAATTCAATGGTAATTTAACTTGATGTATAAGCCAAACTGAAGCCAGTTTTGTGTTGTGGTTAAGGCATCAGGCTAGAGATCAGGTGAGTGACTCTGAGTCCTGATTAGGAGACCATGGCAAACCAATTTCAAAAAACCTTGCTAAGAAAACTGCAGAGACCAGTCCAGGTAGTGTCTAGAAATCAAAAATAAACAGAAAGCAGAAACAATTCTTTTTAAAAAAATATTATATTTAAATACTAATACTTCACTCCATCTTCCCTTCCTATAAATTACTCAGCTTAAATACAATAATTTTGGAAGCCAGGTAAAATAATGGATAATTACATGTAATTCCAAAGCACAAAAGGATTCTATTATTAGAGGAAAATGCAAGTTGGCTCAGAAAATATTTTACACAATGAAATCTCTCTAAAGCCAGCTGTTGTTTGTTATTTTGCTCATAGTCAGCAACCTTGAATATACTCGACAATACTCACCTTCACAAATTAGTTGTACATTCCTCTTGTTAGCAGCTAAATTAATGCAGAAGGAAATGAGTTCCAGATCAACACGTTCATCAGGACATTCCAGCAGCATCTTCATTAGCTGGCAACACACAAATTTCAATCTGTTAAATTTTCAGGACATCTATTTGAAGCAGCATTAATTGAAGTATTTTCTCCTTTAACAGAATAGGGAAATCTTTTGCTATGAAAGACTATCAATCTACAGAACAAAAACAATGGAGTTGTAGTCAGAGGCAATTGATGGGTGGGGATGTTTTAGGAGATTTGACAATTTGTTAATATGGCTTAGTCATCTGGCCTGGGGATCTGGTAGTAGTGGCATGGAGCCTGAAGAATGGCTGTAAGTTGGTGAGTTTGATTGCACTCTCCTCCAGATTATCTTTTTATGTATAGTTTTAATATTTTTTATTGTTTTAATGTTTGTTAATGATTCTTATTTTTTGCTACTTTGTTTTGTGCTTTAACTTTGCATGCTACTTTGTACGTCATTCAGAGACATGTATGTAACATGGGTGGGTATATAAATTTACCAAATAAATAAACAAACAAACAAACAAAATCTGGCTGGTTGACTTTGGGTCAATCACCTTCTCTCAGCCCAACTCACCTCAATGGTGGTTGTTATGTGGAAAATAGGAAGAGGAAGGAATATTAGACATCTTTGCCACCTTGAGTTATTTATAAACATAATAAAGGTAGGATTAAAAAATGTAAAAACATATTTCTTTCTGTAATCCATCTCCTGTAAAACAATCTCTCATAAACACAAAGTAGGAAAAAGAGCAAGTAACATACTTAACACTATCTACAATAAAAGATCAAATGCCACTAGTGTAACAGATGAACTTTTGTGAAAAGTACTTTTCTGAACATATCATGATTATTACAGCTGATATACAAGCAAATATATAAAACAGCAAAATAAATAATTTAAATTACGATAGATAATTACTCAAAGTGCAAAAATGAGAATTGCCAAAAATTCTTCAGGTCTAGTCATTTATTATGCCTTGATGGATATAAACTAACTCACTCACTCACAGTTGTTTGGGGGGGAGTTACAACACAATATTTTTTTTTGCCATTTTAAAACTGAAGGAATAATTGATTTCATTAAATTCTTATGATCTTTGTTAATATATTTATTATCTATAACCAGTGTCAGTATTTATACATACTCTGGAAATCAGAAGCTGAATTATTTATTCCCATAGATATGAGGTTTGTATCACAGCAGCACTGCATTCACCTCTCCTAGTATTTAAAAACCACTGGCTCTTACAATATTGCTCTTTCTTTAAGCTACAAATCTACCACTACTACTACTTCTACTGGCTCTTTCTGCACATTAACAGGAAATGCCAGCAGGTACTCTAGATCTTGTATTTCTTAGAAAAGCATGCTAAAGTGAAAGATATATTTCTATCTCTCAAACCATTTCCTGTAAAACTGCACTCTTGCTCTTCGTGTTCTGAAAGTAGAAACTTGATTTATAACTAAATGTTTAGAAAGCTGCTTGAATATAGACAAATTTCCCATAACTATTGGATTAATTTTCATTGGATATTTTGATGGGGAAAAGAGCAATATCCAATTCAATGCACATTTTATTTCTATACAAAATTAAAGCACTGACTTTCAGTACAAAGTTTCTAAAGAGGCTTTCTGCAATTCAAAGTAATTGTATGTATGGCTTTTGGTATCATATTCAAACAACCAGCAATGGTACACAAATGAGTTTATAGAATGGTAATCCTTAAAAGTCTTGCTTAATAATTACTAATCAAGTCAAAGATTTATTTCCTTCATTCTGAAAAGCAAAGTGTTGAGGCAGAAAGGCTGCAAAGTTGATTTAAAACAAAAAGGATATTTTTCGTTCTCTATTAGCTTTTTTTGGTAATCAAGTCTATCATATACAGAATTTTCTCTATTTTTCCACAAGAGGATAGAGAACAATAAAAAAAATATTGATTGTGAAAATCAATAAAAGAAAAGTCATATAATATAAACCTTTCCTGGAAATTGGACTTCCAGTGAAGAAATGACAAACTGAAGACAACTCTGCCAAAAAAATAGTTTCACCAGACAAAACTAAGACTGATCTGAAAGTGGATTTAAAAATGACAGGTTAGAAGAATGATGTGGAAAAAGATGCTACACCAGACATACAAATGAAACCAGCTTAATGAGTAAAAAGATTTACAAGTAACAAACCAAGAGAATGGCCTGGATAATATTCCTAAATTGGATTTACAAAAAGGCCTTGTTAATGCTTTGAAGAATTTGTGAGAAGAGACAAGTAAAAATGAAATCAAGTTCTACAGATTTATTGGAAGGGTTTAATGATCAAAAATATTAAAAGTAAAAGAAAGGTGTATAAAGTTTGTTTTATTTGATCAAGATTAAAATAGCTATGTTAATGTTATCTCTAGTAACCCTTACAAGATTTTTGCTGATCAGGACTGAAATGTCATTGTTTTAAGAATTTGTTTATAGGCAAGACAAGAGATATATAAAGATCATTTGTTCCATTTTAAGAGAATGTGGTAACTTACTAAAATTATTTATACAATTTTATACATTTATTTACAAAAGTATGAAGAAACACTGTAAGTCTCTATCTGGGTCCATAAATAAGATCTTTAGCCAATAGTCAAATACTTTAATTGCTAGGTGACTTTGTATCTGCTTTACTGCTGAAGTTGGCAGTTAATGGCAACTGCTTCAGCAAAACACAGAAAACAAGAGTTCCTATGGCACAGTAAAATTTTAAACAGAGTATGGATCCACCTGGTGGCCGGTAGCTAGTATCTTACAATGGCCAAAGAAGGCATTTATGGTCATGATCTGCTGTTGTGGTTGGATTACCGATTGAAGCCCCTTGTGCATGCAAGAAAAAGCTGTATGTCAATCTACGCCTCCCGTGGATGTAAGGCTTGTCATTGGTTGCTTTCCTGCACACATTATAGGCTTAATTAATGCTCTTGGTGGCACAGTGGTTAGAATGCTGGACTGCACGCCACTTCTGATGCCTGCAATTTGGCAGTTCAACTCCCACCAGGCTAAAGGTTGACTCAGCCTTCCATCCTCCCGAGGTGGGTAAAATGAGCACCCAGATTGTTGGGGGCAATAGGCTGACTCTGTAAAAACCGCTTAGAGAGGGCTGTAAAACACTATAAAGTGGTATATAACTCTAAGTGCTATTGCTAAGTGCTCTTGCTGTTGCTAGATCTTATATTTGAGGCTGATTTTAACCATGTTATTGTAATGTAGGTACTGATACGAAATACGAAATGCTTGTATCTACTGCTGTTTGTCTTTTGACTGTATAGTTCAAATTATTAAAAGGGACTAATTGTTTTAAGTTAATATTATATCATTTCCATAAAATGGGATGATTAGATTTATTTTTAACTTTGGACATATGGATCTGCCAGATATATAGCCCGAATTATACATTTTGCAACTGGCTTTCTTCCAATTAACAGCTTTTCTAGTATCTGTAATAAAACTTAAACATCTTATGAACAGCAAGACTCTGACTCTGAGTCTTTTAGTTCTAGTATAGGTCTGGGTGAAGGCTGACATTTGAGATACCTCTGGGAAAAGTTAAGTGTAGATGTTTGTTTTACCCCATCTGTGCTAGAACAAACATCCAGCTTTGATTGCCTCTTTCCCATTAGTGAAACTCCGAAAGGAAATATATTCTGCTCTAAATCATCCTTCAGGCTGCTAGTTACTATAGGTTTCTGCAGGGTGGGGCTAAAGGCGGTGTGGTGTGTGCATGTGTAGTGTACTGTACATATGTGCTACTATTATTTATTAGAACCTGCTGTAAGAATAATGAAACCTGAAACTTAATTATGGCCAGAGACCAACATGCAGTAATATAATAAAAGAGGTTTTTTTAAAGAAAAAAAAAATCACATGATGAAAAAGGGGGGGAAACTTAAAAACTAACCAGGGTAGAGTTAAAAATAATAATAAATTAATAGGTAACTAATATTCAAAATAATAAAACTTGAAATTGAAAGAATATTTAATACATTATCAGGATGCTATTATACCCAGAAACTTTATTTAAAAGGGTCATAAACCTATTTCTGCATATTTACAACTGAAAATGAATCTTTTTATTTAAAAGATTATTTAGAAAATGCCATCACTACTAAACTGAGTTCCTATACAAAAAATGGAAGGAGGGGGAACCCTGTAATTTTATCTAGAGTAGTTCAAAGTTTTTAGAATAATCCTTTAGTATGAGTTCAATGTTTCCCATTATGTCTTCATTTAATTTGATTGCTACTCGTGCCGCTTCAAAGGAAGATATAATTACTGCCAAATAGGAAATATCAAAATTAAATTTGTTCTGCTTTTACTGCAACCATTGTCATCTTTTCTTCATTTAGAAGGAGAGCAATAAAAGGGTTACAACGGGTACAACGAACAGAGAGTAGTTTTCAATCAGACAAGTCCCACATTGAGTATCAGATGCCACAGCGGAGGACTAGAATCACTGTGTCTAGACTCTCTGGCACCTGACTTCACTTATTTACCAGTGACCAGAGGCCAACCCCCAACTGCTTTCATACACCTCAGTCCAGTTCTCTCTATTGCCTGCTCACACATCTTTGAATGATTATGCCAGACCTGCATGCCTCTGACTGACTACTCCCTAACTTTAATGTTTGAAGTAAAGCTCTGGTTTCTTCAGCAGATAATCGAGGACAAAAGCTAAAGGAGCTGTCAACTGAGGACGTTTACCAGCATTAAGCTAAAAAAAATAGATCAAAGAGGGACCAAACAGAAAAGTATAGTGGAAAACATGTGGATAAGTCAGTTGCAGCTTGCCTACTATTCTGTGGAAGAATATTAAATATCGCTATGACATCACTGCACAATCATGCTCTTTGATTGGCCAGGCTATTACCTATGTGCTGTTACAAACATATGGTTTATATTTGCACCTATTTAAATGATGCTTGTGATAGTGGGATCTAAACAAGAATAGACTTAACTCTAACTACAATTTCATCCATTAATCTGCAGAAGGCTTGAAAAAGTTTTCTAGTGATATTGCATTCTTATCAACTATTAAAGTGATGCAACACAATCCTATGATTCTATACCTGAAACAACTTTAAAAACAGAATTAAACAATGAAAGTTTATTTGATACTTCTATATAGTCTGCAAAATTATAATAAACTGGAAGCTTATAGTTTACATTTCTGAAAGGGAAGACTTTAAGTCTCAATCTCACTTTCATGATAATTATGCAAAAAATATGGAAAAAGGAAAAAGTAAGAATCTAATTTTGGACTATTTCTAAATACTGTGTAAGAATTATCAATAAATAGTGTCTCTACAGAGCAATGGTAAAAGCAAGTATAAGTAAAAACCACAACTAGGAGCAACAACTCATTTGTTACGCAAAGCAGTCAGTAAGTGAAACCATGAGTGGGCTTATGATCTTACTTCAGCTTTCCTTTGGTTTATATATCTGCTAAGGTCATAAATGCTAGGAATGATTGTAAAAATATTTCTTCATTATTATTATATTGTGAACAGCAACTGTATAAAGAACTGTATAAATGAGGACTACCTATAGATGTATTTCGGTTACATGCGAACAAAGTAAATGACAAGTGATGTAAATATGGCAAGTGGTGCAATTATAGACTACACTGAACAGACAATTCTGATCAATTTAACTGCAAATCATATGCTTTTAATTCTTCATTTATTAAGGCATAGATGCCACATTGAGACCAATTTGCTTAACAAATTAGAGAGGTAACTTGCCATAAAGTAAATAAGAGAGAAGTTTAATTATAAGGGGAAAAACAGCTACAAATACTTTGAAAAATCAATTGAATTTACTAAATAAACATTTACTAAAAAAAAGTTTAGATATTAAACTCTATTGTCACAAAAAAGAGCAAATTTGAATATTACTTATTTTAGACTAAAGTCTATAATAAAAATCAGTTCTGTTCATGCTGTGAACAGTTCAAAGGCTCATTAGTCACCCCTTCCCCATCTACCCCCCTCAGTGAAGGCAGAAAACTATAAGACTCGATCTTCTCAAATGTAGCCCTAGACTTATGGAATAACCTTCCAAAGAAGCCTCTCTGTTGTCTACCAGGTGCTTAAAAGACAATCCTCTTCTGCCAAATATTCTAGATTTTAAACATCACTTCCATTTATCATTTTATTGTCATATTAAACCAGGTATCGTTGACATTTGAAGCAATGATCTGAACAGATACTTCACCAGATTTTAACTATCCAATTGTGAACATTTTAACAACTGATTGTAAGGATAATTGTTTGACAGATTAAATTATAATATATACAGTATAATATAGATAGGTAGGTAGGTAGGTAGGTAGGTAGGTAGGTAGATAAATAGATAGATAGATAGATAGATAGATAGATAGATAGATAGATAGATAGATAGATAGATATAATTTTATCAGATATATTTAATAATTAATAAACATGCTGGTATCTGTATATGTCCTTGGGGCTTTGGAATGCAGGCAGTATTCTCATGGCTTGCCTGGTAGGTGAGTTTCCAGCAGCTAGCCTAGAGCCATTCTGTGCCCAACTCAACATTCTGAGAGAAAATAGCTACTAATTATTTTCTATCACATGCTTAACACCCAATTTTAACAATAAACTTAGAAGTTCTTTATTTTTTACTGGGATAAAGAGCTGCTCCAAACAAGATTGCTGCACAATTTCTGGGTCTTCCAGGACTTAACTCCTGCTCAAAATACAGGTAGCAGCTATGGAATGATTTCCCTCAGATTAATCTAGTGCACCAACTGTGCCCTTTCTTAGATTGAGATTGTTTTCTCATAGTCTCTTATGTCTTAGTCACTTAGCATGTGCATTCTTCATGGATCTGCCTTTGACAAACCACTCAGAAGCTGCGGCTGGTCCCAAATGCAGTGTGATAAGAAATTATGGACATACTGTATGAGCTGCATTGAGTGAAATTCAACGTGCTGGTTGTAACATATGAACCCCTTAATTGCCTTTCTTCCATTGTTTATTGCTATTCAATAAGATCAGACAGAATAGCCATACTCCAGGTCCTATCTTCATAACAATATCTTCTAATCAGACCTAGGTAGCACCTGCACTTTGGAATCGTATCCCAGCAGATTCAAGTTGCCTCAAACTTGAATAGGTCTTGAAACCTAGCTCTTCCTATAGGTGTTGGGTCAGGAAATTGTATTCTGTTAAGTGTATTAGTCCCCATGCTTTTGCCTTCATTTTATATTTATTATACTGAATGTGTAACTTGTATGCTACCTAAAGTCATTATAAATTAGACAGATTAAAATGAATGGACGATTCCATCCAATTAATACAAAATTTTATTAGATTAAGTACAAAGCTGCAAATTTGTTGACATTTGGGAAGACATATTGAAACAATTGTAAAATATAACTCTATAGTAATGCAATTGAATCTACGAGTTACTAAAATGCTCATGTCTGTAACCTTTAATTGGGTGAAACAGTGCATCATAAGGCAATTTTTTTCAAGCATGGTACCTCAAATGGTCTAACTTACAGAATGCCAAGATGCATCACTTCCTTGAGAATGAAATTCTGGAAAGTTTTTGCCATTTCAGAACTACCATTCTGCTACAGTGATGTTATCCTCATTTATAACAGTCCCTGATGCCTACCCACAAGTCCCACATATGACTGCTACTGACAGTAGAAGCACAGCACTGAGTTGAGACTTGCAATTTCCTTCCTGAGAATCTTGCAGGGAAGGTTCCAAGTTGCTGGGGTAAGTCTCCCATATCTATACAATCTTTGCTAGTCCCTCTGCACACACAAATATATCTGAAAGGATGACCAATGGGTCAAAGGCTGTCTAGTATTAATTATATTATTTTCAGGGCTGAATCAAAACAGATGTTAGGAATATGAGATTACTATCTTATGTACACTCACAGGAAAGTACGCATTAAACTCAGCAGGACTTTTTTTTTCTAAATCAACATTCATGATAAAACAATTTCTTTTTCTCTGTGTGTGTATGAGTGTGGAAGGGAGCGAGTGTGTAAGCAATTTGTGTGTGTGTGTGTGTGTGTGTGTAATACATTTTATTGCTGAAATGTTGAATTATAGGCGCTTGAAAGAACAAACATCCATTAACATCTCTTAAAAGTTTCAGAATGCCTTCATTATTAAATATATATTTCACACTGTCAAAATTTATGGTGGGGATTTCCACATTTATGTATCAAAATTTCATTACAGAATATGAAATAAATATAGTGGACATGATCCAACATAAATAGCACTGTTTACAATAAAGTAAAATTTCTAAATGACTGAACTCCAAAAATACTAAACAAAGGTTAATTTGTGCAATAATTAGACTCATGTTGTACATATGTGTACTAAACATTGACATGTAACTGGAACAGAAAACTATCAACAAAAGACTAAACAACAAAAATGTTTTGAATGAACCAGATATATTAAGTTACTGAATATATCAATACAATCTAGTGCCTTTATTGAAAAATGAATGGAAATGTAAAATTACAAGGACCTCAAAGTTATTTAAAAATCTCAATAGCAAAGTAGGATAAATATATCCCCAAAAGTTGCCCTGTCTGAGATATTTATAAAATTCTTCTTTAAAATATGTGTTTAAATATATCATTATAATTTAAATAGTGCAACCATAATTAAAAAATAGTTTAGCATTTGCATATAGAATTAAAGAATATTCAACAAAACTGAAAGGACAAAATCAGCTGCAGAATTAATATTATCCTGTCCTTAAACTTTACTTAGAGACCCACCGGCTCTTGATCCTTGTTTTAATTTAAGGACTTTCAAGATAGAAATAGTATGAAGGAAGAAAACATACCAACCTGAGGTATACAGTCAGTATAAGCAAACATGGATTTAAAACGATCATCCATGCTTATATGATAGAGAATACACATAGCCACTTGCTTATAATTTTCATTTCCTGTGGGAGAAGGAAACAAAAACATTTAACAATGAGCATCTATATGAATTAGTCACATCTGATTTACATTTAGCCACATTTAGGAACTCTTTTCAATGCTTACAGAAGGAAGGGTTTTATTTTGACTGATAATGACTTTTTTTAATAAAAGATTTTCAGGGAAATCTCATACTAAGTGAAAAAAAATCAAGGAACCAGTTTACAGAGAATTTTGTATTGCTATTATATGCTGTAGATTATTATTCTTTATACTCACAGATAAGACAACCATAGGTAAGTTTATCTTGAATTTTTTCATTCCAATATTGCACCAACCATATAGAAATTGATCCTTGAAATTTTTATGTTTTAATTATCACAATTGGTTTTTCCATAGGTGATGCATTTTTCATATTTTCACCATATTCAAGGATCAGCTTATCCACAGATGGATTTCTCCATGAATATATGAGGGCACTTTTAGAAAGTGCTACTGTACATACCTGTGTTTCTGCGAAAATAAGACCGGGTCTTATATTTTTTTGACTGCCAAAGAAGGCACCAGGTCTTAATTTTGGGGAGGTCTTATATTTTTACCAATTTTTCCCGTACCAGGAAGGGTGGTCGCGGTGAGCTGCCCCTCCCACTTAGCACCTCCATGGCCTCACTAAACAGCTGATGTGTACTTTCAGAGCCTGAACATCTTCTTCAAAACAACTGATCTGAGCCTGCATGTCTTTTCTAAACAGCATTTTCCTACCGAGCCTACAGCGCTGCAGTCCTGGGATATGCTGAAAGCTTGGGGAGGGGGAACCTTTACTGCAATTGGCAGGAAAATGGGTAGAGGGATTCTTTTTACTCCCCTCCCTCATTTGTTTCTCTCTCTCTCTCTGTCTCTCTAATACACAGAGAGACATTTGATTGTTTGAAAGGGACAGGATCAGCTGATCCGTGGGCAGGGGTTAAGGGGCCAAGGTGACTGGAGAAGGGAAGAACTGCCTACTGGGCTGACCATGCCCACCCCTTCACTAGGGCTTATTTTTGGGGTAGGCCTTATATTAGGCCCACCCCCAAAAAACAGAGGCAGCTTACTTTTGGGGTAGGTAATATTTTTGGGAAAACATGGTACATTCACATAAACCAAACTCAATTTGGGGAGTATATTCTAGAGCCTAAATTTCTCAGTTTATCCATAAGTCTATACTTGTGGGTTTACTTTCCTCATAGGTATTTCATCTTTAGAGTAGGCTAAATCTTGCAAGGATGTTGGTGCTGTAAATTACCAATTATTTTCCCTTTTATTAGGATCTCCTGTTTCCCTAACCCATCACTTTAACAAGCTTAGTAAAAGCCTGTTTATTAGTTCTATGAATAAGATTTGAAAGGATTGATAAAGAGTTGTATACAGAGTGAAGTAGAAAAATAAAATTCTTCATGCAGACCACGTAGAAATACTTTAGGCACAATTCAGTTAAATGTTTTGGACTGGAATCAATGTGAGTAAAAAGTACTTTACTAAATCTTATTACATTATGGAGAAATTCTATAAAATTATACCTTTCTAAGCAAAGTATATAGAACATAAACATTAACTTTCCAATAAATGGGCAATTTTGGATGAAGGTAATTTTTCATATGATCCTACAATATACTTATTCAGACACAGTTGTCCTCAAAGTTCAGATAATGAAAATACTCTTGAAAATCAACTATGGAAAGTTTCTGGATTACACCCTTTACTTTCATGCAAGTAAAAAACTAATGAGATTCTCAATATTTTAACAAAAAATATTTTTGAGCTATGTTATCCCTATGTTGTTTAGCCTTATTGAACTGCCTGATTCTCATGTTTAATAAAGGATTTTATTTCTTTTCTAGATATGAAAATGTACCTTTAAAATAAAAAAAAACCTACAAATTTTCCATATCCTATTTATAGTCATGGTCTCCATTTGAATGTCAGGAAACAGCTAAGCAGAAAGTAGGGATATCATCTCTACTTTCCTTAAGTGCAATGGCCTAATTTTAAAATAGTGTAAGTTTCAGTTTATTTTTCAATAAATCATACTTGGTAGGAAATTAGAAACGGTCCAGTGGAAGGTACAAGTCGGGGGCGGGGGTCTCTCATTCTCTCAACCGCATCATTTGCCAGTGAAGATTAGAAAAATCAACACAATCACCCGATGCTTTCCACCCAATACATAAATTATATGTTATATTATAATTTTATAATAATTTATATTTATAATATTATAATTGTATAATTATGTTATCTTTTTCAGGAAGCCACTGAAGAAAATGAACAAGAGAATGTTTCTGGAACTATGCCTATGGTTTATAATGAATTTACAGGTTGTGATCAGTAACTTGTCCACCATTCTGCTTAAGTATTGGTAGTGCTATCATTTGTTTTATATTAGCAACAACAAAAAAGAGCAAAAGTCCATTGGTGCATGACTGAAAATGAAAATTAGAGTCATCTGTAGAGGCCAAGAAAGTTTTTTAAAAAATACAAAAACCATCATTTTTAAAGATAGAGAAAAATATTAGAAAATGTTCATTAAAATGTGTCATTGAGATAAGGTTTACTAATTAGACTTAAAACCTGAGCCCTACAGATGCATTACAGATAGACCTTAACTTACAACCATTCATTTAATGATCAACGTTACAATGGTACTGAAAAAGTGACATGATCAGTTTTCACATTTACAATGGTTGCAGCATCCCCATGATCACATGATCAGAATTCAGATACTTGGCAACTGGCATGTATATTTATGATGATGGCAGCGTCCTGATGTCATATGATCAGGTTTGCAACCTGTGAAGCAAAGTCAAAGAGGAAGCCAGATTCACTTAACATTATGTTACCAACTTAACAACTGCAGTGATTCGCTTAACAATTGTGGTAAGAAAGGTCATAAAATGAGGTAAAACTTACTTAACAGCTTAGCAACAAAATTTTGGGGCTCAATTGTGATCGTAAGTTGAGGACAACCTGTGTAGCAATAAATCTGAATAATGATGACCTCATTAATATTGTGGTTAGAAATACTTTTTGCAGGAATTTATAATTAGGTAACCAACTAATTAGTGTGAATTGTGTTCAATTGTCTTTGCATTCATTATACAATTTGAAATATTTGTTTATTCCAAGATGAGATCAATTAATCCTCAAAACATCAGTCATTAGCGGTTGTAACTGACTATTCTATGTAAGATATTGCCATTATAAAATATACAGTGGTTTATAGAAATAATACTGTTTAAATTTGCAGCTGTGGTTCATTTGGAACAGTTGGAGTGGAAAAATATTGTCCCTTGGGCTATTTTCACACCACATTTTCAACAAATTTAAAGTTGCAACTATGCATATCTTGGATCTCAAATTTAAAATTATTCCAAGCTTTTGAACAGTAAACCACAAAATATCAGTTGTGGAGCAGAACTGTTTTATTTTGCTCATAAGGACATCATTCCTATAATTTTAAGGCTAGATTTTCTAACTTGGGACTTGTCAACCTCATTCATCAAAATCAATGTGAAGCATCTGACCTAGAGAATGCATTGCAGTGACTGAAAACTCATATATAGACGCAAGAAATATATGCTTCTGAAGTCAAAATGTGTTAAGAGAGATATTTAGGAGTAGTTTTCTTGGTATATGAAATGCTTTCCCTTGCTGACTTCAACCATTCCAAACAGACAATAACTGAGTTGACACATGGGCACATACATTGTATTAAGCCATAATTGTTTGGTTTCACTTGGGGTTATGTATGACTCCAGGTACTATGATTTGTAAACACAATGGTTGAAATTAGCCTTCCTCAAATTCATGTCAATTCCTACCTCTTAGGGAATTGTGTTAGCTATGCTAGTTAAGCTATTCTGAAATTGGAGAATTTAGTTTAGGTCTCCTGCTGATTGGTTTAATAGTTTTTAGTGGGTTTCTTATGTTTTTAGTTATTTTTTTATTGCTTTTGTATTTTTCATTTCATTATGTGAGTTGGGTGGCTAAGTGAATGGAACAAATTACTGTCATATGTGAAATGCCTGCTGAATATTGTCAACTACTTTTTACTTTCACCTAAAGTTGGCATTAAAAACCCAAAGTTGGTATTAAAAACTACTCAACAGTGTAATGTGTCATTCTATTTTTCCATGCTATGTATGTATTGGAGTAACATCATGTTTTTGAATTAAGCGAACAGCCTTTTTGTGATCATGGTCTGTATAATTTTTTTGTTGCTGTTAAACCATTTTTTGATTTCTGATTACTGCAGGAGTTACAAATGTGACACAACGATGCCACTAGAGAGATTAGGGCCAGAATCTATGAAACGATTTATGAAAGTCAGCAGGGTTATTTGAAATAAATTTGCGGATTCCACCAAAAGTTTAATGCACCTACAATTCTGCATCACTTTGGTTGCTTAAAGGGGAAAAAACCATATCACTGTCATTCATTAATTAAGATACTTAATTCAGAAATATAATTTCCTTAGAAATATACATTAACTTTTGTGGACGGTACCTCACAAGTACGATTTCTTAAATGTGCACAACTGAAAAAAGTAGTAATTGTTGTCTTCATTTACTACTCATGTTTGGGAGATAAAAGATTTTGCTGTTACTTGTCTTGGAAGAAAATATTTAATACTTTGAAAAATAATTTATTTAGACATTGCAAGCAAAGTCACTAGCTGTGGAATATCTAGACATACCAAAATATCCAAGAGGAGAGCCAGTTTGATATAGTGGTTAAGAAGCTGGTCTAGAAACCAGGAGACTGTGAGACTGAGTCCTGCCTTAAGCAAGAATGTGAGCTGGGTGACCTTGGGCCAGTCATTCTCTCTCAGCCCAACCCAACTCACAAGTTGCTTGTTGTGGGGAAAATAGGAGGAAATATTATGTCTTGAGTTACTTATGAAGTAATAAAAGTGGTATAACAATTTAATTAAATAGATAATATGGGGCAGAACACTCTCCTGTGAGTATTTATATTTATTATATTATATTATATTATATTATATTATATTATATTATATATTATATTATATTATATATTATAGTATATTATTATAGTATACTATTATATTATTTATATTATATTATATTTTGTTTTAATAGTAATTAAGGTTTTATTTTAAGTGTTTATTTTATTGTATGCTACCCAGTTATGTCAGTGAAATGAGCAGATATATGTGCTTCATAAATAAATAAAAAACACATGGAGGGGGAGCTGACATAGATGTTGTACATAGTAGCACAAAATCCACCTTCAAAATAAATCTCTGAATAGTTATCACTGTCCGCAGACCTATTTTTTTTATTCTTCATATGTTACAACCAATTACTGCTAGGAAAAAATGGACACCTCAAGCAACATTCACACACAAAATATTGAAACCAGCTGTAGCAGAATTGCTGTAAGAATGAAGGTTTTTCCATTTAATTGGAAAAACAAGAGGAAACATAACATTTTACTGCTATGAGTAACTTCAAGCAATCTTGATAAGATATTGTTGAACTCTTAAGGCAGGACATATGCTTTCTGTTATGTTCTGCTGCATCTAACTTTTATTGTTTGCTCACTTAATTGGGTTTGGAAATCCATGTTTCTTTATAGGATAAATTAGACTTAATTAGAAAAACACTGCTGCTTTTAATAAGTAACTCCTTTCTCATACATATGTGTAAACTGCTTAATATATAGTTTTAAATTCAATATAAAAAGGACAAATAGTTTTTAAAAAATAGCTTTTGAAAGGACTATTCATAAAAATAACAATGTTAATAAGGTGCCATAGCTGAGACAGAAGAACAATACAAAGCAAAACATAAAATAGATTAATATAGCAGGCCTCTTGATTAAGGAGAATGAAAAAATGATAACATGGAGAAAAGATAAAAATCATTTATAGCAGGGGTTGTCACAGAGTTCCAATTTTAAAATGTCAATGACAAAAAATGTGAAATTTTGAGCTGATTATCAGAAATAATACTTTAGAGCCCTGATTTTAAAATATTTACTCTCCAGTAAAATTTTACATTTTTAAGTAGCATCTTTAAGAACTTGTGGAGATTGGAATGTTCTAATGAATACATAATATGTATTTTCTTATTATGGAACAAAATAAAATGCATTTCTTAACTTTCATTGTATGTCTAACAAAAAAGAATAGTCACTGTTTTAAAATATGAAGCAGCACGATAAAAATATAAAAGGAGTCGTCAAGATCAGAGCACAACTGGGAAGTATATACCAGTTACTTCCAGTAGGTTGCTCTGCAATAGCGGAATACCCTATTGATGCATTCTTCTTGCTACGTAGAAGGAGTCTAGTTGTTAATTCATTTGACTTTTAAAAATTCGGCTTGGTTCTGCAGGGTGATGGGCAAGACTAGATTTTATAGTAATAACCTGATTGTTTTCACCTGATTATCTTGTGAATTTGTAATACTTTGAAACTGGAAATTGGGCACCAAGATTCTTTGTTTGTAGAGTTTGTGTTATTCTTCTTAGAACATCTTTCTGAAGTTATGAATGTCAAATTAATCCAGTTTGGAGAATCCAATCTGAATGTGTTAGAAACCTGCTAGATGAGATAAAGAGATCGACTTATTAGTTATAATTTAGATCTGGGAAAATGAAATCAGGAGTTATTGCTGAATAGATTGATTGATGGAATCTATTATTAAATCAACCATACTGAGATCCAGCAACTTTCTAGGTAAGGTGTATATTTCCTTTAGCCTCATTAAATGAGACACAGATATAATGTCACCATCATTTAGAAATACTTAATATTACTTACATTCAGAAATAATGTTTTAGGTGATCCTTTTGTAATTTTGAGAATAGGTTGTAATTGCTGTAACAAACTGACTGTCATGGAAAAGACTGCTTATTCAAAAACCTATTGGCTTCTTTGGTGAAAAATTACTCATAATTTTGATGTGTGTATAAAATTATACAATAATTATTCAGGAAGATAAAGCAATTTCCAGCAGCCTTCTAGCTCTCAGCATGCTCTACCACCCCAACACCTTTCCTTTCCCTTCCCTAAGCAGGCATTAATGCATGAATGCTCCCAAACAAAACAATGGATTGTAATGACCTAATTTTATTTCCAATATCTTTGATGGGGGCTTAGATGCATTTCAGCAAAGAAAGGGAGTGGTAAAGTCTGTTGCTTTGTGGCATGCCAATTTCACTAGAGCAGTCTCCTGGTTTCAAGGCCAACAACCACTACACCAAACTGGTTTTAAAATAAATTGAAAATCATAATAAAAATCAACAGATTTTGAAGATAAAAATATTATTGAATTTACTGAAATATTCTAATACCTGTAGAATACTTATGAGAATATGTCAGGAATGCTACAACAACATAACCAAAGATATTCAGGCATTTAAAGCAATAGTTAACATGTTAATCATGCTAATCAATAGAAAAATATAATTCCTAAAATTCTAATAAACAATGGAGCATGATTATTAAGACTAATGCTAAGTTTCATAGTGAGAAAAGAAATCTACCCAACAATGCAGTGAGTTTTGGAAGAAGTCCAACTTGCACCATCTTATTTCTCAAGCCTGTGTCAAAGGAAAGGTTCAGTAAAAGTCTAAGAGTAATATTCAGAAGATCTTCATGTTCACATGGTATCATTTTCACTAGTTTGTCAATTATATCCATTTCAACCTATGGAAGAAGTATGGAAAAACATTAAGACTTTGTGAAATATTGCTAACATTTAACACAAACCGAAGGAAAAATGTAATGATAGACAAATATCTCTCCATTATGTACCAATAATTATATTAAAAGGGTTTGTTGGAATTTCTCATGAATTGTTTATAGATTTTCTTCATTCAACACGTAATGAATGGATATTTAATTTAACTAGCCTCAATACATTTTAGTGTATTAAGTTGAAATAGTTCCATTTTCATTTTTTTCCAATTTTTCATTCTGAGATACTGTTTATCTGCTTTAGGGAACAAGGTATTAAGTAATACACTGCTTCAAATTAAGTGTATCATGTTCAAAAATGTATCATTTGAAAGTACTTAAAATTTGCATCTTGTTTTAAAAGTAGCATTTCCAAATACCTATAACCACTATCAATTCAGAAGAGACATCTGATCATAATTAAAAGGTAAATTAAATATCTCATCTTTTTGTTTAGCTGTATACAAATTTAATCAATAAAACTTGTTAGACATAATTCAACAGACTCACTACAATGACTAATCTACAATAATCTAATATATATAGGATTTTGTCGTCTGAATGTCTGAGACCAATTTATATTAGTTGAACCATCTATTCCAATACATTATGATATAATTTACTACAAGTCACTGTGTCTTTTTAAGAAAGAAATCTGAAATTTCAATTCATTTGTTCCACTTAATGAACCTGGGATTCTTCTGCATAGTAAGGATATTCTGTCTTTTAAACCAGCGGTTGCCAACTGGTGGGCCACGGCCCACTGGTGGGTCGTGAGAAAATTTTGGTGGGTCGCAGAGAAATTTCAAACCCAGAGCACCCCTCCCCAAAGCAATTAATCCAGGCTGCGCAGAAACACAAGGCACCATCCACATGGCCTGCAGGAACACTCCCCGCCCACTTCTTACCCGGCAAACTTGCCTGCTAAATTGCTATTTTACCTTTTTCCGACCATCATCTGTTCTGCTGTGCCGGGAGATTTAGATTTAGGAAGCAGGAAATGGTTGGATTTCTTGCTTTCTAGCTAGTCTTTAGATCTTCAGCTCTGCTTTTAAGCACAGCCAAACCTCCCTTAGGATTGAAGTTTCAGTTATTCAGTGCAGACTCATGGTAAGAAAATTTGAGAGACTGAGCTAGCCGATAGATAGATCACTGAATGATTCTATGAGCAACTCAATCTGCCTGCCTGCTTTGCCTGATTTTCAGTAAAAGTTGCTCTTTTGTTAATAAAAAATTCAATATTTACATACATGGTGTGTTGTGAGTTAATTTTGAGTTTGCTTGCAAGCAAACTTTATGTGACAGACTGAGCTAGACAATGGCAGATAGATAGATCTCTGAATGAATCTGTGATTCTGAGCAACTCAATCTGCCTGCCTGCTTTGCCTGATTTTGGGTAAAAGTTGTTCTTTTTTTAAATAAAAAATTCAATATTTATATAAATATTTATAATATTTACATACAAGCCATGCCCAGCCAGTCACATGACCACCAAGCCACACCCATAAATTAGGCCACGCCCACAGAACCGGTTAGTGGCCCCTGGGATTTAAAATTATGAGCTTGGTGGTCTCTGAGGTCCAAAAGGTTGGCGATCCCTGTTTTAAACAACTACTTGACTTTTCCCCACAGAAACAAATAAAGCAACAAAGTATCTGATGCATAGCATGGGCCGCTTAGCAGATAAAAACAAAATGAAAACTAGAAATTTCATTCTGCTTTGTTGACTAGCTTTCAGCATATGTAACAATATTTCAATAGAAAACTATAAAATTATACCATATCATTTTTGTTTTCCATAAAGATGCTGAGTTTCTTCAGAAATGACACAACCAGTATTAACAGTTCAAAGTTATCTCGGTCAAGAGCTTTCACCAACATATGGACAATATTCTTGTTCCTCATCTTCAATTCAGTCCGTGTGTCCTCAGCAAGATTTAGCAGCAAATAAAGAGCAACTGATTCATCAGCAGGCAAAAACAAAACACACAGTTGAGAGATTATGAGTATTCTCTGGTCACTTTTTAATTCATGAATTATTTCAAGCATCTGGATCAACTTTGTTGTATATGTATTATATACTGTGAACAACAATATTCTGAACTTAAACTCAAAAGATAAATCAACACATCTGCATTGTCTATCTCAAATGTGTGCTATTTCTTTATCCGAAAGTTTTTCAAAAAGCAATTTTATAAATGTCAGCCCTATTAAGTAGACCAGATAAAGAAACAAATCCAGTGAAGATCTAAACTATTTTTTTAATTAGAACAGCTATAATAATAAAATGTTGGAAGTATGAATGTGCTACATTTTCCCTTTTATCTTCATTAAAATTGGGGGGAGGGGAGGTGACATGAAGGGTCCCTGAGACATTTTCGCAAATTTTTCTTGGTTCACGGTCATGTTTCCTTTATCTGATTGTTCCCTTGGTAGTAGACCTTCCTTCTGACCAAGACCATCCTCTTTATCCAACGCAACACCTTTCGGTTATACTGAACTTAATCATAATTGTTAGCGATTAAACCAATAAAAGATTTAAGTGACTTTACTTCTGTTAAATATATTATCTTCACTAAAATAATACAAATTAATACATAGTAATATAAGTTTCCGAACATTTTATTTCATTTGTATTTTGAGCAGAAATAGGTCAAATTAATTAGCTGCACTTTCAAGTTACAATCAAATTACATACTTATCAATTCTACTTTAATTAATAAATACTGGGAATCATATTTTTCCCATTCCAGAGTTTGTGCCTTCCTGACTTTCAAAATAAAAAAATTTGTAAGGTATATAAGAAGAAACATCAGGATACATATGGAGGATGAGTATATGCAGAGGAAAGGAAAGAAGATCTCTGTCTGTCTCCTTTTCTCTCTTGAAATTTTTCTGGCAGGCTATTTAATGGCACTGACCTTCAGGAAAAGTACTTACTAGTGGGGTGTTTTCATCTAATGAACATTCAAATCTAACATTAAATTCTCAGAAACTCTTTTTCTGCTCAATATATTTTCATTTACAATACTATACAGCAGGGATCCCCAACCTTTTCGGCGCGCGGCCCGGTTCCGGCGTCAGCTGAAGCGCCAGCCCGGTTCAGCGTCAGCTGGGCGCCGCCATCTTTTTGACGAAAAATCACTTCCGGTGGCGTCACGGAAGTGATTTTAAATCAAAAATCGGCGCCAGCGCTGGTGAGCTTTTCGGGTAGAAATGGCTTTCTACCGAAAAAGCTCACCAACGCATGCGCCCCATCTTTTTGACGAAAAATTGCTTTTTTACCAAAAAGATGGCGGCGCCCAGCAACCAGCGGCCGGTAAGGCTTGTTCCGCGGCCCGGTGCAGGTCCGCGGACCGGCGGTTGGGGACCCCTGCTATACAGTATATCAGTTTTTAAAGAGCTTTTAGAATTTGCTTCTCCATTATTAGTATATACACAACAATGTGAAATTATTAATTCCATTATGTTATATACACCCCAAGGCAGTGAATGTGCCTTATATAAACGTACCGTATTTGCCGGCGTATAAGACGACTTTTTTGCCCTGAAAAACATGCCTCCAAGTGGGGGGGTCGTCTTATACGCCGGGAGGACTCCGACTCCCACTTCGAGCTTGAGTTGCAGCCGGGAGGGAGGCTGGGGGGAGCGGTGTGTGTGTGTGTGTGTGTGTGTGTGTGTGTCGGGTGTCACTCGCCACGCGCTGCGCAACCTTTCCCCTCTTCCTTCCTTAGCGGTGTGGGGAGGAGAGGATTCGAAGATCCTCACCTGCGGCGTACTTTTCTTTTTTCTTTTTTTCTTTTTGCACGCAGGTTTTGCATGCGGGCGGCTGTAGGTTAAGGATGGGGAGCCCCGGGTGGGTTATCAGGTTTTACGGTGCTTCCAACATGTGCGAACGGTGGGAGAGCGGAGAAGAGAGCGAGCGAGCGCCCCACTGTGTGAAATCCTGCCGTCAAAGCAACACTGGGGGAGGCAGGGTATAAATTTACCAGGTTAATGTAGCAATGGTGATTAATGCCCAGAACATTGTTTGCGGGTATTGGGGTGTGTGTGTGTGTGGTGGTGGTGAGGAGAGGTTGTCCTTTGAATGCGGAAAAGTAGGTGTGACCTTGTGTAGGAAAATAAAGAGATCCTTTTTAGCGTGTTTGGCTTCTTTGCCTCCCCTCGTTCGTTTTGACGTGGAGATAATGGCCTTCGGGCGGGAGGGAAGAAAACGGTAGCTGGATCATTTCAAATTTCACTTACTCTCCTGCCTCACTTCAATATGTCTGAGCGACTCCAGATACTGGAAGACTTTTTTGAATGAAAGTGTTACCTCCATTTTTTTTTTTAAAGAGGGCCACTTGGGGAAAAAAAAAGATTCTAAGGAATTCCTTGTTTCTTGATTAAAGAGAAGGCATTGAATATACTGTTCCTTGGCAGCCTTTTCAGTGTCCGGGTTTTTGGTGTGTGTGTGTGTGTGTGTGTGTGTGTGAGAGAGAGAGAGAGAGAGAGAGAGAGAGAGAGAGATCAGCTGTATTGAGAAGAGAACGTTTCCTGTGTTCTCATTTTATTTACAACATATTTTACGCTTAATGGTAAGCAATGAAAAATATTTTTAAAACTCATTTCTAAACTCCATAGCTATTTGCATATTCTTGGTTCAAAATTGGATTAGCTCATTTCAAAATTGTCCAAAGCAGAAAAGTGCGTCAAAAAAAAAAAAAGTGCAAAAGTGGAAGGTGTGTGGAAGAGGGGGTAGTCTTATACGGCGAGTATATAACAAACTCTATATTTTGAGTGGAAATGTTGGGGGGTCGTCTTATACGCCCAGTCGTCTTATACGCCGGCAAATACTGTAGTTTGAAAGTCATTAGCTGACGAGTCATTGGTTTAACTTTAACCTATATACAGTGTTCTTAATTCTTTGCACTAAGTTTAAATGCAATGCTACAAATAGCTATTGTATTAACTTTTTAAACTTTTGGTAAACAAAGATAAACACTACTGAGTTCTAAGTCATTCAAATAGCTTCATTTTTAACAAATAGAATAAGTTATGCAATCTTTTAGACTTTCCCATAATTTCTGCTAAATGCTGAGAAAGTATCTATAGTATATTGAATAATTAGGAATCAAAATTTGTACCTCGAAGTAGTTGTTCTTGCTTAACCACCAGACCTTGGTACTTTTTAAAGGTTTTTTCATATTCTTTTTTCAGTGTTTGATTTTCAGGATCTTCATCAAGTGATATTTAGAGATAAGGATATGCCCAACACTTAAGAAATGCAAAACCTATAAAGCACTTTTTGATATGTGGAGATGCCCATGTCCTGCTGCAATTACAAGACGCGATATGCATATAGCATAAGACTCCTTGTCCAGAAAGCCTTCTGGCACACGCTATAGTATATATTATCACCCTCACTGGCTTCTTCTGATTGTAAAAACAATTAAACCAGTCAGCAATGTTCTTGTAATATGTTATAAGCAGGAACTCTGGATTACTTTCCTATTAATCAAAAGTAAAAAAAACAATCCAGGAATTCCAGAAACCAAACACTGAATGGGTTTCCATGACTTGCTTAAGTATTTCTGTGAGCAGGAAGAAAACAAGTATGACTGAGCAATGAATATCAGAGTATTGTTGGTAATAAGATAGAACTATTTGGGCGTTTTGGTTTTCTGTGACATATGAGCAACCTCAGTAATTGCCAGCCAATATAAATACAGCTATTCAAAAAGCAGATTTGCTGCTACTTTGTTGATTTATACTAGTTCTCTTTAACCAATATCTTAGTTCTCTGCATTAACCTGAAATAAAGGGACTGTGACAGACTACAACTAATTTCTTGTAGCAATTGCCAAACTAAGATAACCACTAAAATATTTTTCTATATACAGAAAATATACTAATATTCTATTCATTCTCTGATAATAGATCCTATATATCCAAAAGGGTACCATTCTCATAAATAATATATTCAATCTTGAAAGCATTACTACCATAAAATATTTTATTTAAAAATTAAAGGTTAGGAGAATCTGAAGAACAACCAAATGAGCATGCAGAGTGAACACAACAACTGAGTAAAATGAAGTAGACTGCTCTAAGTTGTAAGAATAAGTTGGATTCATGCCTGTCCATTAGTCTACTAACAACAACAAACAAGGATATCAGCTTTTTTCTTCTTGGTAAGTTCCTCTTGCCAGAGTTCATGCCTCTTTAGCTCATGATCAATGATATTCATGCAAAGAGCTCCAATCTTATAGTGTGTAATCAGTCCATGAAACTGAGAAAAGCTACATTAAAAAGAATTAAAATCAGAGTACTGGTGTCAGAGTAAATCCTATATTAACCCACAAGCATGACTTAATAATTACTGCTGTATTCATTTTAAAATATTAATGTTCCAGAACATATTGACTTACATACATGTTACTATACATACCTGGAAAAGCAGAAGAATATATATATTATATTAGTAGCAAGTTCTACACTTTGTTTCCAGTCCTCTCGTAGAACCCTGGCCAAAGCACCCAATGCAGTTTCTAAAAAGTAAGAAGAAAAGTACTGTCTCAACAATAGCATGACGTTCATATTTACAGTATGTCTTCAGGATTCTCATCAACTATATTCTCAATAGCCTACCCTAAAAAAGGAAAGTTACAGACTGTTTGATAGTTGTTGAAAAACTTTGGATCCAAGGATGGTGAGGAGGATGGTGACCACTGCCTCTTTCAAAGCAGGAGGTGCCAGCAATCTTATCTACCATATAACCTGAGTGATCTTCACAATGGCCCATCAGATGGTTTTTAAAAGTAATCAACATAATTTCCTATATTTATAGACACTGGAATGTGCATTGAGTCAAAATTATCTTTAAAGTACTGTACACTTTAACTTGCCCCCTTACTGACTTACATAAGGAAAACATTAGTGCTTTTAATGAGAATCTCTGTGGAGTACATACATTTTAGATCCTAACCTCTCAAAAAAGTCTGAACATGAATCACCATGAATAAAATTAAAAAATTCAGAATAGTACCAAACCAAAAATCTTTTGACTACAAGTGTCTCTGAAAGGCACAACATTACCGTAACAAAGATAAACAATTTGTTTTTATATATAATTTTTTCCCAGGTTTTCAAATTATTTAAACCAAGATAGTCACTATTACCAAAAATAGTTACTGTGCTACCTCATGACAGCCAATTATTTAATGAGTTTAAGAGTCAATGAAAAACCATGGTCTGGGTTATTCTGAATAATCACAACTTTAATTAAGGATCAGTTATTCTGAACACAAACTAGTATTTCTTGTGGGATTCATTTATCTAATTATGGTTAGCTAAATTTACTCCACTTATTGAGCCAATAGCCAGCCCAATCGTAATAGCATTAATCTGATAATTACCATTAAGGAGAAGTTCTTCTAAGTTATCAGGATTTCTGGCCAGCTGCAGAATAAGTGCAGAGCCACGAACTTTATCTGGAATATCTTCATATAGCAATTCAATGTACTCATCCATGTCATTAATATTAGCTACTTCATCAATCTGAAAACACCAGGCAGGGAAAATTAGAATACAGAGGAATGCAAGACATCAATAAGCAAACAGTTATAAGGAAAGTTAAACATGAAAACAGTCTAAATGCGTTGAAGAGACAATAATTCATGTTAAAAAGTAAAGTTTTGTATAAACAGAGCTGAAGGAAATATAAAATCAGATTAACTTGAATAATTAAATAAAATAATTAATGTTGAATAATATTAATCTGAATGCGCTGTCATATATTACAGTTGTAGAGAATATATGGAACTCAGATTTGAACTGCTGGGTTCTTGTTGTTCACTGAACTTGGCTGTTTTCCTGCAGTGAACTGATGTTTTCTAGCCTAAAGGAAAACAATCAAGTTCAAAGAACCCAATGGTTTTTATTTTTGGAATGGAATTGCTTCTTTGTCAGTTAACATACAAGAAATAGAAAATGATAACAAATTGCTATGCTCCAGAATCATAGTAAAAAGATTTGAAGGGCATGTAGATGTGCATGCAGCACCCGCCAGTAAATCTGAAACCAAACATGCCTTTTCCAGGATTGCATTGTGATTGCAGAATATAGTCAAGTGAATTCAGGAAAAGATGTAGCTGCTTTAAGCAGTTGCCAGCAAGCTCTACATTAGAAGTCTAAGTATGCTCCATATCACCTTCTTCCCTTTAAACCTGAAGCACTGCATATATAAATTATAGCTAATACTAGACAATCCATGATCCCTTGGCTCATTCTTTCAGAAATATTTCCTTACCCCAAAGAGGTAAACAGTTGAGCAAAGTAGCAATGGGAATGGGAATGATTTCTGACTTCTGCCAACTTTCTCATTGATTTTGCTTGTGGAAAGCTGGTAGTGAGTGTCAAAAATCTTGATCATGTGATGGCAGTGTGGTGGCAATTGAAGTGGCCACAACTTTGCCTATACAACTGATCTGAAGATCATTAAAATGTTAATCCCATATGAATAATAACTTATCATCTTATGATGCAATGTTTCATCCAACTGAAGGTTAAAAACAGACAGTTTTAGTAATATATAAATTCAAATGCAGCCTAAGCCCTGGTATTACAGTAAAATAGACAACTATGATAATAACTTTAATAATGATTTTGTTCCAGAATTATTAGAAACAAGGAACAGAGAAAAACCAAGAAATAATGGATTATTTAATAATAAATTAACTAAAGTGTTAAAAGTTCTTTTAAAATGTAATAATTTGTTATATTGTACAATTGAACAATAAAATATAAGATGCAAATCTGTTTAAAATAGATTAATCTTTAATAATTTCAGTATTTTTGTATAAAATATACATTTTAGAAAAAATACTAAATTGGATTCAATTATACCTACCTCCATCCCTTCAAATGGTGGTGGATCTTTAGGTTTACTGGATTTTTCTTTCTTTTCTGTGGAAAGACAATACAGAATAATGGCTTATATACTTTTTAAAAGTCTTTCCTTACTTTTATCATGTTTAGGAAAATAGGGTAATTAGAGCAGGTAGAATTGATTAAATGTGATATCAGTATTTCTACAGGCATATAGAAGCATAATTTTCCTCAATCGATCAATCAAAACCAATAGTGCTAAATTTCATTGCAATATACAAGCAATCATTGTTTTTCCATAAACATACCAATTATTTTGGTTCAAACAGTGGTTGCCAATAGTACTGGCCTTTTCCTCTCAATATTCTCAAAGGAAAAAGTGCTCAAGGAAGATGGCAAGGAAATAACAGGCAGTAGGGACAAGCAGAGCTGCTTCACTTATTCTTCACATCAATTTTCATGCAAAAAGAAATTATAACCCAACATACCAAAAAAACTACAGTAAAAGACAAACTAAAAATTAAAATTAAAATAAGCAAGAAAATGGGAAGAGAACACCTATCTGACCTTGACAAATATAAATCACTGGGACCTGACAGATTACATCCCAGAGTTCTGAAGGAGTTGGCAGATGTTATATCAGAACCACTGTACCATATCTTTCAAAAATCCTGGAGCACTAGGAAAGTATCTAAGGATTGGAAAAGGGCTGATGTGATTACCACCTTCAAGAAAGGGGGGGGGGGGACCCAGGAAACTACAGACCAATCAGTCTAATATCAATACCTAGGAAGATCCTGGAAAAGATAATCAAAAAACAGATCTGTGAACGAGAAGCAAATAAATTTATAACTAATAGCTAGCATAGGTTTGTTAAAAACAGATCATGCCAAATCAATCTTATTTCATTCTTTGATAAAGTCACTAAATTAGTAGACCAGTGAAATGCTGTGCACATAGTATACTTAGATTTCAGTAAGGCATTTGACAAAGTAGACCACAACCTACTTCTTGGTAAGATGAAAAAATGTGGAATAGACATCATCACCATCAGATGGATTTGTAGCTGGCTGACAAACCCTACTGAATAAGTATGGGGGGGGGGGGGGGGGGGGCGGGGGGGGGGGGGGGGGGGGGGGGTGTGGGGGGGGGGGGGGGCCCCCCCCCTCCCCTTTCCTTGGGGGGGGGGGGGGGGTGTGTTCCGATAATAAGGGGGGCCTAATGGTACTAGATCCACATGGAGAGAAGTAAGTAGTGGGTTATCACAAGGCTTCATCTTAAGCCCAGTACTCTTCAATACCTTCATAAATGACTTAGATGAAGGAATAGAAGGGGAACTCATCAAATTTGCAGATGACACTAAATTGGCAGGAGTAGCCAACACCCCAGAAGACAAGCTCAGATTCCAAAAAGATATTGACAAACTTGAACAATGGCCCTATCCAACAAAATGAATTTTAATGTGGAAAAAAGCAAAGTTTTACATTTAGGCAGGAAAAATCAAAGGTATAAGTACAGATTAGGCGAGACCTGACTCAAAAACAGTAATTGTGAGAGGGACGTTGGAGTCCTAGTGGATGATTATTTGAATATAAGCCAGCTTTGTGCAGCAGCAGCCAACAAAGCTAATACAATCCTGGGTGTATAAACAGAGGCATAGAATCAAGATCACATGAAGTTTTAGTACTGCTTTATGAAACCCTATTAAGACCACACTTGCAACAAATTTTGGTCACCATACTACAAAAAAGATGTTGAGACTTTGGAAAAAGTTCAGAGAAGAGCAACTAAGATGATCAAAGGCCTGGAGACTAAAACATATGAAGAATAGCTGCAGGATTTGGGCTTGGCTAGTCTAAAGAAAAGAAGAATTAGGGGTGACATGATAGCAGTATTTCAATATTTGAGGGGCTACCACAAAGAAGAGAAGGTCAAATTATTCTCCAATGCACCAGAGGGCAGGGCAAGAAGCAATGCTTGGAAACTAATCAAAGAGAGAAGCAACCTGGAATTAAGGAGAATTTCCTAAGAGTGAGGACAATTAACCAGTGGAAAGCTTTCCTCTAGAAATTGTGGGCACTTCATCACTGGATGATTTTAAGAAGAGTCTAGAGATTCAAGTCTAGACAGTCACTTATCTGAAATGGTATAGGCTTGAGATGGGGGCTGGATTAGAAAACTTCCAAGGTCCCTTCCATCCCATCCCATCCCATCCTATCCCATTAATATTCTCAAAGGAAAAAGTGCTCATGTCACATATAATTTGTTTCAATCTGAACTTGTTTTGCTCACCTTTGGCGGATGAGGTATCTCTGCGATTTTGCAGGTAATAGAGTAATTGTTCCACCTCAGCCAGTTTGGAGGGATGAATAAGTTTGCATTCCTCTACCACCTTCCGAGCCAAGGAAGAAATGTCTGTATTTGCATTGAGACTTTTCAACCGAATGCTGTAAAATAAAACCCAGCAGCTTTTATTTTCAGCTTGCACACAAATTCTATCTTCAACATTTAGTTTTAAATGTATAAAATTCAGTCTTAAAATATAAATTATTTTACAATTTCAACCTTTATCAAGAGCCATGGTGGTGCAGTGGTTAGAAGGTAGTATTGCTGGCAAAGACTGTCCACAGCCTGGGGTTTGATCCTGATAGGCACAAGGTTGACTCACCATTCCACCCTTCCAAGGTCAGTGAAATGAGGGCTCAGATTGCTGAAGGCAATATGCTGATCTTGAAACTGCTGTAAAGTGCTGGGAAGTGATACATAAGTCTAAGCACTATTGCTATTTTGGTAGACAAAAATGGGCCATTTGGTTTTCTTGTTTTATTTAAAGCAAAGCCCTTCTCACTCATGACCCAAACTTCATTCAGATCTGTTAACTGGCATATAATATTTGTATTTAATCTCCACCGAACTAGACAAAGCCCACAATGAAAACAACCATAGAACAAATATGGCAGAAACGATAAAAATGATCAAATATATCAGGAGACAGTACTCCGTTATACCCAATTTCATGTATGGCCACTGAGTTGCAGTTAACCAAAACATGCTAAAGCTATTCCTCATTTAGCGACCATAATTGGGACTGGCAACTAGTTAAGCAAACTAGTTGCAAAGTGGAACTGCAACAGTGATTATGATCTTACTTCAGCTTTCCTGCTTTAGACCTGCAAAGATTGTAAATGCGAGGGATTGTAAAGTTACTTTTTCATTATCATAACTGCAAATTATTGTTCAACAAGGCTGTCTGTCACTAAACAAGGACTGTCTGTGTTGATTTTAAATCTGAATCTGAATTCCAGAATAATGCCGTCTACAATACAAACGGGCAAATCAGAGGCAGCGGACATCCTCAAAACCCTGTTTGCCCTCCATGAATGTTTACAATTCTCATCACTACCACTGGTGGTGGCCTGAGAGAAAAGCAACCACAGGTATTCCTTGATTTATAACTATTCACTTAGTGACTGTTCAAAGTTATGACAATCCCTCCCAAAGGTATTTACAATCCTGTTTCAAACTTACGGCCATTGCAGTGCCCCTGCTTTTCTTCACCCTTACAATTGACCATAGGGATGCTGCAGTACCAAACCATCTTCCCCACCCATCCCACCCGGTCCCTGGAAGCTTCAGTTGTTCTGAAGCCAGCCACAAGGGAGCCTAAAGAAGCCACCAGCAAAACAAAGAGCAATTAAGTCAAGGCCTATTTGTAGGACTTATCCTGAGTCACCTCATGCTCCATTTGAGCTACAGGGTGGGATGGGGTGAAGTCATTAAATTAGATGCTTCACTTAATGGCCATCACAATCCACAACCATATATAATGGAGACACCATTACAGTCAAAGGACTACCTATATCAAAGTATGGCTGCTAATAGGACTATTCAACCCTCTTGAAACAGCTACAAACGTATGATCAGAGAGATTGTTAGGTATAAATTTTTATTCCAATTAAAAAATATATGAGAATGAGATGGGAGAGTGTATTTGTAATGACCCCGGGGCGTGGCACAAAGGCAACACAGTCATAATAAGCAATAAGAGTCCCTTTATTATCTCCAACTTTGCCCCCAATGTCCAGGTTACCTTCGGCTGGAGAAAAACTCTCCCAGGAACAGCATTTAACTCAGGGGTGGGATTCAACCAGTGCTACTACCAGTTCAGTGAGAGTGTGTTTTGCACATGTGTGTACAGCATTTCCAAAAAAACTCAGCTGTGCCACCCGAACAGCTGACAAGCACTGCGTGCAGGTGCGCAGCTTTTGAAAAACCTCTTCTTTCCTGCTTTTTCAACCTCAATTGTGCCGCGCAAAGCAGCTGAGGTTGAAAAAGCATGAAATAAAGAACAGCCAAGAGCCCAGACGGGCGGGTGAGCCAAACAGATGAACAAAAGGCTGTTGCAGCGAACCTGTTTGGTGTCTGCTGCTCTTCAGAGCCGAACCGGTAGCATCCCACCCCTGCTTTAACTGTAGAAAATTCAGTCCAAAAAAAGGTACACACAAACTGTAACTTAAAATCCAAACAAACCAACTGAAGTAATTAGTTTGGCAGGGCAGGAGCAGAAATTTCAGACTTGAAAGCACGGCAAAATTCACACAGTTGGGAAGATGCCAGGAACACAGATAAGCCACAATGATACAAGATAAAGTCACATTTGCTCCCAACAGCTTGCCTTTTTTTATACACTGTGTTACCAGCTGCAGCTAATGAAGGGAATCAGGGCCCTTTCCTCCCCCATAAGCCATGCAACCCATGTTGCTCTCTTTTCCATTCCTCCTTACGTGCCCTAGGATGAAGAGGGGGTGGGCCTGGGTCTTCCTCTGGATTCCCTCTCCCTTGTTCTACCTCTCCCTTTCTCTGCACAGCTGGGCTTTGCCCTTCCCCAGTTTCTTCCCAGCCAACAAAGCCACACTCCCACTCCCTGTCAGCTGTTTGGCTTCCTCCTCAGAGTCAGATTTCAACAAGGTCATGACAGTATTGCTCTTTCTATTGTATTATTAGCAATGGAAAATCTAATTCACTAAGAATAAGTTTAAAGTGGCTTTTATGTTACCTGCAAATGTGTGTGCACACAACATCTGAACTGGAAAAGGGAATGTGTGCATTTATTTATTTATCTAACATTTGGGTGGTATACTGGAATCTCAACAACAGTCTTGAAATACTAAGCTTAGAAAAAAGCAATAAAGAATAATATAGACATCTGCCTTTCCCACTAAGGCATCAAAGAAACCCAGCTTAAAAAGAAACCCTTTCAGAGCTTTCTATCAGAAGTAAAAAAGCCAAACATATTTCAAGATGCAATGTGGCCCATGGAGCTGGGCCACAACCAAGAAGCGATTTTATGACCCCCCATTTCAAATGGAGGCTACACCTTAACCTAACTGTAGCAGGACAGTGCCATGCCATGCCCTCTGAATTGATCCACAGGCCTACTGGCAACCAATGCATTAACTATTTATTTATACATTTATACATTGTTTTCTATAACAGCGTTTTGTCAGCCAGTTATAAATCAATCTGTTAGCGATGCTGACTATCTCACATTTTTCTTACTTACCAAGAAGTAGGTTGTTGCCTACTTTGTCAAATGCCTTACTAGCAGTTAGAAAAATCTAGCAATTAATAAACCACAATTTAATTAACCATGCTAACCCATGGCAAAATATGGTGTACAAATACATGCAAAGGGAAAATAAACACAATCATTGTGCAAAAAGGACTTGCCATCATAAAAAATAGGATTATTTTTCTTTTACTAAAATAAAGCAGCAAACCTTTTCTCCTAGGAGAGTGGTGGTTAAATCTCTTTTCTCTCTTTTTATGAGGATAAATCAATCATTTAACATGAAGTAATAAATACATTTTCTTTCTTTGATATTATGGATCTTGGTTGCAATTGGAAAAGTGCTATATATATTTTGGATCTCTTAATAAAATATTTGAGGCATAGTAAGAACTTTTCATGTATTTTAAATGATTTAAAATGATTTAAAATAAATATATGTGCTTGACATCTCTTCTAACTAAATGTATAAAAATATATATAATTAAATTAAGGCTTCAGATTTTATTTTTCTAATTCAATCTTTAAAAAAAAAAGACTTTAAAGACAAAAACATTGGCTATCCAAAATGTTTCATCAAAGGCTTTTGAACAAAGGTTTACTTGAACATTGTAAACTTACATTTTTTGACATTCCTTACGCTCTCCCAACATAGGATCTCCCATCTCCCCAAGAATTGTAGCTTCCACTTCATAATGAACTATAAGTGCCTTTTCTGATGGATGTACATCAATATTTCCACCTTTTACCTTTCTGTTAAGTAAAAATTAGTGAATTAAAAACCTACAATTTTTGTATCAGCTAAGCACAGAAATAAAAACATTCTGAGGATTTTTCCAGGTTGCAGTACCTCACAAGTTTGAACTGATCAATATAATCTATATTATTTTATAAAGTTGCTGTTACATTCAGTATGCTTCCTTATTATTTCCAGCATGTGAGCTGTGCAAGTTTAAAAGAAATGAAACTATATCCCGCCAAAAAGCAGTCAAGATCTTCCCTAACATCAGTAGAGAGAATGGTCATTCCCATGGTTCGCAAAGAGCTAAAGCCACCGCAGGGGCGATACGCTCGAACAGGGTAGGCTGGTGTCGCCCCAGACCGCCCCCGCTTTTCCACTAAGGTCCTTTCCCTTGAAATCACCCATCTGTTGGGCATTAACCCAAACCTGGTGCAGCTCAACACCTTCTGAAAAGCTAGCCGCCCTCCCGGCCGAGGCATCCTTCATCTCCTGCCATTTTCTCCAGCAGAAGAACCGCGCCCCTCCTCGGCCTTCTGCTCTTACTCTCGGTTCAGTGCGCCCTCCCGCTTCACTTTGGCGGGAAAACCATTACCTTTTGAGGTACCGAGCATCCTCCCCCTGCATAGCGGCGACGGTCAACCTTAAAAGAGGCAGGGAAGGAAAGGGCGACCGCCAGCGAAGCCGAGACCGGTTGGGTTGGGTTTCCGTTACCAAGGGAGAAAAAGCGAGCCGCGCTGCGCAGGCGCAAGTCGCAACACGAGGCGCAGGCGCAGAGGGTTTCTAGAGAGAACGCCTTGCTTGGAAGCGGTGCTGTGTGACGTTTGCTGATGTTTGTAAAAGGGGAGCTTTCGTAAATGAACTTAAACTTGAAAGCTTTTAGTTTTTGATCGTGGCTAGGCTGAATAAAAATGCTGAATAGTAAAGATACAGTACAGATTTTTTACTTTTCTGCGAGAAAAGTCTAGCATCCTTTGCGTTTTAAAACTTCTTAATTTAGCAGCAATAGTGAATTTGATTTTCACTATATTACATGCTTAAATGTGTTATGTCTACACTTCTACACTTCACGTTTTGTCTTCAGTTCACTGTTTAACATTTTCCACATCCAAATTCTAAAAGACAGTTGATTATAGGTAGAAGATAATTTCCCGAGATAGACAAATTACCTGTTTTTTAACTCATTTATACTGTATTGTGAAATGTAAACACAGAGCTTAGAGAAAGAATATATTATCAAAATAAGGTCTAGGGGAGTATTGTTTCAATATTTGAGGGGCTCCTACAAAGAGAAGGAGATCAAACTATTTTCTAAAGCACCAAAAGGCAAGGCAAGAGACTATGGAAGCTAATCAAGCAGAGAAGCAACCTAGAACTAAGGAAATTCCTAATGGTGAGAACAATCAACCAATGGAATAACTTGCCTTGGGAAGTTGGGTTACTCCATCACTGGAGGATTTGAAAGAGACTGAACAACCACTTGTCTGAAATTGTATAGGGTCTCCTCTCCTCCTTGAGCAGAAGCTTGGACTAGAAAACCTCAAAGTCCCTTCCAACTCTATTGTTCTATGTTCTCTGCCCCACAAGTACACCACTTAATTGTTGCTTCAGAAGGGGGGGGGGAATTAACAGACCATTTATGAAGTGATCAAGTTCTCCACAATAAAAATATTGGCCTTGTGTGCATCATCAGTGTAAAAATTGTAAAAACTGCATATTAATAGTACACATATAACTTTGGATCAAGTAGAGATTGGTCAGCTTCTGTTCCCTTCCGTTTTCATTGAAACATACAATTAGTCCAGATGTGCCTAAAAACGTCTATGTAACTGTATACAAGTAGTTCTCGACATACGGCTGGTCTCTTAGCATCTATTGAAGTTACAAGACAATGCTGAAAAAGTACATCCAATCCGGTTTTAAAGTTATGGCCGTTTCAATTCCCCCATTGTTCACCCTTATGACCCACCCACTGCAGGGATGCAGCAGCGCCCTCGCCTATCTATCTCCCCCATCTCACTGGGTCTCTCAGTTCAGTCATGCAAGGGAACCTAAAGAAGCTACCTATGTAGAAGGCAGTTATGGCTTGTAGACCTTGGCCAATTCCTCATCCAGCCATCCCCTTCTGCCCCTCGGGATTCCCCCAGGGCAAGGCCTGCTTGTAAGCTGGCCTTTCAGCCAAGCAAGGGAAAGAAAATACAGGCAAAGGGAGGAAAATTACATCTTATAGGCCTCAGACAACTGTTGATCCAAGCACCTGAGGGACTTGCAGGACTCAGCCTGCTGCTCACCCATTTCCAGAGCCCAGAAGCTCCCAACTTACCTTTGTATTTTGCAGAGTTGCCCAGGCAAGGCAAGGCAAGGCTTTCTTGTAGTGGTTGCCAGCCTCATGGCAACCTTATGCAAGTCTTCTAGTAAGTGCTACTTCTGGGGAGACAGTAGGAGGCTTTTTTTAAAAAGGAAGCTCCATTTGTAGAGTTTGTGCAAAAAAAAAAAAAAAAAAAGCAGAGCCTCCTAGTCTCATAGAACAGGGATCCCCAATCCCCAGCTGTGAACCACACATGCATCCTCAATTGTGTAAGCAGTGGGCAAGAGTGTGTGTGAATGCTCCATTTGCACGAGTGTCCCCAAAATGGAGCTGTGCACATGTGTGCTTGCTGGCCACTCACAGGGAACCTGCCCCCCCCCAGTCGCTCTGCAAAGCTGGAAAGGTTGGGGAACACATAGAACCTCAATTTAGCCTGGAAAGCAAACTGGTCTTCCTCTGAAGAACAACTAACCAACAGAGGGCAACATGCCCATATGGTATTGTTCTGCTACTTTTCTTTTGGAAAATTTGGCAGCTATTCTAAGAACTCTTTTAGTTTGGGGGGACTGAACCTCAAAAGTCATAGTGAGAGCAAACATTTAGAAATATTTATCAGTCCAGAAACAATTTTCTGTTTTTAGATACCAAAATACAGCCTCCTTAAAAAAAACTCTACAAACAAATTGAATCTTCTTTTGAGGGGTGTCTCCTCAAAAGTACCACTTGTTAGAAGAATAGAATAGAATAGAATAGAATAGAATAGAATAGAATAGAATAGAATAGAATACTTTATTGGCCAAGTGTGATTGGACACACAAGGAATTTGTCTTGGTGTAAATACTCTCAGTATACATAAAGAAAAGGTACATTCATTAAGAATCAATAATCATAACGTACAACACTTAATAATAGTCATAGGGTACAATCAACAATCAAATCATACTAGGAAACAGTCAATATAAATCATAAAGATACAAATAACAAAGTTACAGTCCTACAATCACAAGTGGGAGGGGATGGGTGATAAGGAGTGATGAGAAGATTAACAGTAATAGTAGTGTACACTTTGTAAATAGTTGAACAGTGTTGAGGGAATTATTTGTTTAGCAGAGTGATGGCTTTCGGGGAAAAACTGTTCTTGTGTTGAGCTGTTCTGGTGTGCAGTGCTCTATAGTGTCGTTTTGAGGGAAGGAGTTGAAACAGTTTATGTCAGGGATGTGAGGGATCTGTAAATATTTTCACAGCCCTCTTTTTGACTCGTGCAGTATACAGGTCCTCAATTGAAGGCAGGTGGATAGTAATTGTTTTTTATGCAGTCCTAATTATCCTCTGAAGTCTGTGTCTGTCCTGTTGGGTTGCAGAACCAAACCAGACAGTTATAGAGGTGCAGATGATAGACTCAATAATTCCTCTGTAGAACTGTATCAGCAGCTCCTTGGGCAGTTTGAGCTTTCTGAGTTGGCACAGATTAGCATGAGACCAGCTGCCTCTCCAAGAAAGCCTTGCCTTACCTGGCCCAGGCTCCTCTGCAAAAAAACAAAGGTAAGTTGGGTGCTGCTGGGCCCCGGAGGCGGGTGGTCCCTCAGATGGCTGAATGGGCAGTTGTCCAAGGCCTATAAGCTTTAGCTGCTCTCTGCGCCAGTAGTTCTTTAGGCTCCCTTACATAACTGAAACACCCGCTTGATAGCAGGGAGTGGCGCATCGGGGGTGGGAGAAGCCTTGGGAGGCCTGGAACAGATGGGCCTGGGTAAGTGCTAGGCCTCCTGAAGCACCTGGTGCCCCCCATAACAACCTGGGGCATTATTTAATGATTCACTTGGGGGAACAGGGATAGGAGGATTATTAGGTTTGACACTTCATGTAACAGCCATCGCAATGTGCGATTGTAATGGGCAGGCTCCTTTATGATTGTAAGTTAAGGACTACCTATATGTTCTTTATGATATTGTAATATTTAATTAGCAGGTTTATAGCTCAGAGAGCACCAGGTACCACTCATTATAGATCTTTGTAATACTTCTCTTAGGTTACTTTGATGGTCCTTGGAAATACTAGCCTAGGGTAGTATTCTTTCAATATTCCATATGTTTGTCTGAAGAAATTAAAATCAGAGTGACATTGCATGATGAGCGATTTATACTCTTCATAGGCATGAACTGCAACTAAATAAACTTTCAACTTAATTATCGTCCTTAACTCTAAATAAGGCTCCAGAGGGGATTATAGTACTAAGTAAAGTAACTGCACAATGGTGGGCTGTACTCCTTGCTAAATTGTTTAGGTATATAACTAAAGTCTGAAGCATGGAGAAGGTACTAACAATCTCAAATGATCTCAGAGAAAGCTGAGGATTGCTGATTAATACTTGGAGGGGAGATTTCCAAGACTTCCCGCAGCTAAAGGCCTGACAAGGAACTCGAAAACAACAAACAACCAGAAGGAGGCAATGGCAAGCTATGTCTGTACTGTTGCCTAAATCAATGGTTGGGTTCTGAGAATTCCTTATCATGGTATTCGGAGTCTGAATGTGCCAATCCAAAGCCTATCTTTTAAATTTTTATTTCCTAATTAAATTGCTGCATGTTTTTTCAGAGACAATCTGGCACAGCTTCTGTAGAAAATTGGAAATGGCAAAGCCTCCCACACAACTATAAAATTGAGAGTGATTCTGCAACCATAGAGCAATAGAATGGCTCTAAATATTTTATAGATAGATAGATATTCACCCTCATCTTTAGTTGGCCATTTTGCTGATTCTAAATTGGCCAATTCTGTGGAATTTTTAGAATTTGTTTTAGATTGTGAGATTCTAAAATATCTACATTGTTTAAATACCGTGTTTCTCCAACAATATGGCCTCCCGCAATAGGAAGTCCCAGCATGTTTTATAGGCATAAAATCAAATTAAGCCCATCCTCCCAAATTAAGGCCTATATTAAACATGCAAAATGGGGGGGAATGACGGGGGGAGCTTGCCGTTAGGAAGTACTTTTGTTGCATACCCGGATATGGTGCTGCCTGCGTTGACTTTGGCGTTGGTGGGGCACTTCATATCGGGAGACCTTCCGCCACTGTTGCTTTTCCTTCTCCCCGTGCTGCCACAGTATTTAGAGCAACACCATGGCGTTTGGCGCAGCTACGCGCGGCCAGCCAGGGCTCCTCCCTGTAACCGGAGCCCGGCGGAGACACTTGGCTTCAGGTACTCCTGTCGCTGCCTTCCCTTCGCCTTCGAAGGCAAAGCCAATTCTTTTAAAAACAACGCCCTACTACAGGTACGACAAAGCCTCCCCTGCCCGAGAGGATAGCCCAACCCCAAGTGGGGAGGCGAATCTCCCGGGGGCACAGCACAGGATCAGCCCACCCCGAGAGAAGCGCCCAGCCGCCATCCCTGCCTGGCGCCGGGCAGAGTGCGAAGAGCTTCGCCTGGGGCGCCCAGCGCAGCTGACAGGCGGGCCCTCCTGCCCAGCGGCGGAGCTCTCGCCGAGGCAGCGAGCACCTCCCCACCGGGCCCTCTGCTCATCCCACCAGGGCTGCGCCAGAGCTGTGCAGGCTGGGCAGAGCCGAGAAAGCGAGCCGCGGGTGCACGCCCACCTGCCAAGCGAAACAGCTGGGCTGACCCGAGCTTGGCTTCCTTCCCAAGTCCCTCCAGCCCGAACCCGAACGGGCCACCGGGAGAGGCTGCCCGAGGCAGTGATAGTGCCCACCCATCCGTGGACAGGGAGGCAAGGGAACGGCCTGTGCCGCGTCCTCCGAGCTGAACCCCGCCGAGTGAGCGCCTCTGCCCGATGCCCATGCCGCTTCAGCGTTTGGAGCTGCCGGTGCATTTGGAGATGTGTGGGGACGGTGACGGGCTGGGTGAGGGGTGGAAAGGATGGGCAGCTTCGGGCTCTCTCCGCCGAACCCGCCAGCCAAGGAAGCAGCGCTGCCGTCGCCTCGCCTCCCTGTCTGCGGAAGGGTGGGCACTATCACTGCCACTGTTTCATTCAACTTTCTTCCAGGTAGGGAATAAAACCTCCCTAAAAGTTGGGGATAGGGCGGGGCCTGTGCATAAGGCGGCAGCCTAGGGCCGGCGGAGCGCCAGAGGTTCGGGGAGGGTGCTGAAGTGAGTGGGTGTCCTGCCTGCAGTACCCATGCCAGCTACATCTTCCCAGCCAGAGCTGGAATGCCGCCATGTTTAAGTGCCAGTAGATGCCAGCCTTCCCTCCGGTGGGTTTGGGCAGCTGCTAGAGAGAGATGGGCCTTTTTAGCACCTGGTGCCCAGATGCCTTCACTTCCCCCTAGCATTTCATTGCTAACCTGATTTCCAGCTCCGTCACATTTCCTCTTCTTTCTCACCGTCGTGTGCAGGGAAACCAAAGTTTGTGAGACTAAAAAAAAAAGTTCAATCAATCAATTCCAATGTCTTGGGGCGGCGACGGGGGGGGGGGTGGATCTTCCAAAGTTGGAATTGATTGATTGAACGTTTTTTTTAGTCTCACAAACTTTTGTTTTCATGCACATGATAGCAAGAAATGCAGGAGTTGAAAATCAGGTGGGCAAAGAAATGCTTGGGGGAAGTGGGCAGTGGTAGGTGCGGCAAGCTCCATGGCGTGGTGCTGTTCTGCAATGGAGAAAAGGGAAACGAAGCAGCTGGCACAAGGGGAGGAGGAGGAGCAGGGAGAAGAAAGAGGGAAAGCAGCCTCCTCCTTACCTTGCGCCTGCTGCTCCGTTTCCCATTTTGCCACTGCAGCGTAGTGCCCAGGATGCCCCTTGACAGGGGGGGGGGGGTTGGGTGATGGTCAATCCAGCTCACCCAGGGTCAGGTTGGCTGCTGCGGAAGGCTTGTCTTGCATATGCGGCAGAGTTGGAGGACGGGGATGGGCCACACCTCCCACAATGGCCAACCTGACCCTGGGCGAACCAGTTGTTAAATGATTTGAATACTACCACTGAATATAATTTAGTATATACGACTAATGCATCTAGTATACAGTACTCAGTATCATGTGGCTATTAAAGTGCAGATTCTACTGTTGAAACGCTGATTCCATTTCACTAAGTTTCTTTGTCTCAAGCCCTTCTTTTATTTATTGTTTTCTTGCCTAATGAAGAACTTGATATTGTACTTACTTTGGTGCCAGTTTGATTGATCATCATAAATGTTCTGTCTTGTCATGAATGTTGGTTCTGTTTCAAGATTATTGAGATAAATGGTATATGGAAAATTTAAATCAGTCATTGTCTTACTGACTTTTACAGGAATGGGGCAGAGCTGGCATTGACTTTCTGTAATTGCAATACCACATCAAAATATATGAGCAAGGAAGTTATAGGGAAGGCATGGACTTGTTCATTTTGTCAAGTGACAAGATTACTTCGTAACCAAAATAACTATGCCTTGAAATTCTATTCACAATTATGTCGTGTCCCCCCACTGACAGAAGAAAAGATGCTTTGTCATTGGTATTAATTGTTACATATTACTTGGTAGAATTGTTTTCAGTTTCCCTTCCATTCTCAAAGCTAAAATCAACTATGGATTAAATTCCAGAACTTTCAGCCACTCTTAAAACACCTCCCTAAAATTTGCAAAATAGAATAATATTGTGGGACTATATCTGTATTTTCAGGTCTTTTTAAAGACGCCATTACACATGAGCTAAAATTTAAGGGCATTTGTCATTGCCTTTTATTTGCTGGGAAACACCACAATAAAACGACAGTTTGGTGGAAGAATGCACGTAGAGCATACCACTGGAATGCAAAATCTACTTCAATTTGGAAAGATCTATCAGAAAAATCCTAAATGCTATGCCCTATGACTAGATGAAAATGTTTTATATTCCACGTTGGTCATCTTTATTCAACCACAAATTTGTTCCATCCTGTTTCCACAATAGTTCAAAATGCTCTTCCTAAAAGCCTGCATTTTTAGAAATTGCATATTTATTTCTATTAACCTATCAAATTTAGGCACCACCAATCTCATTATCTAAGTGACTCTGGGTAGTTTACAGATAAAATATATAGATAAATATTTTCATGCACATTTTGAAAGCAAGTGCCCTGATATACTTGGGTTTTTTTCCTTGTTTTGGTAAGAAGTTTCCTTGCAGACCAATTTTAATATAAAGATAACTGAATCATCCCATACAATTTCTCCCATCACTATTTTTTCCCCAAATCTTAAATTTGTGCTTCCATACTGAGTGTTTCTAGTGCTACCAATCTGAAGACTTTGTGAAACTATTCATCTTTTGCTTTGTAACAGGTTGTTTGTGGTAAGAAGTAAGATATTAGTGATAATAAAATATGCAAATATTATAAATGGAAGTTGTCTTCAAAGCACTCATATTTCATGAATGATATGCTTCATGAATTAGTGCTTCATGAAACACTAATATGGAGATAGTAACAAGCTTTAAATTCCAGTTATACAATGATGTTCCTCATTTATTTAATCCTTTATTCATTGCCAAAATAATAACTTTAGAAGAACTTGAATATGGTGACCTCATGGTTAAAAAGGAGGTTTCCTGATCTCTATGCAGAAACTCAGTGAGGATAAAAATATGTCTGCCATTTACTTTTATATGATTTATTAATGGCAATTCATAATTGTATCTGGATCATGGTGGCCCAGTTGTTAGAATGCAGTATGTCAGACTAACTCTGCTGACTGCCCACTGCCAGCAGCTCGGCAGTTCGAGTCTCAACAGCTCATCCTTCCATCCTTCCGTGGTCAGTAAAATGAGGACCCAGATTGTTGGGGGTAATATGCTGACTCTGTAAGCTGCTTAGAGAGGGCTGTAAAGCACTAAGTCTAAGTGCTATTGCTATTGCTATTGTATGCAAATTGACTAATTGCCTGATGATTTATTTGCTTTGAACACTTATAGCAATACTACCAAAATGTTGGTCTTTGTTTTAGAGACCACAGGTCAAGTTTTCTCAAAATACACATTTTGCCATTTCTGTGCTTCCTTCCACTAATTGTTTCCTAGTGCTAGCAGCATCCACAGTTTCTTCTTCTGTAGCAACAAAATGATGCTGTCCTAATTTTGGATGAGAAACATAACTAAAGAGTCAGTTTGGTCTAGTGGTCTAGAGTCTCCCAGATTCCCACCTTAGGTATGAAAATCAACTAGGTGACTTTGGGCCAGTCATTCTGTTAGCCTAATCCACCTACAGGGTTGTTATTGTGGGAAAAATAGGAAGATGAATGTTCACTACCTTGAGTTGTTTATAAAAATAATAAAGATGGGGTAAAAATAAATAAATAAACCATGCTTGAATTCTTGAGCTTTGATATCTCCTTCTTCTGCATGTCATTGGTCCAATCACAGGACTGCATCAGGAATTCAGCAAATTTATCAGGAGGACAATATATCACTACTTTTTGTCTTTTTATCAGGGGTGGGATTCTACCAGTTTGGACTGGTTTGGGCGAACCGGATGTTAATTTTTCACCTGGTTCATTGAACCGGTATTTCAACCGACCAGCTGGTCCAGCCCCACCCTGCCCCACTCCTTCCAGGAATCTTCATGTGGCCCATTTTCGATTAAGGTAAGTACAGGATCAGCTTGGATGTTCTGGGAGGGAGAAAAATGGACCTTCCAGAAATCTGGAAACGAGCCTGTTTCCGGCTTCCAGTGGGCCTCCAGAGCCTGAGGGAGGCCGTTTTCACCTTCCCAGAGGCCCGGGGGAGGCCTATGGACCCTTGGGCAGGCAAAAAATGGCCATCCTGGAAGTTTCAGCAGGCCACGCCCACTATGGCCACACCTACCCAGCAACTGGGCAGTGAACCAGTTGCTGGGATTTTTGAATCCCACCCCCACTTTTTACCCTCTATCCTGTCATGAAGAGGCTGTTAAAGTTAAAAGCAAAATAGCAGTCACAAGAGGAACTGAGTCAAAAGCAGCAATTTCCCCTACAAAATTGTCTGCTACATCTTGCCTGTCAACGATTTCTTTAGCTTCTACACAATAATACACAGGAAAACAATCAATACAAACTCAAGGTAAACTGCTTCAAACTGGATTGCAGAAAATATGACTTTAGCACAGAGTGGTAAACGCCTGGAATGCTACCAGACTCCGTTATTACAGCTTCAAACCCTCACAGCTTCAATCTCAAACTGTCTACTGTGGACCTCACCCCATTCTTAAGAGGTCCCTAAAGGGGCCGTGCATAAGCGTACCAGCGTGCCTACTGTCCCTGTCTTACTGTCTCCATTTACCTGTATTTACTTCCATTATTTATGTTCATACCTACACTTGTTATCCTGTACAAGTTTGACAAATAAATAAAATAAATAAAAATAAATAAATGTCTCTCTCCTTCCTTTCCTAACTTTATATAGGCAACAAATGCTGATCCCCATATTCCTTTGTGCACTGTTTGGGAAGTAATAGCCAGAAGGGGTTGGTTTGTCTTTATTCCATTTCTGCCTAAACCAGTAAAGGGGCAAGAGTGAAAGTGCTTACAGTATTGTCAGCTCTACAGTCTAGACTCTAGAGCTATGGCTGATAAACTACAGTCTGAACTCTGCTCTGACCAGCTCATAATGCAAAATGACAACCAACAAGGATTATCAAGAACTGTTATTATAAAATTTGGAATTTATTTTGTGAATGGCTAGATAGAAGAGTAAGAAATTGAAATATGTAAGTAATAATATCTATTACTGATCATTGAATGAGTTAGACAGAGTAAGAAAATGAATGTGAAACATATTATTGAAAGTCAATAAATATAATGTTAAGGCTATTATAATAAGTGATATATGCGATATAAAATACTGATTAGAATGATTATAAACATATATAAGTAAAATATATATGATAATGTTATTATGTGCACAAAGAAATGTGTACCCAACTGACACATTGATGAACAGAAAGGTTTTATTTGTTTGTTTTTGTTGTTGTTATAAAAATAAAAAAAGTATTTAAAAAAAAGGATTATCAAGAACTAATGGTTAGGGAGCATACTCCTCTCATCAGCCTGAAATGCCCCCAAAGTGCCATTTTGATTCCACAGGTAGTCCTTGCCTTACAACCATTTGTTTAACAACAGTTTGAAGTTACGATGATGCTGAAAAAGCCCATCCTCAAAGTTACAATCATCACACCAATTGTTTTAGCTTCTTTACATGTCCACCAACATGGTAAAGGGTTCACATTTCCAACATCCATTTGAAATGCCTTTATATAGTCTAAATAATTTCTTTGGTGCCATGATACATTATTTTATAAAAATATCCAATTCACGTGTATTTTCTCTTGCTTTTTCTTTTAAAATTCACAATTACAAAATATAAAATATCCTCTTAGAAAAGCTTCATTTGCATCCAAACTATTCTTACTACTGTACCTTTCTTAAGATTACTGAAAAAAGTCTCTTAATTTCTTTTTGCAAACTTCCACTACCATATCCTTTTGTAACAACATCTCATTCAATCTCCACTAAGAGAGACATTTTTTCTTTCAAAAGATAATATCATTGGAATGTGATCTGAGAAACTGTTATGATACCTACACTTTATGAATATCAATAGACAAAAAATTAGATCATATCCATTCATATCTATTCTTGGAAAAGATCTATGTTTTTTGGAAAAATAAAAATATTCTTTTGAGTCATTGTTTTATATTTTTATACATCAACAAACTCAAAATTATTTATTAAATAAAAAAGAATCTTTGGTACTTTGCCTTGTATATTTTTAATATTTTTCTCAGAAGTTCTATCTATTTGTGGGGAAACCATCCCATTTCACTGTCCCGAGATGCTAATTTTCATACTGAAAGTCCAATAATCTATCTATAGGTCCTTTATAAAATCGTCATTTGGAGCATATTTTTTCAATAACAAAGTCTTAACCTCCTATGGATTAACTTCCATCCCAACATGCCTGCCATGATTTTTTGGATACAGTGGAAGATTTATATAGAAAATGTTAGGGTTTGAGGATTAACCCCTAGAAGAGTATTGCAGCAGTAGTCAAACCAGGCAGCCAAAACGAGAGTGGAAGGGCCCCAGAGTATACACACACTGAACACAAACACTGTTTGTAGTTTAAATAGTTTTTAATCCAGTTAGAGTTTAAGCATTGTCATTCAGTCCATTAAGTCATTCACAGTATTTCCATCCATTAAGACTCACTAGTATAGTCCAAGTTAAGAGTCCTTGCAATATCTTTATCAGCCGATAAAGATATCTTCTCCTCCTCCGGTTTCACTCTCCAGAGAAACAAACGCTGGATATTCAGCAAACAGTAGCAAACAATAACAGTTCAGTCACAGGCACTCACAGTCAGTAATCACAGTTAGTCACAGTAACACACAGTTACTCGCAGCAGCACACAGTTACAGTAACAGACAGTAACAGTCAGCTCACAGTAAGCTTTCCAGCTCCTAATGCTTCCTTATATAGTAACTTCTAACCGCACCCTTAATCGGCTAATTGCCTGCTGCATTGTGCTTAAAGTGATAAGCACTTAAACCATGATATCTAAGTTTTATATATTTATTCACCCAAACCATATTTGGTATCAATGTTATACCTAACATACTCCCCTTTTGGGTGAAATAAATATATAATACCTTACAATCTTATCCCATATTTTTCACAACTCTCCTGGTGCTTACTGGCACCTTGGGCTTTAGTAAAATTATCAGCTAAATTGTCCTCCGACATACAGTACTCTAGCTGAATCATCTTACTTCTTACAGATTGTCTCACGTTTAGGTATCTTAGATCTGTATGCTTGCTCCTTGTTTTTACTCCAATATTTGTGGCCATTTGAATTGCTGCCTGATTATCTTCATGTATAATTATAGGATAATCTACAGTTATACCTATATCAATTAACATTTGTTTATACATTATTAACTCTGTACATAACAATGATAAACAGGAGAATTCTGCCTCCATAGTAGACAAACTTATATGCTGTTGTCTTATTGACTTCCAGCCTATTAATGTCTTACCCAGCATTATGGCTGTTCCTGAAGTCGACTTTCTAGTGTCTCTTTCTGATGCAAAACTAGCATCTGCATATGCACTTAGAATTAAATCACCCTTTGGTTCTAAATACAATGAATAATTCATTGTCTTTTTAAGATATCTTAATATCCTCTTAGCTGCATTCCAGTGTCTTTTACATGGTGCAGAATTGAATCTAGCCAACTGATTCACACAGTACGAAATATCTGGTCTAGACCAATTACTAATATAACTCAAACTACCAATTAAAGATTGATAAATCACCTTATCAAACTCAGGGCTTTGTACATCAGTGTTGCTAAACTCCTGACTCATTGGAGTCTTAGCTGGCTTACAAAGCTCCATCTTGTAATCTTTTAGCAATTTGCTTATCTTATCTTCCTGAGATATCTTAAAACCTTTCCGTGTTTTCTTTATATTCAAACCGAGATACTTCTTTATCTCCCTAATTGCTTGATCTTTATTCTCTTTCCTAATGATGCTATTATTTTATTTGCTTCATCATTAGTTTCAGTTATCAATGCAATATCATCTGTGAATAGTAATAATAATGATACTTTACCATTTGTCTCCCTCTTAAACAGACATGGATCGGCTAAACCAGCTTTAAATCCTATATTGTCTAGTTCCTTTACAATATACTGGTTCCATTCATAGCCTGATTGTTTTAGACCATAGAGGCTTTTCTTTAACAACCAACAATCATTATTATCCTTATTCTTATTTTCACTTTTAATACCAACAGGTTTTTTCATATAAATAGTATGTTTTAATGGGGCGTGCAAGTAAGCAGTTTCCACATCTAGATGGTTAACTATATAGTTTTTACTAGCTGCCCACACTAAAGCTGCCCTCAAGGTTGCTGCCTTAAGACTAGGTGCAAACACCTCATCGTAGTCATTAGCATTCTGCTTAAAACCTTGGGCTACTAACCTTGCCTTATGGATTAAATTACCATCTTTATCTGTTTTTACCTTAAATATCCATTTGCAGCCAATGGATTTCTTTCCTACAGGTAATTTGGCATTTTCATACACCTTCATATCTCTTAATGAATTCAGTTCCTTATTCATTGCTGCATACCAACTTTCTTTTTCCTTATTAGGATACTTTTTAATTTCTTCAACAGAATTAGGAACTTGATTAATCTGGCACAATGTGTTAGCCTGGTACCTATCAGGCGGTCTAGATACACGTGTAGTTCTTCTGGGAATTACAGGGCTTACAGGAGGACTTTGTTGAACTACTACCTGTTCATCTTCCTCATCCTGTTCAGCTATTGAATCTGTTTCTTCCTTTATGGGCACTATTTCATCCTGTATTTGTCTCTTTACTTTATTTTTAAAGTTACAGGGATAACTAATGGGATTTCTATAGGATTCAATAATTACATCTTTATTGGCATCCTGTTCTAATTTCTCCCATCCTTCATGTTCTAGAAATTGGGCACTAGCACTACATAACACTTTAGATGTGCCTTTCTCCCAAAATCTATATGCCCTATGGTTTGCCTGATAACCAACGAAGAAAAATCTTTTAGCTCTATGTTGCCCTTTTTTTCTGAGTTGTGCAGGAATATGCACCCATGCTGGTGCACCAAATGTGTGCAGGTAACTTAGGTCAGGTTTCCTGCCATGCCATCTGGTGAATGGTATTTCACCTGTTGTTGTATTAACAACGTTGTTCAATATGTTATTAGCACACATTGTAGCCTCCCCCACAAAGAATCAGGTAACCCAGAATCATTTAACATTGTTCTAACCATTGCCTGTAGTGTTTGGCCTCTTCTTTCAATAAAAGCATTATGTTCTGGCCTGTATGGAGCAGACTTCTTATGCTCTATTCCAGCTATCTTAAGTCTGTTCTGGAATTTGTTATTAACAAATTCCGTACCATTATCTGTCACCAGGGTTATCAGTTGCCGTTTAGACTTTCTTTCAGCAAACCTAAGCCAATTGAAAAAATGTTGATATGTTTCAGTTTTGCTTTTCATTAAATAGCAAAACCCATATCTAGAATAATGATCCATAATGCTCAGTATATATCTAGCACCCCCATACTGGGTTTCTTTGGACCTATTATGTCTGCAAATACTACTTCTAAAGGTTCTTTTGTTTTGAAACCATTTAGCCTATTTGCAGGCAATACCTTGCTCTTATCTTCACAGCAAACATTACAACGCAAATATTTATCACAAGGTTTTAACCTTATTCCTTCAGATAACTCAACTGTACGTTTTAGCATTTTAAAATTTACATGCCCCAAACGCCTATGCAATAAATGGATACATTCATCATGAGGCTTTATATTATAAAATACAGTCTGAGCCTCCCTTTCTTACTATTATCTAAGACATATAATGTTCCATTTAAAGCTGCAGTTACCCTTTTGTTATCTTTTTCAATTATGCAATTATTATCCTTAAAAGTAATTACATAACCTAATTTATCTAATACCCTTACTGAAAGCAAATTAAACTTTAGTTGCGGTACATACAACATTTTTATATCCTGGTTTATGTACGGACAACGCGCAAAACCTTGACCTTTCGCTTTCAGGTTCCAGCCATTGGCAAGAGATATATGTTGAGAGCTTGTAGACATTTTTATAAATTTTGTCTTATCTCTTGTGATGCAGTGGGATGCGCCACTGTCAACCACCCATAAATTATTCTTCACATCAGAGTTGCTAAACGTGGCTAGTTCAAATGCTTTCTTTGGCTTTTTTACATTCTGGCTTTTTCTCTTTTTGCAGAATCTTGCCAAATGTCCTCTGCCTCCACAATTAAAACACTTTTTAATTGTGTATGCTGTTGAAGATAAATTCTCTTCTTCCAGGTGCTTTACTTTGCTTTGCTGGTTTCTTTCAAGCTTTGAAGATAATTTCTCTTCTTTCTTATCTTCTCTCAGCTCGTCACGCTCACGCCTTCTTCTGGCTTCTTCTAGTAGCCTGCCTGTAATGTCGGTTAATGAGAGGCTTTCTTTTGGCAATACTTCCAACGAAGTCACATAGTCATCATAGCTTTGATCTAATGAAGGTAATATTATGTAGACTTGTTGCAGTTCATTAAATATAAGCTCTTTTTCTAGCAAATCTTGAAAAATGCTCTTCATACAGTTTAAATGAACTAACATATCTCCATTCCTCTGAAGATGCGTTCGAAAAAGCTTCCGTGTAAGATTTATATGTGCTCCTACACTGTCCCGAACATAAATCTTCCTGAGGTTCTCCCAGCAGTTTGCAGCATTTTCTTCTCCACGAATATGGACAAGCTGCTGATCACAGAGAGTCAGTCCTATGATGCATAAAGCCTGCTCATTCTTCAGTTTAAAGTCTTGTAACTTTTCGTTATCATCATCATTAGCAGGATCCCAGCTACTCACATCTGGTGGGTTTGCTATAATGTCCCACAAACCTTCTCTGCGTAGAAGTAAACTACATTTCATTGACCATGAAACATAGTTTGTTCCATCCAGCCTGGATATCATGGACAGTTGTGACAAATTTACTTGTGCCATTACTCTTCAGATATTTTGACTATTTTAAACTAATTAAAACAGTTTGTTTTTACAGTAATGTGCAACTCACACCAACTCTCTCTGCTATATCCTGGTTAGTTAGACTATGCTGCTGGGCCCATAACCAATGTTAGGGTTTGAGGATTAACCCCTAGAAGAGTATTGCAGCAGTAGTCAAACCAGGCAGCCAAAACGAGAGTGGAAGGGCCCCAGAGTATACACACACTGAACACAAACACTGTTTGTAGTTTAAATAGTTTTTAATCCAGTTAGAGTTTAAGCATTGTCATTCAGTCCATTAAGTCATTCACAGTATTTCCATCCATTAAGACTCACTAGTATAGTCCAAGTTAAGAGTCCTTGCAATATCTTTATCAGCCGATAAAGATATCTTCTCCTCCTCCGGTTTCACTCTCCAGAGAAACAAACGCTGGATATTCAGCAAACAGTAGCAAACAATAACAGTTCAGTCACAGGCACTCACAGTCAGTAATCACAGTTAGTCACAGTAACACACAGTTACTCGCAACAGCACACAGTTACAGTAACAGACAGTAACAGTCAGCTCACAGTAAGCTTTCCAGCTCCTAATGCTTCCTTATATAGTAACTTCTAACCGCACCCTTAATCGGCTAATTGCCTGCTGCATTGTGCTTAAAGTGATAAGCACTTAAACCATGATATCTAAGTTTTATATATTTATTCACCCAAACCATATTTGGTATCAATGTTATACCTAACAGAAAAAACTCAATTTCTTTTTTATTCCTGTTGAATAAGTTTAAATGAATTTAAATAAATAAATAATTATTTGTTTATAAAAATAAACAAAAAGTAATTTTTGTGACTCAAATATTTTATATCTTTTCCTAATATATGTTTCTTGTAAACAATCATATTTTGTTTTCACTTTTTAAAATAATGATTTCAGTAGCCCAAATCCTGCTTTTTTTGTTTTTTATCTTCTTACATATATAAAAGCGAAACACCACTCACGCATCATCACAAAATCTCCAGAACCATAAAGCCTACAAACTTGAAATTTGGCACATATGTTCCTCTTGGCGTCGAGATGCTCACTAAGAAAGGATTTTTCAAAATGACCATCAGAGCATTAGTATTTCGTATATTATTATTAACACATTCTGATGCTAAGGAGCTCTACTCTCCCCCACACCTGAAAAGAAATCTGTTCCAAATGCAAAACATAAGCAGAGGAGAGGAGTTTCAGTTTCAGTTTCACAGCAGCAACCAGCTTTAGTACAGAACAGTTGGGCTAATCCACATCCAGGCTCCTTCTTGCTCACATAGCAAATACTGTTTCAGTTTTCATGTTTCAGTTTTCAAACAGCCCTCAACTGTCTCACACACTGACAGAACGCTAGCCAGATGAATTCTGATGGATGCTGGTAGGCAGAGGCACAATTTTTCCCCCTTATTTTCCTCCCCAAAAACTAACCGCGATCACATAGTTTCATAGCGAAGCATGGGCATAGAGCCAGTTTTATTTATTTTACAAATTTTTGAATCATACATTTCCCTCAGAAATCAGTGTTCCTCTATTCTTATCCTCTCTCCTTACATCTAATTTCTATACACTTTTTTGTGACATTAATTATTTCATAGAGAATTTGTTCCTTCTTTGTCTACAATCACTCCATTTTATTTCTTTCACTTCCTTTCTTTTCCTGCATGTCCATTTCCCCCAAGACCTACTTGACATTACTAAAATTTAATTTGCCTCACATTGAAAACTTCTTTCCAACCTTGGTTTTCCATTATAAACAATCATGCCAGATGTACTTCTTTATTTTTATTAATTTCTTGAATATTAATTACCCTTCATATCTTTGCTGTTACCAGATATATCACCCTAATTTACATCTTATTTGTCTTACTAGAAAGCATCATGTGAAAAACTTGGTTGAACAAAGCTGTGACGGTGTGGAAAGGCAACTTCATGAAGACAGTAGTGTCATTCAAACAGGAAAAGCCAAAGGGGAATATCAGGCCAGCCATAAAACAAACTTACATAGAAAAAGGAATCAAATAAAAGATATTAAAGAATCCCTATAGACAAAAGCCTAAGTAATTAAGAAAACTAGACAAATAAGAAAAGGAAACCCTTACGAACACAGGACATACCAAATAAGCAAAACAAACAGACAAAAGACACACACAAAAAATATAAATTACAAAAGAGACAGACAGGAGATTGCCACAAGACAAACATGAAAATCCATTATAAAGCTAAAAGAGATTAGGAAAAAAAACCGATAATACAATCTACCCACCCCACGGAGTTTGCCTTCCGCACCCCGCGGAGTTTGCCCTCCGGTAGGAATAAAGACAAACTCAAACAGAATTTGACACATTAAGCACAAATACAAACATTCACACGAAATCAACTCACAAAGGGAGAAAAGGGTATAAAAAACCAGGGACTTACCATAAGAAGCTAGCTAGCCCAGGAACGCAGACTTCTCACTGTCCCTCGCCTTCCTGAAAAATAAAAAGATCCAGCTTTCAAGCAGTTGTCCGTATCCTTGCGCTGGAGCTCTCCCAGCGGGAAAATCGAATCCTCGAAGGAAAGGCATTTTGACACCTTTCAACAACGGGTAGCTTCAATGGACCCATCTGGAGAAAAGCACAGAACATGAAAGAATATGACATGGAATATAAGAGAAGAAATGAACATGAATATGAACTAACAAATAAAATTTGTTTGTTAAATTAGCAGAATGTGGAAGAATCAAATTGATCATCAGGATGGACTGTTATTATGAAGTAGAGCTGATGTATGTATATATGCATCATATAAATTTAATGATGAAAAGAACTAACATGTACATCAAATGTTATGAATTGTTCTAAGCTAAATTGCTCTAGTTGCATTAAAATAGAAATTCCTTGGCTATTTCTGCATACAATACAATATTTTCTAATTCTAGTGTAATTTCAGAGCATACTTAGTTAATGTGTTGGATTAAATAGAGCCTGCTCATATTTTTCAGAGTGAAAATCTGAGTCACGCAACTCTTGGAGCTCACAAGCAGGTCAAAAATAAAGTCTGACATTTTGAGAAGCATATTGTCTCTGATAGTAAATACAACTTTATCCTTTATTACATTGCCCACTTAAGTTGCCCAGGATGGTAGCAATCACTGAAACATTGAACTCAAGGTTTTATCTACGTGCTATAGTAAGAAACATTTCAATATATATCCTGAATTTTCAGCTATTCAGTTTCATGGGCTCCATAATAAAAGAACAAAAATGTCTGAATATTTAATTTCTCCACATCATGCATAATTTTATGTATTTTAGTCTCCATAACCTTTCTGTTTTTGAAGCTATGAAAACTTTGAAAATACCAATTTTGCTCCTATGGTAATTGGTGCAGTCCCTGATGTTTCTAGGAGCAAAATGGAAGGAATCCTGTCCAAAAGACTGAGAAATTGCTGCCATTTAGTATCATACACTGGCCTCCTGGAGCTATGGTCTGACTCAGCAGACAAGCTCAACCTTCGCTTTCCGTGCTTAATTTTTTAAATATGTGCAGTTTGGTTCATTTCAGGAGGCCTTGTGCCAGAGCTTATCCCAATCAGTTAGTTGGAGCTGTTTGGTGATTGAAACAGGAAGTTTCTGTTTGGCTCATATGAGCATTATCTGAAGTAAATGACATGACAAATTTCAACCTTCTGTCAAAACTAATTAAATGTTTTATTATTATAAATTTAAAACGTGCAGGATTACCAGAGGAATAATTGACAGAACTTTCGGGACATACAAACTTGATGCAATCTTTCCACAATTAATGTAATAAAGCTACCTGTCAATAGGGATCTTTGCAATCATTGCTATCATTTATACTTTTTTTAAATAAAGCACTTCCTTTTAGAACATTAATCTTCTGATATTCAATCGAGTGCAATCCAATCTCCTGTTGACCAAGCCTGGGGCTTCTCTAATGAGTCCAGATAAGAGTCCTGAAAAAAAAAGACAAGAAAAAGTGTCTAGAAAAGTTGAGTCTGCTTCTAGAGTCTGACAAAAGTCCTCTGCAAGGGTCTGGCTGACTCACACAGAGGTCTCTGTACAATATTCTGATATTCTTCCTCTCAAGAATTATCCTCAAAGGTGGCCATGGTAGCCTCTGCATGAAATGTATTAGCACTGAGTAATAAAGCAAATTCAAGGAGGAAGGAAATTTCCAAGATTGGGAAATGTTTATTCTGTTGTGTTGATGGCATGAAAAATAAAAGAAAAGGGCTTGCAACAGCAAAGTCTGCAGGGCTCCATTATGCTAGTTCAGCATTAGTTCCAATGAGCATGCTATAACTGGCTCCATATCTTGCCAAATACTGTGACACTTTCAGTGCACTGCTTTGGCCAGTTGCACACTGGCAAGACTTAAGCTTCAAAAGAAAAGACCCTCCACCTCGCACACCCAAAAAGAAGGAAAAACCTTCTCTCTTTTCAGTCTGTTGTTTGATATGAAGAACTTCTACTAAGATTTCTCTGCAGAGACTTTGGGTTTTCCTGGCAAACAGGCTTGAAAGATCCTCAGCAGAATGTCTGCACTTTGCATGTCAAGAGGAGCCAGCAGGCTGGGTGTGCCAGCCAAGGGAAACACAGCCTCAGTCCCAAGAACGTTTTTACGAGACACAGACCCACAGCGGACTTGGAGGAGATAACTGAGCTGGGGCCTCTTCTCTCTCTCTCTCTCTCTCTCTCTCTCTCTCTCTCTCTCTCTCTCCTTCCCTCCCTCCCTCCCTCCCTCCCTCTCCCAGCAAAGACTATTTAGGATCCTAATGTGTGGTATTATATTAGATAATTAGATGAGTCCCCGATCTTCCTTTGAGCCCCTTAGATGCAACCTCTCTCCCACCTTCTCTTAAAACACTCTCATGCAGAACAGTTTGTCAAACAAGTATTTCAATGGCCAAATCCCAGGAAAGGGGAGTTCCCCTCTAATCAGGAGAGGGGAAAAAACAGTAAGGAAAAGGCAGGAATCACACATATCTTAGTGAATTTGTGCCTTTGGCTGTTTTTATACAAATAAACTCTGGAAGACATGAGTCTGCTGATTAAGGAGGCAGACACTGCAGGAGAAAGGAAGAGAATTAAACCACAACCGAAGCATAAAAATGGGTCCTACCCAAACCATTTTGGCCTGACACTTCATAAATTATGTGCATAAGCTTAAACAAAGCTTCAAACGGGTAAAATGGGATGATGAGTTCAGCATTCAATTTTCCATCTTTACAAAACCAGCAGAGAAGGAAAAAGCAGGAGCGAGAGATGCCCTTCTTCTCCTACACTGTAGAATAACATTTAAGTCCCAAGTAGAAAGGCTCAGATGATATCTTCTCCTCCCTCCACTCCTCTATGGATTGATTGGCTCCTGCTGTTGAGTAATTCTTATTCGTTTCAATGCAGCTTTTGTAAAGACATAAAGTCCTGTAACATTATAGGCAGGTCTCTGCTAGTTTTGCATTTTGATAATAGAGTCTATTGGATTCATTGTTGGGAGTGAAACAAGGGTTGGCAGTATGGTTATTCACTTTGATTATAGCAACCCATCAGCAGGCAGGGAGCCATGGAATTAGGGGAAAAAGGTCTCCAGCAGTTGAACTGTTAAACTGAATCTGTGCTGGGGTTATATGGTGTAGCAAAGGGAGCAACCAAATTTTCATCTTATTTCCAACGTTGTTCAGTAAATCTTGTTAGATCAGGCAATATTCAAAAGCTACCATGGGCACATTGGTCTCTCTTGCAGCTATGCATAATAAACTACCTGGACAGGCCATAAACAGTTCACTTCTTGGTTGGCATTCACTGACTACATAACTCAAGTGGAGACACTCAAGATGCTTCCAAATTATAGTACTGGAAGGGACCAATATTGCTATCAAATCCAATCCTCTGCTAGTGCAGGAATCCAAATTAAAGCATCCCCAACAAATAGCTGTCTAGCTTCCATCTGTACATGGAACAGAACAACTCGCAGCAGCCAACTCACCATGGCCAACTTACCATGGGACAACTCACTGCGGGACAATTCAACAATTCAATCTAATTATTTAAAATAATTAAAAACATATTTTAATTTTTGTCATCCACATTTCATTTTGTCCTTCCTTTCGCATCCTTTCTTTAATGATTCTTTTCCTCTATTTCTTCAATATTAGTATAACACTTGTCCCACGAGAGTTGGCCACAGCAAGTTGGGCGTGGGGAGTTGGCCATGGCAAGTTGTCATACTGTAGACCCATCTGAATACATCCAGTGATGAAGAACCCACAATCTCTATGGGATTTGACTTCAATCTAACATGATTTTACAATTTGGAAGTTTAAATACTGTAATATTCAGTTAGACTCTATCCTCCTGTAACTTACATCCATTACTCTGCATTTTGAAGCATTAGAGAACAGGTCTTGGCCTTTTTAATGTGGCTTCTTGGGACCCTTTCAGCTAATTCCAGAGTGCTATTATATTCCCCCTCTTTTCTTGTCAAAGTTAAAAGTTTATTGTCTCTTCCTTCATAAAACTTAGCTTTAAAATCCTCTTATTATTTGTCTGTGTTGCCTTTCTCTGAAACAGTTTAAATGTTTGTATCTTTCCTAGTAGCTTTTCCTGCAGTGGAATCCTGCTTATCACCACTCTGAGTTTATTAAAATCCAATCTCTTAAAATCCAAGATACACATTCAAGTGTGCTCCACTTTAGTTTTCCTTAATACAAAGAAATGCAGCATTACTTTATCACTTTCCCTCACCACTCCACTACTTTTACTTCCTTGTCTGAGTTGTGTTTGTTGGTTATTATCAGGATCGGGATAACAGATGCTCCTGTGCTTTCTTCCTTTCTCTGAAAGAGAAAGCTGTCAGCAAGAAAAGTCAGGAATTTCTGGAAAGATCAAGCTTGGCAGACTGTCTTCCAATGGATGTCTGAGTGATTTAAACCCTCCTTTAATACCAAGTCTAGTATTACTAATCAAAAAGCTTAGACAACTTTCCTGTCATTTCTTTTTTAGTGGGTTTATTTTTAAAAGGAAAAGGAAAAAAAACAGGGGGCACAATAATAATAAAAAGTGTGTGTGTTTTTCCATAAATGAGGCAGGGTGATTTCAGAACATTTCCATTACAAACCAGCTGAACTTCCCATACTTTCCTGGTATTATTACTGAAGTTGTAAAGGTCTCCTGTTCGTATTTGTGATGATTACAGAGTTTGTAAGTGGTTTTAATATGCAATTAATTATTTGGAGAAAACAAAATCTTGCTTATCTGAATCATAAATGAAGCTAACCACCCCTTAGAATAGCAACCAGCCCAGCATTAGCAGCCTTGTTT